>NW_028275161.1:12225885-12560189 GCF_013281855.1 Momordica charantia
ATAATTTTATTCAAAACTTCAGCACTTTCCCTTTGCAAAATTTTTGTCGTCATCATAATCGTCTCGACTGTTACTTGATTCATAAGAAAATTGTTGAACTATTTCTGCAAGTTCTTGTTCATTTGCAGCCTGTGACAGCATTGCTACAATCAGTCTTGACTCTAGTTGAGGAATCGTTGATTTTGTTGAATGTTTGGCTTGTGGATAAACAGAGGGTGACCATTGAATTGAATTTTTCCATCATTTGATTTTGTAAGTTCGGTGGAGACGAGATATTATGTTTGCTTCGATGATCGAGTAACCCCAACAGAATATCACAAGCGAGATGAAAATAATTTGAAAATCGTAATAAAATGTTTAATAAAGTTAATGAAAGTACTATTTTAAAAATATTTGAAACTTTAACAAATTGAGAGTGGTAGAATTAAGAGGGGTATAATGGCCTCAGTGAGACCAAAATATTCCATCAATCATTGAATCATAATGGAACACTTTGAATGTTTTCTCAAAAATAATAAAAACAAGAGTGATTGAAATTATTTAACCAGGACATATTATTCTAGGCATTTGGAGAGTCGAGATACGAATATGTTTCGGGAGTAAAAGTATGAGTATTGCTTTTCAGTGTAGATACATTGATTCTATTTTGTAGGAGTTAGGACTACAAGAATTTTGATTTTTGAAAATACAATTTTATTTCGAATGGTTTTATTCGTGGTGTGCGTTAACTAGATAGAATCAGTTTCCTCGAGTATGGAAAAAATGAAAGTTTGAAGAAAAGGTTTTTTGAATTATATTGACAATAGAGGTTTCTAAATGTTTTGGTTGGAGAACCGTAATGAATGAGGTCTAAGGTATCGAAAGATAATTATAAGATAACAGAATTCTTGGAGGTACGATTTATGGGTTATGAGGATTTGTTCCGACAACTACTTGGATGTATGTGGATGTGTATGTTTGTAAAAGGAGGCCGATGGCTCTCCTTTAGTTATAGGTTTTGATGACTCCATATGCAAGACCGAATGCCTTGACAAGATCCCCATATTTGAAATCTCTTTGATGTGGGTGTTGGACCTTATGGTGGAAATTCTTGTTGAAGCAATTTTCCTTCTCTCTTGGGGACGTTGTTTCGCCTTCCAAAAAAAAAAAAAAAATGACGAGCTTTGAGAGCTAGAGACTTTTGTTTGAGATTTTGGCCTCAGATCTTCTTTCTCTTTTTCCTTGCTCTCTCTTTTCTCTCTGTGACTCATTTTTTCTCTTTTTCTACTTTTCCTCAGAGGAATTCTCTTGTTAGGTAATCAGGGAGATGATTTGTGTTTTCTTTTATAGACTCAATTTTGAAATAAAAACATGAACAAATTGCTCGCCACCGAACAAAAATTTGTTGAGAAACTAAAGTTTTGTCAAATTTTGCAAAATATTTGTGGCGGCCTTACAAACGACATGTATAAAAAATATTTGTTGCTAAGGTCACATTGAAATTTGTTTGTGCATAAAACAATTGATAAAAATTATTTATTGACTGTTTGAGAAAGCTATCGTATCCAATATTAGAGGTATCGATTTATGCCTTGACTATTAATGATGCATAAGGATTTACAATTAACAAATATGAAGGCTTGTGACTAAGCTTTGATGGTTTGAATAATGCATCTATGCTCATGAGATCATAGAGGATGATTTTTCTTAAATCGTTGATATAAAAGTTCACAAGTTTATCTTTAAGTTTGGAATAAAAGAATATATGTAATTGAGAAATCTTTGTAATTGTGTTTTATCAGGAATTTCATCCAAAAGTCTATTAACAAATTATATGGACCTTTGAATATGATGTTTGTTTTTCCCTTGACATATGTCATCACCTAAGAATCTCTCTTTTTTTTTTTGGAATAGCTTAATTTTTGGAATAAATACAACTGCAACTGACCCATTTTGTTTGATTATTTGATTAAATATATTTAGGTGTTTGAAATGTTTTTCAATTAATTGTTAAAAAACTAAAACATCATGTTACTGTTGTAAAGTTTTTATATGGATTAAAAATATCATTTATTAAATTTTGGATTTATAAGGGGCATTTCTTAGTCCAAAGGCACTACGTTCCATTCATATCGGTTAAATGGTACATTAAATCGATGTTTTATATTTATCTTTTTCAGCAAATTGAATTTACCTAAATTCTGACTTCATGTCAAATTTGGATAACACTGAATCATTATGAATTTGATTAATAAGATCTGTTTTTTTTATTTGGGATAGGATAATTAATCTTTTCTAAGACTAAGACTACAATTATTTTATTCTAAACTTAATACAAACTTGTGAATCAGGCTTAACAAAAATCCTCCTTCATGGTCTCGTGAGCATACATGCATTATTCAAACCATCCAAAACTTAGTAAAAAGCATTTCATGTCTTAAATCCTCACGCGTCATTAATGGTTGAAACTGATGCCTCTGATATATGATATGGTAGCTTTCTCAAACGGTCAATAATTGATCAAAAACAAATAGTAACCAAAAACAATTAGTAAGGTGGCATCCACATTTGGATGAGTGCACAAAGAAACTATTCCACGGTAAAAAAGGAAATGTTATAAATTATTTTATGCACCCGCAGATTTAAAAGTGAACTTACCAACAAAAGTCTTTTAATATGTGTCAATTGTTAGGGCAGCCACATATGTTTTTGCAAAAGGATCTCAAAAATCTCGACAAAATTTTGCCTAGTGGTAAGTAATTCTTTCATGTTTTGATTTCAAAATTGAGTCTATTATAAAAGGAAGTACAAATTCTCTTCCTGATTAACTAACAAAAGCGATTCCTCCAAAGAGCAGTACAAAAAGAGAAAATTATTTTTAAAAAGAGAAAATGAGAGAGCTTAGAAAAAAAGAAAAATAAAGAAGATATGAGGCCAAAACCTCATATAAAGGCCTCTTACTGTCAAGCTTATCATTTATTTCAAGGCGAAACATCATCTCCAAGGAGAGAAGAAAAATCGCCTCAACAAGGATCTCCTCGACAAGGTACACCAATACCCTCGTCAAATAAATTTCAAATATTGGGATCTTTAATCCCCCAAGGCATTCGAACTTCCATATTGAGGTATGAATCCCTTTTATCCCTGCAAAACTTATAACTATAGGAGAGTCATCGACCTCCTCTTTCAAAAACCTACATCATCCAAATACATCCAAGCAGTTGCTAGTATTAGGTTAATTGTTATAACCTCCTCTAGTTACCATTCTCCTCTAAATTAGCTTACTTATTCAATATTATTTGTAAATTAATTATACTTAGGCTCTATAAAAGGGCTCCTTGTATTCACTTTAAAATCATCTCAATTCATAAATTGTTTTATCTTCATCCCTCTTTTCAGTTCTATTATGGTATCAAAGCCCATTGACACACGTCACTAGGTTCCTTTTTATTTTTTTTTCTATCTCCACAAATCCACCATGAGTGATACTTCCTCTGCTTTTTCTTCCTTCATGAATGCATCTACCATTTCTTCTCCATTGTTTCGTCTTTCGTACATTTGCAATCTCATATCCGTTCAACTTGATTCTACAAATTATGTGCTATGGCGTTTTAGGTGTCCTCAATTCTGCGAGCACATTCCTTTTTTGGCAATGTTAACAGTTCTTCTCCTTCTGTGGAACAGTTTGTTCGATCTGCCACTGGTATAGTAACCACCAAAGTCAATACCCCATTCCTTCAATCGAGTTCTCGTGATCAAGGTCTTATCACACTAATTAACGCTACAGTTTCACCCTCTACCTTAGCACATGTTGTCGATTCCACATCGGCGAAAGAATTATGGTTGTCCCTTGAAAAGAAGTATTCTTCTAAATCTCGTTTCAGTATCCTCGAATTACACTTAGCCCTATATACGGTAAAAGGTCCTCTACTAAGTCTGTCGAGCAATATATTCGTTGGATTAAAGATATTGTTGATCGTCTTGCTACTGCATATGTTCAAATAGATGATGAGGAAATTCTTGTTCACATTCTTAATGGTCTAACTTCAAACTTTAATGCCTTCCGTACTTCTATTAGAACACTAAATGACACTGTTTGTGTAGAGGAACTTTCTGTTTTGCTTGAGGTAGAGGAGAAAGCATTGGTGGCACATTCTTCTTCAATTGATCTTGTACCAATTGCAATGGTATCTACCAAGGGCTCTCAATTTCCTATGTAACGCTCCGAGTCCCTCAGGTTAGTTAGTCTTGAATCAGGAGATTTTTCATTTAATTTATAAATTAATTGTTAATTAAATTTATACATATTTATCGGGCTCTAAACTCCAATTAAATTTATATTTACCGGACTTCGTGTAGTGGGTCTTGTTTTAAGATGGAATGGGTTTCTTTTCTCTTGGGCTTGGACTTGTTGGGCCTTTATTGGGTTAAGTTGGTTTTAAAACAAAGGAAAAGAGGAAAAAAAAAGAAAAACAAACTTCATCTTCTTCTTCTCTCCTCCCTTGTTGCCCTAGCCGTCACCCACCCCTCTTCTTCTTCTTGTTCACCGGCAACCACACATTACGGCGGCGACGGAAGCGGCGGCGCCTCCTCGAAACAGCAGCAGCGGCGACCGGCGACCACACCCGTAGCAGCAGCAGCGGCGGCATCTGTAGCAGCAGTAGCGGCGGCGCGACTTCCCTGACGTGCCGGAGATCTACAGCAGCGGCGGCGCGTTCCCCAGCGGTCTGCAACGAACCAGCACCGCTCCCTGCAGCATTCCTCGCGGCGGCGCACGGCGACGGGTCAGATCCGCGGCGAAGCACGGCGAACGGGTCAGATCCGCGACGAACCTCGACGACCTGCTACTACGATCCGACGAACAGTAACTCCAGCGGCGGGATTTGTGCGTTACAGCAGCGTTTAGGACGTTTGGCGGTGACCCACATCCGTTCGAAGCTCGATTTAGGCTACCCACACCTTGGCGAGCTAGATCTAGGTGACCCACACCTACACGAAGTCGGTTTTGGTGGTAATGAGTCATTTGAACCCTTTTAGAATTGATTTCGATGGCTAAATAGTGTACGTAACTTGCTGTATTTTTCTGTTTTAGTGCTTAGGTTTGAGATCGACGCAAAACTTAAGGGCGCGGTTGTGAGTAAGTAGACAAGGGGCGTGTGCGTGTGTTAATGTATGTTAAATGGTCTCTAATGTACTGGTTTTGTGGCGTTTAATATTAATTTTGTTACGTCATTGTGCTAAATAACTCTCTTTGTGTTAATCTGTATACTTGGAGTAGTGTTAGATATATGTCGGTGAAAATGGTGAGGTTTCTGCTTTGCTAAACTGCTGGGTATTGCTGTGGAAATGTTTGTTATCTGAATATGCATGAGTTGTTCGGTGTGTCTTGTGTGTTATTATACTTAGTAATGCCTATTGAATATTGATGCTGGATATTAAGTGTTTTGGGTGAACCGTGTCGGACTCCAATGGTTTAAAACTTGTTTGGTTATGCATTGTTGCGACGAAACTCATTGTGGAGCCGTTGTTAAGAAAAGTTATATTGAGAGAGCATGATTGGTTTATTATTTCATTATTAGAATGTTGTTTATGTTGTGGAAGCATGTTGAATTGTATTTGTGAACTGAAAGATGCAGGGGTAATGACTTAAGAAAGTATATAGTAAGACTCTGGTGAGAGTTGGATTCTTGAAGGAAATGAATGAGTGAGTGTCAGGGCCTCGGGTATAAATGGTCGGGGGCTGATACGTCACTAATTGAGTATCGAGGCCTCGGGTAAAAATGGTCGAGGGTCGATACGAGGAGTCCTTTGGAAGGAAGGCTACTGGGGCCTTGGGTAAAAATGGTCAAGGGCCAATAGATGGTGAAGTCATCGGGGCCTCGGGTAAAAATGGTCGACGGCCGATGCAGTAGTGTCGGGGCTCTGGGTAAAAATGGTCAGGGGCCGACTCTACTCGAAGGAGTTAACTGTGGAAGGCTGAGATAGCTGTGATAAGCGTAGAGGTACTTGAGATGTTAGGGAGACTAGAGGTTGGTAGTTAATGTGTTCCTAGTTGTGGTTGTCACCAAATTTTATAGAATGTGTCTATGTTTGAATGCATAATGTGATGAAAGGCATGACTATGAATGTTTCATGATTTAGTTGAGCATGATGTGTGTGTTGTTGGCGAGGGCTACTTACGGAGTATATTTTATATATTCACCCCCCCTCTACAATTATTGTTTCAGGTGAAGGACTCGTAGGCGACCATGGTGATGAGATGGAGGAGACATGACGAGCGAGAACCATAGGCTGCTTAGTCACTCTTGCTTAGCTTAAGTTATTAGTTAAGACCTTATGTTATGGTCAATAAACTATTTGTTCGTGTTTGAATAATTGAGAGGTTCCCACTTGTTATTAATTTTATTTTAGGATAGGTGTCTATCTTAGTTTTCTACCATTCATTGAGTTTTGCCTAGTTTGAATAAAAAAAAATTGCCCCATGAGGTTGTCCACGGATGTTGTTGATTGATATTCTATGAAATTGATTTATTGTTGAATTGACCAGAGGTGGAACTTGATTTTATATAATTGTTGCATAGGGAGTTGGCATCACATGTTTGGGGTTAAGTTTAATATGTTGGGTAGTTAACGTGACCTAGAAGTGTGGGGGAAATTCTGGGTCGTTACATCCTAATTCTTGAAATTTCGATCATAAAAGCAGTGGCAATCGTGGTAATTTTGGCAAAGGCAATCGTGGCAATAATGGTGGCGGCAATTTTAGCAAGATAGTGGTGGTGGCTTTCCACAAAATGCTCTTCCTCATTTCAACAGCGGTCCTCATGGACCTCGTCCTCCAAATGAGCGTGGATCCCATTCAAATGGTCAACTTTCTAATTTTGGTTGCAGCAATAATTCCTCCAATATCTCTAGAGGTGGTTGCATGTACTGTCAAATTTGTCTAAAACCAGGGCATGGGGCTCTCGATTGCTACAAGCGAATGAACTTTGCATTTTAGGGTCGCCACCCTCCCGCTCAACTTGCGGCCATGGCTGTAAATGCAATGACCCCTTCTTCATCCTTTAATACTCACAATAATTTTTGGTTGTCATATAGTGGCTACAACGCACATGTGACCAATGATTTAGCCAATTTGAATCTAGTTGATTCTTACAATGGAGACGAATCAGTCATCGTCGGCAATGAGCAACCTTTAAACATTATACACACAGGCGGTGGTATACTTTCTACATCCTCGCACGCATTTACCCTTTCCAATGTGCTCCATGCTCCTGATTTAGCCTCAAATCATCTTTCAGTTCATAAAATTTTGTGTTGATAATCATTGCATTTTTGTATTTGACTTTGACTAGCTCCTCATCCAGGATAAGGTTACTGGCAATACTCTCTATAAAAGAAAGAGTGTTAATGGACTCTACCACATCCCTAGTTCGTCTACTTTGTTGTTAGCCCGCAATGAGTTACATCCCAAAAACTATGGTCTTCTTGCAAAAACAGAGTCTTATCTCTAGCATCATCGGCTTGGCCATCCTTCACCAAAAAATATTACGTTATGCTTTGTCTACATTTTGTTCGTCAATGTCTCATTCCTTTAATACTTGCGAATGCACTAGTTGTATTAAGGTAAAAATGTCTAAACTATCATTTCCTATGTCTCACTCCTCTACTTTTGCTCCTCTTGAACTTGTTTACAATGATGTTTGTGGACCTTCTCATGTTATTTCTCTTACTGGATGTTGCTGTTATGTTAGTTTTGTGGACAATTTATAGCAATTTTACCTGGTTTTTTCCAATTGCAAATAAATCTGATGTGAGTGATATTCTTCATAAATTTGTGCCATTTGTTGAAAGTCTTCTCTCATCTAAGCTTAAAACTTTTCATTCTGATGGTGGTGGTGAGTTTGTTAATTCGTCTGTTTCTTCCTAATTTTAATCGAAAGGTATTTTACATCAAAAATCTTGTCCTTATACTCCTGAGCAAAATGGTGTTGCTGAACGTAAACACAGACACATTGTTGAAACTACTCTGTCATTGATGTTTCATTCTTCAACACCTGCTGAATTTTGGCCTTATGCATTTTCTATCGCCGCCTTTCTCATAAATAGAATGCCCACTCCTTCTATTGTTATGCTTTCCTCTTTTGAAAAACTTTTTGGTAAGACTCCGAATTTGCTTCATTTAAAAGTTTTTGGACGTGCTTGTTATCCCTTATTAAAACCATACACTAAACATAAGCTTGAGCTCAAAACATCTCAAAATGTTTTTATTGGCTATACACTTGACTTCAAAGGCAATATTGTTTTAATCCCACTACGCGTAAGTCTATAGTTTCTCATCATGTTGTGTTCCATGAAACTGTCTTCCCTTTTGCCCAACCTAATACACATACTTCCCATGTCTCCTCTTCCATAGACCCTACAGTTCTTCTCAAGCACATGTTAACCTTGACCCACGCCCAACCATTACCTTATGACCGGGCCCAGTCCTTCTGACCACCTTGTCGTTGTTTCTTCTTCCTCCATTGATCCAAATTTTTGTGTTGTTCTTGTCCCACCTGCACATAACATGTCCTTTAATTCTGCTCCCTTGTCGACTGCTATGACTAATGCCTCCATTTCTGTTACGCCTGATCCCGTTCTCTCTGAGGCCTTCTCTCCTTATGAAGACCCTACATTATCCTCTTTCCCTATTGTTTCACCAGGCAATCCTACTTGCTCATTCACTTCTTGCAGTTCAACCACTGATGTTCGCCCCATTAATGCTCATTTGATGCAAACACGGGCAAAGTTGGGTATTTTTAAGCCCAGGGTCTATTCAGTTCTGAGTGAGTTCATAAATATTCCTAGAAAACCTTCTTCATATACTGAGGCTGCCAAGTTTTCATAATTGAGAGCTGCCATGTCAGATGATTTGTTAGCTCTCCAGGAGCAAGATACATGGTCACTTGTCCCTCAAACACCCAATATGAATGTTGTTGGTCGTAAACGGGTGTTTCACACTAAGTTCAATCCTAATGGAAAACCCAAATACAAAAAGGATAAGGGTTTTAAAATTCAAAAGCGACATGGAACCGAAACTAAACAAGGAAAAGGAAATTCGAAAAAACCTATTCCTTATATGAATAGGAATAAATAAAATTTTCTTCTTGGTTTGGCTTCATATTCTTAACGATCTCCTACTCGGAGACAAAACAAGCAACATGTCTCCTCTGCAACGGTAGCGGTCTCCTCTCTACTCGTGGAGAAGTCCAACTGAAGTTGCACACAACTCCAGTTTATCATAGGGATAACCTTGGTAAAAATTCCGACTGGATTTTTACAACTTGGAATATTTTCAAGCACCACCACCCTATATTCTAAAGTTTGTTTGATAAAATTGTATCTCACTTGAATGTGTTTAATTCTCAAATGAAACACTGGATTCTTTGCTAAATGTATAACATTCTAACTGTCTACAAAGTTTTCAAGAATGATTGAAGTCATATCATCTCTTTGATTGCTTATATAACTGTAATGTACTCAGCTTCTACAGTAGAAAGTACTATTATCTTATGCAGTCTGGAAACCCAATATTTCCCAAAGTAAATACATACTCGATAATACTCTTTCTTCCATCTGTATCCCCTTTTCCTCCCTGGTCGTGTGTGGGCCACACTTCTGAAAGGCCAATTAAAGTACCGGTTCTAGTTCGTCCAGGAGCCGGACACTCATGCCCGATTGTGAAACTGCATGTTGAACGTCCAATGGCGCGTTGCTACGACCTGAGCTATGCAACAACAAGATCCCCCTTGATCCTTACTGGGTGTGATTGACGGTCCCTGAGCCCTGCCTTAACGTGTCCCAAGACAGCCAGTCCTCACCAGGCTGCTGGCATTGCTAAATGCTTTACCATGAAGCAAGCTCCCCTGAATACGGCGATCCCCTGGAGATAGCCCTTTCAGGCAGTGGCGGAGTTTAAACACGTAAACCATGGGTCCCCCCATATCTACTTATACATATCCCTTCAATTTAAATTTTGACCTTTTAACGTACAAAGTATGATTAGTTGTCTTTCTCAAGTATTTAAAAATCCACTTCACATTGCATCCATGTGGCGTCCTCACAACCGTGATGAATACAAGTCCAAGTGTACACTACATTCATCGAATATAGTATAAACGAGGTGAATCCACAGGGACTTGGTGTGTTATTTTAAGAATATACTCAAGAATACCAAAAATGGAGGAAAAATAAAATATACTTGGGTATACTAAAATATTGTAACTAAAATCACAATAAGAAAAACAATAAATAATTTCAAAAGTGAACACAACCTACAGATGTTGGGCACAAAAAAGCTCTAGCATAGTATCAGAAAAATGGGATAACATATATGGAAAAGGCGGGGGAGATTCCTTATGCTCTCACTAAATCGCGACTTCTACTCTAGCATGAAATCGATTGTTATTGCTCAATTCGACACGGTTCCCTTTAGAGATACCGAAACACGAATACCCACAACTCTCGTTGCTAGAAACCCATACAATAAAAACGAGCGAGTTTTTAAGCATGATTAGGGGACCTCATTCCTGAGTATCCACAACTCTACTAGAAAAAAGTAGCTAAATCATAAATAGAGTAGTTCAACTAACCATACATCCTTCCGGATCATATAGAACCTAGCCTACTCAACACAGTGACCAACAATGTTCAATAAGATAAAAGAAATCAGCACAGCTCTATTTAATAGATTAATGAAACAATAAGAGTATCAGTTGTTCAACAGTTACAACATGGATATCTCCACCAAAATGAGGTTTAGTTCATGGGAAAGAAGAAAATGAAATGGGTAAACGTAAAATACAACCCATTCTAGAGAAGAAGATAAAAACGCAGATGAAGAAACACCAGCATGCAAGGACCGGAGCAACTTCTCTCTATCGTCAGCTTCCCTTCCGGAAATGGTGAATTTCTGCTCATTATGTTTCCAGCACGCAAAGAATGTTCTCTATTGGGATCTGTGTCTGTCGGCTAGGTCATACTGTCCCTTTTATATCGGGCTCTAATTTTAGGGCATCGAGCTGTAAAACATACTGGCATGGTAAAATATCCATGTGTGGTGGATAATTACTGCACTATGACTCCATGCTCCAGCATGCAATTACTCCAGCTTCTCAGACTTCCTACTTATCAATGCTTCATCAACTTCTGCCTGGGCTATGTGCTTTCCTCGTCTGCCTTAGTTCTCAACTTTCAATTCTGTTCAAAAGAGCCAATAATAAAGGAACTCAGCAAGTAGTTAAGCTAAAGCTTCCAATATAAGGGACTTAAGCTCATTTTAAAGAATCTATTTCCACTTATGATTTTCAAGAGCTAGAATAGACACACAATAGCATTAATTAGCACTCAAATATTAGCTAAATAACACTCTTTTTGAGAGTTATCAATCCAGTGTTGCTTTCCTAGGTTACTCATATACCTACTGACAACTCCCACTGCATGTACAATATCCTATCTTGTGCAAACCAGGATATACATCAAGCTGTCTATAGTTAGTGGCAGATTCAAAAATTTTGTTCAAGGGGGCTTTACACCACTTTAACAAGTAAGTAATTTCAAGAATTCATAAATGAGAAGCAATGCTATGGATACCATGACCGATCACCATTGATCAAGAAGAATCTTTCTAAATCACTTCGCGTCAACGGGTCCCCGAATGGGCATTATGGCAAAGAACAAGAAGAAAACAAAAGGTAAATTGATTATAAACGAAAAAACCCCGCTTCCATTGGGGCCCCTCTTCCCGACCGAGCAGTAAGTTCAAGATCGGATATAGCTGGTTTTCCGTGAAATCTATTTCAGTAGAGCGTATGATGTCGATGGCCCAAGGTAGAGCACTCAATGGGCTCCCTATTCTCCGGCTAGCGTGATAAGGAGAGACGACGGATCCCAACTCGAAAATGTAGAGATGCCTTCACTTTTGGCGTCCTTGATTTTAATAAAGTGGAGTCGGGCCAATTTCTCGTACCTACTCAGTGTTCTCCTTAGAATTAACGAGATCATTAGTCTTGGATGAATCTTCTTGAAATGGGTCGATCCCAAGTTTTTATGGGGCCCAAGTTTTTATGAATTTTGAGATGATGCTTCTCCATCAACTGCAGCAGGAAGGACGGGAATACTTGGTTCAGCTTCAAGGATGGATCTGTGAAGATACTAAGTTAGTCCTTGAAGATAGGATCAGATCCGATTGGATTCCATATATCCAATTGATTGGAATTTGGAACTAAACTTTCCTGGTTTCATAGAAAAAAAGAGAGTTGGAAAGAAATTCCAAAGGCTCCGAGCTCAGAAACCAAACACAGACGCCCCCCCCCCCCCCCCCCCGAACAAAGCCCCACCCTTTTTTCCCCCTTTAATGAAAAGAGCGGGATGCTATGTTTTAAAAGGAGGATGACCTCTCTTAGATATTCGGTTTATGCCGAAAAACCAACCTACAATGAATAGAAAAAGTATAGTAATGCACACTATTTTAACTCCTATAGCGTCTCCAACTCCCGTCTATACGAGTTTTCATATTTTGAAATCGATGCATAATAACTTCATTATCTATCTTATCAACTAAATATATCTCAATATATGTGATAAGACTATCATTCATCCATTGGTCTCCTATCCAATTACACAATCGAGTCTTCACAATACTCATAGCAGAAAATGTTCTCTCTATGTTAGCTGTTGCAATGGGCAAGATTAATGTCAATGTGAGCAACCGATAAACTAATGGGGGTACACTTTACCTTTAGTTGAGATCACAATTTTAATTCAAGATTACTAATACTTGTTAGCTCAACAAACATAGTATATGAACACATATCAATTATGTAATTTTGAAACCGATCCTCCAGTAGTGACGGATCAAGAAATTTTGTTGGGGCGGAGGGGGGGGGGCTTTATACTACTTTAACATATAGTAATTTCAAGAATTATAAATGAAATGAACTATAATTTAATACAGACATGTCCTCCAATGAGTTTTCATATTATAAAATCAATGCATAATAGCTTCATTATCTATCTTATCAAATAAATATTTCTCAATATATGTGATAAGACTATCATTCATCTATTGGTCTTCAATGATCTCCCATCCGATTAACCAATCAAGTCTTCCCAATACTCATAGCAGAAAATGTTCTCTCTATGGTAGCTATTGCAACAGGCAAGATTAATGTCAATGTGTAATCGATAAACTAACATGTACACTTTATCTTTAGCTGTCATCACAATTTTTAACGCAAGATCACTAATACTTGTTAGCTCAACAAACATAGTTTTGAACACATATCAATGATGTAATTTTGAAGCTGATCCTCAAGCAATGGCGTTTCCATAAATTTTGTTTCGGGGGGCTTTATACTACTTTATCAAATAAGTAATTCCAAGAATTCATAAATGAAATTATCAATAATTTAATACATCACAATTGTCTTATACCAGTTTTCATATTAAGAAATTGCTGCATAATAAATTCATTATCTATCTTATCAAATAAATCTTTCTCAATATATGTAATAAAACTATCATTCATCCACTGGTCTCCCATCGGATTACACAACCTAGTCTTCACAATACTCATAGCATAAAATATTCTCTAAGGTAGTTGTTGCAACGGGCAAAGTTAATGCCAATGTGAGCAATCGATAAACTAATAGGTACACTTTATGTTTAGTTGTCATCACAAATTTTTAATGTAAGATCACTAATACTTGTTAGCTCAAAAAACATAGTTCTCAATGCGTATTAATGATGTAATTCTGAAGTTGATCATGAAGCAGTGGCAGATCCATAAAATTTTTCGGGCTTTATTCTACTTTAACAAGTAATTCCAATAATTCATAAATGAAATTAACTGTAATTTAATATATCACGATTGTCCTCTACGAGTTTTTATATTATGAAATTGATGATATATGTATTAAAACTATCATGCATCCACTGGTCTCCCATTCGATTACGCAACCAAGTCTTCACACTTCTCATAGCATAAAATGTTATCTTTATGGTAGTTGTTGCAACAGGCAAAATTAATGCCATTGTTAGCAGTCAATAAACTAATGTGTATACTTTATCTTTACTTGTCATCACAATTTTTAATACAAGATCATTAATACTTGTTAGCTCAACAAACATAGTATATGAACGCATATCAATGATGTCACTTTGAAGGTGATCCTCCAAAGCAACAAATTTAGTAGTTCAAAAATCATTAGGATAAAACTAGGCGAGGTGAATAAATTTTTGTCTTTCAAAAACAGCAAATGAGTTGCTCGAATTTAGGCATGCTATACAAATAAGCAATTTAGTACATGTTTCAGTAAACTGAAAATTCAACTCTTCAAGTTGCTTATCAATGACTGTGTAAAAAACGTCAACTCAATAATGGTGCATATTTGTGATTGTATAGATTTTCGTCTTTTCCTCCCTCAAATAGAAAACATGTCATTCATCTCAAGCATTTTAATATCATGCTCATCACAAAAATTAGAAACTTGAGCTAGTATTGAATCCCAACTTGATTCTATCATTATTTGTAAAATTTCTTTACAAATCCTAACTGAATTCATTGCACTCACGATATCTTGATCTTTTCTTTGTAGTGCCCGTGACAATTTATTTTTGATTCCCAATATAACTTTCACAAGGTGCATATAAAAAACGAAATGAAATGTCTGAATCTATTTTATTAGAACCTTTTCTTCATATTTTTATTCAGAAGTTGACCCATCCTCTACAATTGTCTCGAGTACATCACCAATTAATGAGAGCATTACAATAAAGTTCACTATAGTATTTGAATGCGATCCCCAATCATGTATCTCTTGGTCATTTTATCATTGTTTCTTGAGTTATACCACTACCTTTTTTTTCCTTAAAATATCTCAACGTTTTGTTAATAACACGATGACATTAAACACATTTGGAAGTAACAAAAAAAAACAGTGATTTCTACATGATTTTTGCAACAGCTTCCAAAGCTAGTTGGAGTTGATGAGAAAAACAATGAATATAAAATGCATATTCATTTTCTCTCAAAATTAATGCTTTCAATCCATTGAATCCACCCTGCATATTGAATTCTCCATCATGTCCTTGCCCTCTCAAAATAGCAATGCTTCAGCAATGTTTAGAAAAAAAATCCACCAATAGTTTCTTGAAGTAATAGAAAATATGTAGAAGTAATATGTATAATAGCTGCAAACCTTTCAATCACTCCTTTGTCTACATACTCAATATGATACGTGACAACCCAAGCGTATTGAGCTACTCGAGCCACAAGCCACCTGAATCTAATCGTATAGTTGGTTCAACCCGGAAGACCAAGGTTAGAGGGATTACCTTTGCAGTCGTTACCTTGAGCAGACAGATGACTCACTATGCTCGAGGCCGGAAATACTCCACGAGTTTGATGACCAATCAAACAAGCATGCTCTGAGCGGGTTTAAATACGAAGGCCCAAGTTCAACCACACAAAAGGATTCGAAATTTGAGAAGGGGTTTGCACGAGGCAAGGGGTGAGAACACTCCCAATTCTATTCAACTTCAATAATCCAAGGGTGTGTAACAATAGAGGGGTACAAGCCTATTTATAGGCCAATGCCCTTGACCTTTTAAGGAAAATAACAAAATTAAAAAGAAAATTAAAATTGATAAATTCCTAAAATGTCTAAAACATGCGTAAAGATGAAATTTAAATTTTATTTATCAAAAATAATAAATAAAAAATAAATCCTAAATCAAATCTCCCAAGAATAAACAAAAATCATAAGGAGAGACATTCCTTATTCGAGAAAAGTGGGCAGTAGGGCATGGCTGGCGCCCGTGGAGGCAGGGCTGCCATGGGTGGCGTACGCGCATAGGCGTTGAAGTGCGGCACGCTAGGCGTGTGGCATGGGCACTAGATGTTGGGGCAAGCGCGCTGGGCGTGCGGCATGGGCGTTGGGGCAGGCGCGCTGGGAGTGCGGCATGGGAGTAAGACGCTGGTGTTGGGCGGCAGGGGCGCTGGTGAAGCGTGGCAGCGCGCTGGTGATGCGCGGCAGGGCACTGGCATTGGACGGTAGGGGCGTTGGTAATGCGCGAAAGGGGCACTGGTGAGCATGTGGCGCGCGTGGGCATGGGCGCTAGTGGCGGCATAGGTGCGCAGGTGCTTGAGCGTGCAGGGGTCGTTGGCGTACAGGCAGAGGCACTGGCCTCTTACGTGGTTAGTATGGCGGGGGCGCGCAGACGCTGGCATGGCTAAGGGTGCGTGAGCGTTGTCGACAGGTGGGGCGCAGGCGTAGGCATGTACGGGCTGGACGCTGGCAGGTGCGCGCGGGACAGAGTCTTGTAAGGTTAGTCTGCCGCTGGTGGCGTAGGCGTGCGGTAGGGGTGCGTGCGAGGTGGGGCGTGCGCCTCATGCGCCTGGTTGGTCGTGCAAGGGCATGAATGCGCGCGGTGGAGAGTAGGCATGCGGGCGGAGGGCGTATCCATGCGAGGTTTGCATGTGCTTGTTGCGTTTGAGTGTGTAGTGATGCTCTCATCTTGGCTTGACTCGGTTCCAAGGACTTGAAGCCAATTATGATCACATCATCTCCTCCTTCTTGAAAAGGATTCGTCCTTGAATCAAGTTTTTGTCCTACACATAAATACATTAAGTTAGTCAAATAATAAGCCTTAAAATGTATACTCTTACCTTGTGGGTTCTCTTTGCATTGTTGAAGGCTTATGATCTTTCTCCACGGATATGGCAATTGACTCTCCTAGAGGATATCTAGGCCACTTTCTTTTTCGGCCTCTCGAGTGGACATTGCTCCCTTGATTCCTTGTAGAGCAATCTTGAAGTCTAGAGATATTGATGTTCTCCTCGGCTTCCTTTGAATGTGTCTTTAAGGCCTTTTCGTTCTTTCCAACAATGTTTCCAAACCCAATCACTTTGTTTGTTGACATTATGTTTGGATTTCCTTGTCCTCCATTTCATGCTTGGCATGTGAATTATCCAACATAGCAATTGGTGTCATTGGCCATGGTGTTATTTAGAGGACTTTTCGAACAAGTATTTATCCATAATTGTTGGCCATAATTCTACTTGTTCATGATCACCTACACAAAAAGGAAATAAGTTAGTATTTTCAAAATTAAAATTTATCATGTACGTACCTTGTATGGTGATCTTGAGATTTTGAGAAATTGGTCGGGTAAGTCCATGAGTCTCCATCTTGTAATGGTTCTCCTTAACTTTCAACTCTTCTTGCATTTGACCTTGATTGAGTTTAAGAGTTGAAGGTTCCTTCAAAAGTCTCAAAACTATACAAGCACTAGGATATAACATAATAGTTTGAAGGTAAGGATCCTTATCCAACAATTCCTTGAGATTTGGCTTGTATGACGCAATAGCTTGTTCTTCTCTCACTTCCTCTTTTTGCTGTCTACTCTCATTCTCTCATTCTGATCAAAATTTGATTCTCTATGTGTTGGTTCAAGAGTAGATATGTTATCATCTTGGGAAACTTTTCTATCCAAGAGACTTGGAGTAGTATGTAAGTCACAAAGAATCTCATTTTCCAATTTACTACTCCCCTTCTCATCAAGTTCATGCAATGCTTTGTTACCAATGGAAATTTCATACATGGCTTTATAAAGCATGTCTTCTTTTGCATCACCTTCTTTCTCAACAATGGGTAAGATGCCATGCAACAACTTGTAATCCATGGAAATAGGAATTTCATGTTTAGATTCACAAGATGTTTTATCTTCAATTGTTTCACTTACCTTTACATCACTAAGCATAAAATTATGTAATACTTTGCAATCTAATGGAATATAATCAACATGCATAACATCACAAAGTATTTCATTGTCAATCTTAATACTTTCTTCCTTAACAATAGATATAAAGTCATGCAATACTTTTTTAGTACTAGTAGTCGGTATACCACACTTAGTTCCACAAAGTATATCATGCTCTTTATTTTCTACTATTGGGACTAAAGTAGACAAGCTAATCTTTCCTAAAGTAGGAATTTCATGATTATTAGGTTTGGGATTAGCATACCTTGAAGATTCTTGTTGATGTCTTCTTTCAATCCTCTTGGCAAAGTGTAACATTTCATCCAACCTAGTATAAGGTCGAATTTCTTCTCCTTCCGCAATCACCTTGGCAATTTCTCCATTGAGTCCATTGTAGAACCGATCCATGGTGGTCTCCTCATCTTCATATACGTTAAGCTCCTCAAGCAATGAGCATATCTCGTCATAGTAAGCTTCAACACTTTTGTCCTTTTGTCTCAAGTTTTTCAACTTGACTAATGACTTAGGAATAAATTGTCTCCTCATTATGGGCTTGAGTTCTCTCTATGAGGTGATTCGACTTTCTCGATTCCTTTTCCTACTAAAAAACAAAGCATCCCACCATGTTATAGCATAATTTTTAAAACAAGTGATAATAAGATTTACCTTGATGCTTGCACTCCAATGGTGTTGTGCAAAGATGCTTTCGACTTGGTCTACCGAATGAAGATTTGTGGCTTTGTACTTCCATGGAACTTTGGAAGTTTAGGGGTTGAGTGTCCAAGGTAGCCACTAGAGTGGTGATCTTTCTTCCTTTGATGAGGTATATTGAGAACATAGTTATTATAATTTGTGCATCGTGGACTTGTTCCTTCTCCTTGAGATTTGCCTCTTGTTGCCATCACTACACAAGTAAAGGTTAGTATAAACAAAGAAAAATTACTCTCACTCCCTTACTTATCCTCTCGGCTTCCTCTCCTTTGGTAGGGTGGATGTTGGTGTGGATACCCTTTGGAAATGCTCACTTGAATGCTCGTGGCGAATCGGTCTTAGAACTAGTGAGTATAAACCTATAAGCAACTTGCAAAAAAAATATCCTTCTTTTTTTTTTTTTGACTAGGGGACAATGGTATAGATGATACCAAAGACAAGATTCAAAAGAATATCAAATGATAGTTACAATGACACCAAATGATAGCAAAGTCAAACAAAAGGAAGGGTAACCTTGAGCCTAATGCTCTAGGTTATAAGACTTACCAACAATATACAAATTGAAGTTAAAGCTAATCAAAGAAAGATTATGCAAATAAAATCAATGAAGTCAAAAAAATTACTAAAAAGATGTACAAAACCAAATTGTAGTGCAAGCACACACATAAATAAACTTACCAACAAAACAATGGACTTTACGGTAAATGAGGTAGCTTTGGGTGAGGGGTGTGTGATGTATACAACTTGGATGGGACTCCAACCAGTGGCAAACGTTAGCACAACAAGTGTATTTGAAATATGTGGGCTGCCAAAAGGTTTGGAATTCGTTGGAGGGGGCTTCTCTCTCAAAGAAAATTTTGGGGCTGCACAAACGGTTTCTGTGTGGTGGCCCAGTGGGTTATGCGGCTGTTCTCCTTCTTTTGGGCTGTCAAAATAGGTCAAAATAATCCAACAATAATTTTAATTCAAAATATAATCAATGTTAGAATTATTTGCAAAAAATAAATCGATTTGGACAAGATTTAGTGGCCCAAAGATTTTCTCCAAAAACGTTCAGCTTCAAATTTGGAAAGTTTTCTACTTGGACATCTTCTCTTCTTTAGCCGATAACTTCTGCTACAAACCTCGGATGGCGGCGGTTTATATGTTTCTGGAAAGCTTTTTCAAAGACTTTAAATTTAATACCTGATTTGACTATATTCAGCAAAAAGGTCAGCAAGATATCAATCGTCGAAGTTGGGACACTGTTTCTTGGGCGGCTGCAGGATTTCCAGATTACACAGTGTTTTCGAAAAAGCGATAACTTTGAAACCACTGATCGAAAATTATCGATTATGGACTCTATGGAAAGTTAACACATAGATCTTTCGAATGGCACTAGTTTCACTCAATTTGAACTTCTTAGCAAAAGTTATGGATTTTTAAAGTTGGCTATGGTTTTGTACTCTTTGCACGCTTCTCTCAAAATCTGTGATTCGAAGAAAAATTGATAACTTTGGCACTCAGATTAAAGTGAAACTTGGTGTGTTCAAAAGCTTTTGCAGTACAGAACACAAACAAACAAGTTTTGGACACTTTAAAGCAATTTCGAAATCAGAAATTCTATTGCAAGAATGATAGATCGAATGGCACGCGGAAAACAAGAACAATGGAATTTTTTGTAAGATTTTTTAATAAAGGAATGTAAAGACAGTGACAAGAATTTAAAGACAGAAAATAAACATATATCCTGGTCTAGAGCCTAAGCTCTGAAACCAGATGATACGCTACAATCCAAGCGTATTGAGCCTCTCGAGCTACAAGCCACTTGAAGCCAATCGTATAGCTGGTTCAACCCGAAAGGCCAAGGTTAGAAGGATTACTTTTGCAGTCGTTGCCTTGAGCAGACAAATGACTCACTATGCTCGAGACCGGAAACACTCCACTAGTTTGATGACCAATCAAACAAGCATGCTCCAGGAGATTCAAATACGAAGGCGTAAGTTCAACTACACAAAGGGATTCCAAATTTGAGAAGGGGTTTGCACGAGGCAAGGGGTGAGAACACTCTTAATTCTATTCAACTTCAATAATCCAAGGGTGTGAAACAATGGAGGAGTACAAGCCTATTTATAGGCCAAGGCCCTTGGTCTTCTAAGGAAAATAACAAAATTAAAAAGAAAATTAAAATTAATAAATTCTTAAAATGTCTAAAACTTGCCTAAAGATGAAATTTAAATTTGATAAATAAAACAATAAATAAAAAATAAATCATAAATCAAATCTCCCAAGAATAAACTAAAATCATAAGGACAGACATTCCTTATTTTGGAGGAGTGGGCGGCAAGGCATGGTTGGCGAGCGCGGAGGCAGGACTGGCATGGGTGGTGCGCACGCATGGGCGTCGAAGTGGGGCACGCTGGGCGTGTAGCATGGGTGCTGGGCGCTGGGGCACGGCACTAGCGTTGAGAGGTAGGGGTGCTGGCGATGTGCGGCAGGGCGCTGGCGTTGGAGGGTAGGAAAGCTGGTGATGCGTGGAAGGGACGCTGGTGAGCACCGAGCGGGCACGGGCATGGGCACGGGCATGGACACTGGTGGCGGTATAGGCGCGCGGGCACTTGAGCGTGTAGGGGGCGTTGGCGCGCGGGCAGAGTCGTTGGCCTCTTTTGAGGTTAGTATGGAAGGGGCACGCAGGCTCTAGCATGGCTAAGGCGCGCGTGGGCGCTATCGACAGGTGGGGGCGGGCGTAGGCATGCACGGGTTGGACGCCGGCGGGCGCGCGCGAGACAGCGTCTTGTCAGGTTAGTCCGCCGCTGGTGGCCTTGGCGTGCGGTAGGGGTGGGCACGCGGTTGGGTGTGCGCCTCGTGCGTCTGGTTGGGCGTGCAAGAGCACGAATGAGCGTGGTGGAGCGTAGGCGCTCACACGGAGGGCATATCCATGCGAGGTTTGCATGTGCTTGTTGCTTTTGAGTATGCGATGATGCTCTCATCTTTGACTTGACTCGGTTCCAAGGACTTGAAGTCAATTATGATCACATCACAATACAATTGCCATTTGCTCTTTTGAAGATGTATCATTTGACTCATCAATCAAAATTGAAAAAAACTTATCACCTATAACTCTTATGATTAAATCAACAATTTCTACTATGATACAATTCACAATATCGTTTTGGATATCTTGTGAAATTAGTTTCAAATTTTCAGGAGAATTTCTCAAAGCAACACCTTCAATGGCCTTGTTGTGGTTGCATAACCATCCTAGGAGTTAGAGAAAATTGCCTTAAATGGAAGCCCTTGTCGTCACAAAAATCGAGCACAATCAATTGTTGGACCTTGTTTATGCAGGAATTTGCACAACGTTCTTCACGAATCAAGCTCGAACCCGGTCCTCGGTTCCAACTTGAACACTAGAGTGGACCTGCACAAGAGGGTAAGCACTCCGACGCCCAAGTCAATATAGATCGGACTCCTTATTTAGTTCGAGGTGAGATTCCTTACCTGAGCGTGAAATGAAGTCCTCTATTTATAGGTGATGGATCCGACAGTACACACGACCGGCAGTTATGTGTCTTTTCCCATATCGGACCTGTCGGGTTCCGAGCAGGTCGAACCTTGGTTCCCATAGTCTTTTATAACGGGCGAACCCGGTCTCCTTGGCGGGGCCGAGGTGGACCTAAGCAATCTTTTTTATTTGGTTTCTTCAAACACTAATAAGGGTCTTCCACGTGTCTCGGGTACGTTTACTCCCAAACATTGGCCCCCTCTTTGTCAGGTTCGACCTCGACCTGACAGAGAAGTTTATTCGAATCTATTTTGGACACGTAGCGACTTTTCATTTGTAGAGGGAATATGACCGTTGCGGAAGACGTTTCGACCTGCCAAGTTGTCAGAGCACTCGAGTGTTTCGCCGTTGCGTATCTCGAGAAGATCCTAGCCGCCCGTTGATTACACGTGTACGGTGCAGAGGTTTTTCCGATCAGCTATAAATAGTCCCGAAACTTCAGGTCAAACCTTACGTTTCCTGAATTTCTGGAGTTCGATCTAAAACCAGCTCGAACCTTCTGTAGGTCAGTCATTTTCACTTTTACTTTTAGAATATGGTGGTGTTCCTGTCTTCCCCCTCCAGTAGTGATAGCCTGGGTAGCGTAGGTCGAACCATAAGTAGCTCACCCCCCAAACCAAGTGATTCTGGGGAGGTCTTAGCTCGTAGGTTAGAGTCCGAGCTGGAAGAAATAGAGAACTTTAGGTTCTCAGATGATGGAGAGGATAGTGATACCTCCACCTCGGGCCAGGGTCTAGAGTACCCTTCTAGGATGCCCGAGCACTATCTCGGACCCCTTCGTAGGGGGTTTAAAATTCCGAATGACATCCTCCTTAGAGTTCCGGAGGAAAGGGAAAGAGCTGACAATCCTCCAGAGGGATGGGTCACTCTTTACTTGAAAATGTTTGAGTACGGCCTCAGACTTCCTCTCCACCCTTTTGCTCAAGAGTTTCTCAACCGAACTGGTTTGGCGCCGGCACAAGTGGCCCCCAATGGGTGGGGTGTCATTTTTTCCTTAGCCATCCTTTTTTGGTTGCGAGCTCGGGATAAGGACAAGGCTGAGCTATTAAGTGTTGAGCAACTGCTTGGATGCTTCGAAGCCAAAAGGATAACTAAGAAGCCTGGTCGGTACTACATGTGCGCAAGGAAAGGCGCAGGTGGCATAGTCAAGGGGCCAACCTCCATCAAGGGATGGGTAGGAAAGTGGTTCTTTGCCTCGGGAGAGTGGCTGGCAAAGGACGAGTCTGGTCGTGCCTTTTTTGATGTTCCCACTAGGTTTGGGAACTTAGGTATAGAGTCTTTCTTGTTTTCTTTCCTTTTAATTTCTTGGTTTTCACTTCTAACTCGAACTTTTGTTTGTTTTGTGCAGTTGATTACGCTTGTTTACATGCGTAAAAAGAAGGTTTTAGATGCTGTTTTTACAATGTTTCAGCTTTGTTTCGGATTTTTCTCGATCGTTTGAGTTCCAATTCATGCAAAATTCATATATTATGGTTTGTGGTTGGCTTATATTGTATTTATGACATTTTAGGACCATTTGGGAGTGCAAATTAATCAAAAGAAGCAAAAAGACGAAAAAAGCATCATGGGAGGCGCCAGGCGCCTGGGAAGCCTGCAGAAAAACTGGTTTTCTTCCAACTTTGCCCTTAATGAAACGCGTCTTCCAATGCGTTTTGGTGGTTCCAACCGATGCATACGTGTAGAAGAAGTGTTCCACTATCAGTTTGAGCACGATTTGGTCAGTCAAAAGAGTTGGAAATGGGTGATTCACCATCGTTTTAGGACCTACCTAACCAATTCTGCACAGCTATAAATTCCAGCAACTTCTCCACCAAAATCATCAAGCCTTGCTTCCTTCTCTTGATCATTTTTAGTGTTTCTTTGTTGCTTTCTACGTACTTTTGAGTTGCTTTCATTAGTTGCTTTTCGTTTTTAAATCCCGAGCACTTTACATTCTTTTATTGAGCTTTGTTTTGTTTCCATTTGTACTTAGTTATTTTTTACTTATTCAAATATATAAAAATCTAGCACTTTGCTTATCTTCCCTTTGCCTTTACTTTATTTTTAGTTAAGAGAGTTGTGTTTTTGGAGAAAAGAGCACGTGACACTCTCCCTTGCTTGAAAGAGAAGGGCGAAGCTCTCAATCCCGATAAAAACTCTCCGTTAGTTAACTTTTGTTTTTCACACATGCATTCCACATTCAACCATTTTACTTGCTGTATTTTCTTCAATATGTCTTTCTAAATTCCCGTCTCTAGCCCGGTTATGGATAGTTAGCCTTTTATGTCTAAAAAGGGTTGCTAAGAAGTAGTGTTTTTACTTTCCATTCATTGCTCAACATGTTTTCCCAAAAAGTTAGGATTTAGAGAAGGCCACTGTAAGTCTTAACAAGTCAATACTGAAAAGGTTGCTTATTTGCATTGTTGAGTGGTTAAACCGAGGAGAGGAGCGCCTTAGACATAAGGGTTCCGCTTAAGTAGCCTAGACATAGGACCTTAACCCGAGGTTGCGACTATTTCCATCCTAAAACTAAGATATATCTCATAATAGACATATTAGGGAATGTCTTAGGACTTTGAACTTGCTTAGACATAAGTAAAGTGAGAAGCGTAGTCGTTAGTTTCTAAAGTAAAATGCATATTATCCTTAGCATGTCCTTGATTCTTTGTTGGCTAACTTGAAGTAAATCGGGCTAGGTTTTATTATTATAAGTCCAAATCCCAAATCCAAAACCATTATTTGTGACCACTTCCCATTTTACAAGAATCACTCATTTCAACATTCACTATTCTTTAAAACTTCAGAGTTTGGAAATTATTTAGAAGTCCTTGAGGATTGAAACTTGGATACTCCATCCATTTTATATTACTCTGATAGGTGTGCGCTTGCATCTATATAATTGTTACCACGCTTAGTGCGTGCGTTCAGCATAAACATCCCAGTCAAGTTTTTGGCGCCGTTGCCGGGGACTTTAGTTTTAAAATTATTTTCAAATTCTTTTAGTTTTTATTTTTGAGAATTGTTGTTGGGTGTAATCTCCATCCACCGTTTTTGTTCTATATTTTTGGTCGTTTATCTCACAAGGGTACGTTAAAGTGCATGAGCACAAGATCTTTTCTGCTACCCCTTGACCCTGAGATTGAGCGGACCCTTCGAAAAACTCGAAAGGAGCAAAGACTTCGAAAACAACTAGAAAAGCAAAAAGATAGACAAGGTGAAATCAGTCCTGAAAGTGAGGTAGAGAGTACGAGCACATCAATGGCAGATATTCCACCTCGTGATCCGGTTGATCCACCTGCTGTTAACGGTAATATGAGGGATCATGCGAGAAATGATGAATTCAACCATATCCAGATGGCGGACAACAGAGACGTGGCAATGCGAGAATATGCCGCCACGGCTTTTCAGAACTTTGATTCAGGGATAGTCAACCCTATTCCAGCCCACGCAAACTTTGAGCTTAAACCAATGATGTTCCAAATGTTGCAGACAATTGGACATTTTGGAGGGCAGGAACATGAGGATCCACATGATCATCTGAAATCATTCATTCAAATTGCAAATGCATTTCGATTACCTGGTATAACAGACGATGCTCTGAGACTAACACTTTTTCCATTTTCTTTGAAGGACCAAGCTAGAGCATGGCTCAATGCATTTCCACCGGGATCCATCACCACATGGGGGTCGTTAGTGGAGAAGTTCTTAACAAAATTCTTTCCACCTACTCGCCACGCTGATATCAGAGAGGAGATCATCTCCTTTAGACAATATGATCGTGAACCTGTTCACGAGGCGTGAGAGAGATTTAAAGAACTAATCAGGAAATGTCCGAACCATGGCTTGCCGGCATGCATCCAGATAGAACATTTCTTTAGAGGTTTAGATCATCCTACTAAGATGATGCTAAACAATGCTGCCAACGGAGCCTTTACAAAGAAGACATTCAACGAGATAGTTGACATCCTAAATGACTTAGCTTCACACAACGAACTATGGTGTTCACAAAGATCTAGGGCAGCACCAAAGAAGCAAGATCCAGCTGGAGTTTTGGCTCTGGACATTGCGACCTCGATGCAAAAAGAGATGGTTACAATGAACCAGAGGCTGAAAGAGATGGCATTGGGAATAAAAAATCCATTAGCCACGCCGATACAACCTGTGCAGTCGGATTATTGCACTCCTGCCCCTGTTTGCCAAGTCAACGATCTCATTTGTTCATTTTGCAGTGAAAACCATATCTATGATAATTGTCCACATAACCCTGCTTCCGTTTTTTATGTAGGACATGGGAACAATAGGAACTTTAACCCATATTCGAACACCTACAACCCAGGTTGGAGGCACCACCCTAATTTCTCATGGGGAGGTCAAGGAGGTTCGAGCGGTTTTAATCAAGGGCAGAGCCAACAGAACAAGCAGCCCTATGTTCCACCTACACAACAATACATCCCACCACCGCAACAGCAGTACAATCAGAGAACACAGACTCCACCAGTTCACAATAACAACTCAAATCTTGAGAATATGATGAAGGAGTACATGGCCCGAACCGACGCAGTGATACAATCCCAAGCGGCATCAATGAGGAATTTTGAGACCCAATTGGGACAACTTGTCAATGAATTGAAGAATAGACCACAAGGTTCTTTTCCAGGCCATACTGAATTACCAAAACGAGAAGGGAAAGAACAGTGCAAAGCTGTCACCCTCAGGAGTGGACTGGCATATGATGGACCAACAATGCCAACAACAGATGTACAGATTCCGTCCACTGAACCAATTGTAAAGATACCAGAAAATCCAACAACACCAGAAAAAGAAAATATTAGAAAAGGTAATGAGGACACCCCGAGTGTTCCTCCACAGGTACAACCTTCTTTTACCCCTACTCCCCCGTTTCCACAAAGATTAGTAAAGAAAAATAATGATTCCCAGTTTAGAAAATTTTTAGATATTTTAAAACAACTGCATATAAATATACCATTAGTAGATGCTCTAGAACAGATGCCAAATTATGCTAAGTTTTTGAAAGATATAGTTTCTAGGAAGAAAAAAATAGGAGAGCATGAACTGGTAGCCATGACAAAATGTAGTAGTGAAGCTGTAGGCAGCCCGCTACCCATGAAATGTAATGATCCTGGCAGTTTTACCATTCCATGTTCCATAGGAGGAAAAAACTTAGGTAGGGCATTATGTGATCTAGGCGCTAGCATTAATCTTATGCCATTATCAGTTTTCAAATCTTTAGGCATAAGAGAAGCTAGACCTACTACGGTTACCCTCCAACTAGCAGATAGATCTATCATAAGACCTGAGGGAAAGATAGAAGATGTTTTAGTCCAGGTGGACAAATTCATTTTCCCTGCGGACTTTATCATTCTAGATTGCGAGGCAGACTTAGACGTTCCCATTATT
The DNA here is from genome assembly GCF_013281855.1 of Momordica charantia. Taxonomy (NCBI): domain Eukaryota; kingdom Viridiplantae; phylum Streptophyta; class Magnoliopsida; order Cucurbitales; family Cucurbitaceae; genus Momordica; species Momordica charantia. Next base: position 12,253,319 of record NW_028275161.1, read on the forward strand.
TTGGGAAGACCATTTCTAGCCACTGGGGATACAGTTTTTAATGTGAGGAAGGGAGAAATTACAATGAGGGTAAATAATGAAGAAGTTAAATTTAACGTTCTAGACGCCATGAAATTACCAGGGGACTTTGAAGAGTGCTCTGCTATAAATAGCTTGAATCCTATTATGTTTGATGAGTTTTATGACTTATTAGTTACAGAGATTGAAGAAGAGCTTGATAAGATAGCAGAAGGACCAGAAGATATGGCTAATCCTATTGAAAAAATACAAAAAGAAGAATGCAAGTCGTTACTTCCGTCCATAGTGGAACCACCCACGTTGGAGCAGAAGCCATTGCCGTCGCATTTGAAATATGCGTATCTAGGGGATAACGACACTTTACCAGTTATTATAGCTTCCAATTTATCACCTACTAATGAATATTCTTTATTGCAGATTTTGGAGAAGCACAAAAAGGCCATTGGATGGACGATAGCAGATATCCGAGGGATAAGCCCGGCCTTTTGCATGCACAAAATTTTATTGGAAGAAGATGCTAAGAACTCTATTGAGAGTCAAAGGCGGTTGAACCCGAAGATGAAAGAAGTTGTAAGGAAAGAAATTCTTAAATGGCTTGACGCCGGTGTTATATACCCAATATCTGACAGCAGCTGGGTAAGCCCAGTACAGTGTGTACCAAAGAAAGGGGGTATAACCGTGGTGGCCAACGAGGAGAATGAGCTCATCTCGACCCGAACTGTGAGCGGGTGGAGAGTTTGCATTGATTATCGCAAACTCAACAAGGTAACAAAGAAAGACCATTTTCCTCTCCCGTTTATTGACCAGATGCTCGACCGTCTGGCAGGTAAGGATTTCTATTGTTTTTTAGATGGATATTCGGGTTATAATCAAATTACTATTGCTCCAGAAGACCAGGAGAAGACAACATTTACGTGTCCGTATGGTACGTTCGCTTTTAGGCGAATGCCCTTTGGACTATGCAATGCACCCGCGACTTTTCAGAGGTGTATGATGGCCATCTTCTCTGACATGGTAGAAAATATTCTAGAAGTTTTTATGGATGACTTTTCTGTTTTTGGAAATTCTTTTGACGCTTGTTTAGTTAATTTGGAGAGAGTATTGGAGAGATGTGAACAAACAAACCTAGTCCTAAATTGGGAGAAGTGTCATTTCATGGTACAAGAGGGTATTGTTTTGGGTCACAAAATTTCCAAGCAAGGAATAGAGGTAGACCACGCTAAGATAGACATCATTTCAAAGCTACCTCCTCCTACAAATGTCAAAGGGATTAGAAGTTTTTTAGGGCATGGGGGATTTTACCGCCGCTTTATAAAAGACTTTGCTAAAATTTCTAAACCCTTGTGTCAATTGTTAGAACATGATAGACCATTTGTTTTTTATGATGACTGTTTAAAATCATTTGAAATGTTGAAAGTTGCTCTAAGTTCAGCTCCTATAATTATCGAACCTAATTGGGATTTACCTTTTGAGCTCATGTGTGATGCTAGTGATTATGCAATAGGAGCTATGTTAGGACAACGTAAAAACAAGATCTTGCATCCTGTGTATTATGCTAGTAAGACTCTGACCGGTGCACAACTCAATTACACTACTACTGAAAAGGAACTGTTAGCAGTTGTGTTCGCCTTTGATAAGTTTAGGTCTTACTTGATAGGCACAAAAGTCATTGTTTTTACTGACCATTCTGCTTTAAAATATTTATTTGCTAAAAAAGATGCTAAACCACGTTTGATACGGTGGATTTTGTTACTTCAAGAGTTTGATATTGAAGTTAGGGACAGGAAGGGTACTGAAAACCAAGTTGCTGATCACCTGTCTAGATTGGAATCCCCGCTCTGTGATGATGGAACTGTTATACGTGAACAGTTTATTGACGAGCAACTCTTGCGAGTTGATTCAGTTCCGTGGTATGCCGATATAGCAAATTATTTGGTAAGTCGAATAGTTCCTTATGAGTTCAACAAGCAACAGGTAAAGAAATTTCTAAATGAAGTTCGATGTTATCGTTGGGATGAGCCTTTTTTATATAAGCTAGGACCTGACAATATCTTACGCAGGTGTGTCGCAGAAGAAGAGCACGAGGCGATATTAGACGCTTGTCATAGGTCTCCATATGGAGGACATTTTGCAGGACACAAAACCGCAGCCAAAGTTTTGCAAAGTGGGTTCTTTTGGCCCACTCTGTTCAAAGATGCACATAAGTTTGCCCAGGTTTGTGACAAATGCCAACGGACAGGTAATATATCTAAACGCCACGAAATGCCTCAAACCCCGATCCTGGAGATTGAAATATTTGATGTGTGGGGTATAGATTTTATGGGTCCATTTCCATCTTCTAATGGTAAGCTTTATATATTGTTAGCAGTAGATTATGTTTCGAAATGGATAGAAGTCATTGCAACTGCTACCAATGATTCCAAAGTTGTTATTCGTTTTCTGCAAAAGCACATTTTTACGCGTTATGGAACCCCGCGTTGTCTGATAAGCGATGGGGGGGCTCATTTTGTGAATAGGTCTATGCAAAAGTTGCTGACTAAATACAATGTGCGTCATAGGGTTGCAACAGCATATCATCCTCAGTCGAATGGGTTAGCCGAAATATCTAATAGGGAGATAAAAAACATTTTAGAAAAAACTGTAAATCTTAACCGTAGGGATTGGTCTTTTAAGCTTGATAATTCACTTTGGGCATATAGGACAGCATTTAAGACTCTCCTCAGCATGTCCCCCTATAGGCTAGTTTTTGGAAAAGCATGTCATTTGCCTCTTGAGCTAGAATATAAAGCATTTTGGGCTACTAAGAAATTAAATTTTGATTTGTTGGCTGCAGTTGAAGCGAGGAAGTTACAATTGTTAGAATTAGAAGAACACAGGCACTTTTCTTATGAGAATGCTAAGTTGTTTAAGGAAAAAACTAAACAGTGGCATGATAGGCGTCTTCGGCCGAACAATCTTCAAGAAGGTGATCTGGTTCTGTTATTCAACTCTAGGTTGAAACTTTTCCCTGGAAAACTTAAGTCTAGATGGTCTGGTCCCTTTCAAATTTTTAAAGTCTACCCATATGGGGCAGTGGATCTAGTTGACTCTAAGGGAAATGTTTTTAAAGTAAATGGGCAGAGACTTAAGCCGTATTTTGGACAACCAGTGGATAGAGGAAAAACCTCTATTCAACTTTCAGGTCAATAAATTTTTGCGAAAAAAGTTTTTTTCCTTCTTATCCGTTTTTGAAAGAACAAAAGTAAAGGAAGGAAGTCTTTGTATCTTGTATTTTCTCTTTGTTTCATTATAAAGTTTTTCTTATTAAGAGAATGTTTTTGAAAACGTTGAAAAAAAAAGAAAGAAAAAAAACGTTGAAAAAAAAAAAAAGGGACTTATGCAGGCGCCTGGCGCCTACCCTTTGCGAAAATAAATCACGCAGGCGCCTGGCGCCTGCCCTGTTTTTCCAGCATTTCGAAAACTCTCAGGTTCGAGAAGTCGTGCAACATATCTACAACTTAAGGGCTTCATTGGATTTTGCGGTTTTACCTTCATGGCCTCCAGCGCTAGCTGCTATCCTTGGTCATCCATCTCCCAGTATTGACACTGATCCTAGTCCACAACCTCCGACTTCATGAAGGGGAGGTTCCTTCTTTGCTATTTTTTGTGTTTTTTTTCTTTTGGTTAATGACGTAGTTGCATATTCTAGCATTACTACGCATGTTTTTTTTTGTATTGATTATGTTTCGAGCTCAGTTGAAGCATGAATAAATTAGTGTCGTTTATCTTCTGATCACTTAAAGTATGCCTTCACTTAACCTTAGTTTAGCTTTTCACATGCCTATTTTGAAGCATCTGTGCTGTGCATGTGATTTCATGTCGATTATAAGAGATTGTTGAGTTTTCTGTTCTATGCCTGACTAAGCTTGGAGCTATTTCCTTTGTTTATGTGATAAACTCATTTTCTTTTATGTCTTTTTGATCTTTACAAACTTTAAGCTTTTTCTTTGCCCCTATATAGGAAGTCCTTGTCCTTTTTACTGTTAAGCCTTTTTCATCCGATGCAAAAGTCTTTTCCCAGTGAGGACACTGTCTCTCTTAAGTTTGGGGGGGACAGTCGTTGTGTCAGTCGTTGTTTCAGAAAGATAAGGTGTTATTTATATTTGAAAAATCATGCTATTTTCTTTTGAAAAAGAGTCAGTTGGAAAGAAAGAAAGTGTTGAAAAGCACTTAGCTTAAAAACCGAGAAAGAAAAAGAAGAAAAAAAAAAGAAAAAAAAAGAAGACAAAAGTTGCAAAAGAGTAAAAAAGAGTCTTTGTCAAAGAAAATAAGAGTGGGGAAAAGACTTGTGTTAGAAAGAAAAAACAATGAGAGTTAAAGAAAATGTATTTATGATTTCCGAGTCCTACTGTAGACACCCATTCAGTTTTAGGTTGGGTGTTGACTTTGAAAATAGCAGTAAAGATGGTGATAAGTGACTTCGTGTTTCTCATTGTCGTCGTTTTATGACCTAGCTGTTAGTTCAAAGTCTTTCTACGAGTAGCTGTGGTTGAAACCGATGTTAGTTTGTGGAAACCTCAGGGGCTAGTAGCCGGTCTTTCAGATGTAAAAGTCTTAGTGTAAGGAGGGAGTGTGCAGATTCCTTAGGGGTATTTGAAAACGTTTTCTGTTTTTGAAAGAGAAAAAAGATTTTGAAAGAAAAAGTTTTTATCATTTCAAACTTGGTTTATAGTGACTAAGTTTACAAAGGCAATAGAATGGTAGGCTTTGACATCTTTTCCCTGAGACAATTTATGATTGAACATCTCGGTTGCTTTTGCTTTTCCTTGTCCATGTGATAGAAAGCTGATTAAAGTTGCTAAGTTTTGCTTGAGGACAAGCAAAAAGTTAAGTTTGGGGGTGTGATTACGCTTGTTTACATGCGTAAAAAGAAGGTTTTAGATGCTGTTTTTACTATGTTTCAGCTTTGTTTCGGATTTTTCTCGATCGTTTGAGTTCCAATTCATGCAAAATTCATATATTATGGTTTGTGGTTGGCTTATATTGTATTTATGACATTTTAGGACCATTTAGGAGTGCAAATTAATCAAAAAGAAGCAAAAAGACGAAAAAAGCATCATGGGAGGCGCCAAGCGCCTGGGAAGCCTGCAGAAAAACTGGTTTTCTTCCAACTTTGCCCTTAATGAAACGCGTCTTCCAATGCGTTTTGGTGGTTCCAACCGATGCATACGTGTAGAAGAAGTGTTCCACTATCAGTTTGAGCACGATTTGGTCAGTCAAAAGAGTTGGAAATGGGTGATTCACCATCGTTTTAGGACCTACCTAACCAATTCTGCACAGCTATAAATTCCAGCAACTTCTCCACCAAAATCATCAAGCCTTGCTTCCTTCTCTTGATCATTTTTAGTGTTTCTTTGTTGCTTTCTACGTACTTTTGAGTTGCTTTCATTAGTTGCTTTTCGTTTTTAAATCCCGAGCACTTTACATTCTTTTATTGAGCTTTGTTTTGTTTCCATTTGTACTTAGTTATTTTTTACTTATTCAAATATATAAAAATCTAGCACTTTGCTTATCTTCCCTTTGCCTTTACTTTATTTTTAGTTAAGAGAGTTGTGTTTTTGGAGAAAAGAGCACGTGACACTCTCCCTTGCTTGAAAGAGAAGGGCGAAGCTCTCAATCCCGATAAAAACTCTCCGTTAGTTAACTTTTGTTTTTCACACATGCATTCCACATTCAACCATTTTACTTGCTGTATTTTCTTCAATATGTCTTTCTAAATTCCCGTCTCTAGCCCGGTTATGGATAGTTAGCCTTTTATGTCTAAAAAGGGTTGCTAAGAAGTAGTGTTTTTACTTTCCATTCATTGCTCAACATGTTTTCCCAAAAAGTTAGGATTTAGAGAAGGCCACTGTAAGTCTTAACAAGTCAATACTGAAAAGGTTGCTTATTTGCATTGTTGAGTGGTTAAACCGAGGAGAGGAGCGCCTTAGACATAAGGGTTCCGCTTAAGTAGCCTAGACATAGGACCTTAACCCGAGGTTGCGACTATTTCCATCCTAAAACTAAGATATATCTCATAATAGACATATTAGGGAATGTCTTAGGACTTTGAACTTGCTTAGACATAAGTAAAGTGAGAAGCGTAGTCGTTAGTTTCTAAAGTAAAATGCATATTATCCTTAGCATGTCCTTGATTCTTTGTTGGCTAACTTGAAGTAAATCGGGCTAGGTTTTATTATTATAAGTCCAAATCCCAAATCCAAAACCATTATTTGTGACCACTTCCCATTTTACAAGAATCACTCATTTCAACATTCACTATTCTTTAAAACTTCAGAGTTTGGAAATTATTTAGAAGTCCTTGAGGATCGATACTTGGATACTCCATCCATTTTATATTACTCTGATAGGTGTGCGCTTGCATCTATATAATTGTTACCACGCTTAGTGCGTGCGTTCAGCATAAACATCCCAGTCAGCAGTATCGATTAAGCCGATTCCGGAGCTCGCTCAAGCCTCCTTCGACACTCTCAAGTACTACAAGGACAACTTCCCCAAGGGCAGGAAGATCGGAACCTTGGTCACCGACAAGCTTCTCTTGGAGTCGGGGCTTCTTGACTACAACCTCTAGTTCGACCAATCGAAGCTTCAACGCCGAACTCTGAACTCGGTAAGTCGTGCTCGACCTCGACTTCAATTTTATCTTTCTTTTGATCTCTAACTTTATGCTTGTTTATTTTGCAGGAATGGTGTGCAGATTCACTGGAAGTGTGAAGCGCAAGTCTATGGGTCGTGCTCACGCCCTCAAGACCGTGGTGGGCACTGAACCGGTGACGCCTACGGTGCCACGGATTGAGGCTCAGGGTAACTCTGGGCCATCTTCTGCAGTCCCCACCCCTGTGATCGAACTATACTTGTCAGGGGGTCGATCTGAAGAGAAGCGTCCAAGGGAGGAGTCCGAGGCGCTTGACGTATCCCCCCTGAACGAGGTGAGGGGAGAGTCTCATTTGAGGAGAAGAAGAAAGAAGAAGAAGACTTCCTCCTCCTCGGAGGCGGGGGCTCGTGGGACTCTGCCTATGAGCCATACTGACTTGGTGGATGACCCTGCAACTCGGTTGGGGGGAACATCCGATGTGCGGATGCGGTTTAGGATGGAACCGTCGAGTTCCGAGGTGAAGGACGAGGTGTCCCGCATCTCAGCCACATGCTTGGACCGCTGCCTGAGGACAGCATCCAAGTTCGTTAGTGACCCTGGGTCCATACTGCAGAGGACCATTGACAACGCTGCAGAGGTAAGATCTGCTTTGGATCTACCCTTATTATTATTATTTTTACTCAATTTACAGCTTGATCTAACCATTGTGTTTCTTAACTTTCGCAGGCGTTTATCGCTTCCATTCATTCAGCTATTATGGTCTAGGCCGAACTGGATGGAAGGGAGGCTTTGGCAGCAAATGAGAGGGAGAACTCCTCTACTGCCCTAGAGGCTGCCACCACGCTGAAGGGCGAGCTGCTAAAGGCCCAAGGCGAGGTGGGTATCCTAAGGGCCGAGGTGGATGCCAAGGCCGATCTCTTGAAGAAGGAGGGTGAGAAACACAAAGCTCACCTCCGAGCAGCCCATGTCATCACCAAGGGGCTGGAGAAGGAGAAATTCCAACTCCTGAAGGAAAAGGACGATCTCGCTCAAGTCCTTGAAGAGAAGGATGCCTCAATTGGGCACCTTACGGCCGAGCTGAAAGACCTGAAGGAGCGCCTTACCAATGGAACTCTGTTGGAGGAGTCGTTCAGGCAATACCCAGACTTCGATGGGTTTACCAAAGACTTCAGCGACGCCGGCTTCAAGTTCCTGATGAGGGGCATTGCTGCCGACATGCCTCACCTTCAGATCGATCTCAGCGATCTCAAGAATAAATACTCTTAGAAGTGGGCTTCTGGGCCTAATGGTACTCCTGGCCCCCAATCACTGGTGGACAAGTACGTCAGGGAGCTGGACTCTGACTACTCCGACGTGGAGGAAGAGGATGCTTCTAGCCAAGAGCCTAATGAGATCGGCACGACGCAAGAGGAGGTTCCTTCTCAGCGGGATGGATCCTAGGAGGTCAACCTTCTGGGGCCCCAGGGCGAGTTGTCCTCCCACCTCGGAAGTAGCTGAGGCTCTTTCTTCTTCTCCTCTTTTGTTATTATTTTTTGTAAGTCTCAGGGCAGAGCTGCAAGGTATATAAGCCTTGGCTCTGTCCTCCCATTAATGAATTCTTCTTTCCTTACATTTGAGTGTCATTTTGCATCTAGCTCTGACTCTTTCTTCTATTACTTTTTAATCTTTCATAAGTCAGAACTCGTGTATAATTTCCATCTCGCACCTCTTAACTCCTAAACTCAAAGGCTTGAGTGTAACTCTTTCCACATCGCACCCTTTTACTTGAGATTTGAATTTGAGAGTTTCTTTAAGTAGTCTTTGATATTTCTCCTCAAACTCGGAAGTCCAAAGGATAATATCAAGCAATTTGAACTTTCTACATCGCACCTTTAACTTGAACATTCCAAGGTTTGAATTTTGAGTCCATAATTAATATTCACATCGCACCTCGAACCCGTGGGTTTTGAGGATTGAATTTCCTGAACCTTCAACATCGCACCTTCAACTTAAGCGTTCCAAGGATTGAATTTTGGCTCGTAATTGATTTTGACATCGCACCTCGAACCTGTGAGTTTTGAGGATTGAATTTGATCAATTTTTGCCCTTACCTTGCCGATTTTAAGTCTTATGGGAGTTCGTGGCCCCCATTTAATTTTTGATCGAACTCGGAATCATGAAATTAAATAACCCCATTTATTAACAGTTCCGCCCCTTAAAAATTTTTACAAGCCCATATTGGGACTATTTTGACATTTCAAGGGTAATATCGCTTCAGGTGCTCCGCGTTCCACGGATGCGCAAGCACTCTTCCTTCCAGGTCGGCCAGTATATAAGTTCCAGGTCGGACTACGCCTTTGACTTCGAACGGTCCCTCCCAACTTGGGTCAAGGGTGCCGACATGACTCTGAATTTTTCTTAAGACTAAATGTCCAACTTGGAAGCTTCGAGGTCGAACTCGGGCATTGTAATGTCTGGCCATTTTGTTCTGATACTCTGCTAGGTGCAGCTGAGCCATTTCCCTTTTCCCTTCCAATAAGTCCAGGTTAAGGAGTAGCTCTTCCTCGTTCTTTGCTGGCTCGTACTGTTCTACCCTGTCTGTTGGTATGCCGATTTCTACTGGTACCACGGCTTCGGAGCCAAAGGCTAGCGAGAACGGAGTTTCGCCAGTTGACTCCCTTGGGGTGGTTCGGTATGACCACAAAACTTCAGGTAGCTCATCGGCCCATCTTCCCTTTCTAGAGTCCAACCTTAGCTTGAGTCCTCGCTTTATGATCTTATTTACTGCTTCGACCTGCCCATTTGCTTTTGGATGTGCAGGGGACGAACTGAGGTGACTTATGCCCAGTTTTCTGCAAAAGTCCTTGAACTTTGCATTGTCAAACTGTTTTCCGTTGTCCGTCACAATAGCATTGGGTATGCCTAAGCGGCATACAATGTTTGCCCATATGAAAGATGTGACCCTGGACTCTGTGATGTGGGATAGTGCCTCGGCTTCGGCCCACTTGGTGAAGTAGTCCACAGCGACAACGACGAACTTTGTTTGTCCTTTGCCCAGGGGAAAATGACCTATGATGTCTACCCTCCATTGAGCAAATGGCCATGGGGCCGAGATGGGGGTGAGCAGTTCGGGAGGTTGATGGATAATGTTTGCGAAACGTTAGCAGTTGTCACAAGCTTTCACAAATTGCTTTGCATCCTGCTCGACAGTGGGCCAATAGTACCCTTGTCGAACAACCTTGGCCGACAACGACCTGGCGCCAGAGTGGTTTCCACACACCCCTTCATGGATTTCCCTGGGAATGTAAAGGCCTTCTTCAGGAGTCACACATTTAAGCAGGGGCAGGGAGAAGCCACGTCGGTACAACGTTCCTTCCCGAAGTGTCAACCGAGCTGCTCTCCGAGCCATCTTCTTTTGCTGCTTCGGATCTTACGGTGGACTTCCTTTGATGAACTCCACGATTGGGTCCATCCAAGAGGGTTATAGAGTATCAACCTCCATCACATCTGGCTCCAAGATTGAAGGAGTGTCCAAGATCTCAACCGGGACCGATCTAGCCAGGTCGGTCTCATATGCTGATGCCAATTTGGCTAAGGCATCCGCATTAGAATTCTCAGATCTTGGAACTTGACTCACCTCGTAAGTCCCGAAATGGGCGAGGTGCGATCTGACCTTGCTTAGATATTTTTCCATCTGGAGGTCCTTCGTTTGGTACTCCTCCTTAATCTAATTTATGACTAGTTGGGAGTCACTAAAGACCTTAATGTGGTTGGCCCCCAGCCCTTTGGCAACGCGCAGGCCTGCCAGGAGTGCTTCATACTCGGCCTCATTATTCGACGTCCGAAAGCTGAATCGCAGAGCATACTCGAATCGCTCACCTCCTGGTGCGAGCAAGAGGATTCTTGCCCCACACCCCCTCTCGTTGGGAGATCCATCAACATAGATCATCCACGGGAGGTCGGACTTGGCCAACTGAGGTGATGGAGTGAGCTCTGCGATAAAATCAGCCACTGCTTGCCCTTGTAACGCAGTTTTGGGCTCAAACTGGATGTCGTACTCGCTCAATTTCAATGCTCACTTCATCAGACGCCCTGATGTTTCAGGCTTACTGAAGATATTCTTCAGGGGCAAGTTTGTAAGTACTATAACAGTGTGTGCTTGGAAGTACGGCCTAAGTCTTCGGGCCGAGGTGACTAATGCGAGGGCCAGCTTCTCCATTTAGGGGTATCTGGTCTCGACTTCAGTCATGGCCTTACTGGTGTAATAAACGGGGCTTTGGCTCGCACCCTCCTGCTTGATCAGTGCCGAGCTGACGACGCTATCAGATACTGCCAGGTAAAAGTGGATTTTTTCTCCTAACAATGGTTTTGCGAGTAGAGGTTTCGAGCAGAGATAGTCTTTTAACTGCTCCAGTGCTTGCTCACATTCTACTGTCCATTCGAACGGTCCCTTCTTCCTAAGCACCTTGAAGAAAGGAAGGCACTTGTCCATTGATCTTGACACGAACCTATTCAGGGCTGCAATCCTGCCATTTAGGCACTGAAGCTGCTTTAGAGTCTTGGGTGCCTCCATCTCGAGCACGGCCTTTATCTTCTCTTGATTGGCCTCGATCCCACGGTTGTTTACCATAAAACCAAGGAATTTCCCCGAAGAGACTCCAAAAGCACACTTGGTCGGATTGAGCTTCATTTGGTACTTGCGCAGTACTCCAAAGGCTTCGGTTAGATCGGAAAGATGCGACTTTGACTGCTTGCTCTTGACAAGCATGTCGTCCATATACACTTCCATATTCCGACCGATCTGCTTGGCGAACATTTTGTTCACCATCCTTTGGTAGGTCGCACCCGCATTCTTTAGGCTAAAAGACATCACCTTGTAGCAGTACAGACCTTGGTCTGTAATAAACGCGGTATGATCTTGGTCTGGTAAGTGCATTTTAATTTGATTGTATCCAGAGTAGGCATCCATGAAAGTGAGTAGCTTGTGCCCGGCCGTTGCATCCACAAGCTGGTCGATCCTCGGAAGGGGGAAGCAATCTTTTGGGCATGCCTTATTTAGATTTGTAAAGTCCACGCACATCCTCCACTTCCCGTTGGATTTTTTAACTAATACAACGTTAGAGAGCCACTCAGGATACAAAATTTCTCGTATATATTCAACTTTTAAGAGTTTGTTTACTTCCTCAACAATTACATCACTCCTCTCCCTATTTACAGGTCTTCTTTTTTGATTTACAGGTCGAAATGATGGGTCTATGTTGAGGTGATGCACCATGATCTTTGGGTCGATGCCAGGCATGTCCTCATGAGACCATGCGAAGACGTCCGAGTTAGATCTAAGGAAGTTGACCAGTTCTTCCCTGTCCGTGGCCCCCAGCTTGGTTCCTATGCTTACTTGTTTTTCAGGGCTAAGTAAAGGAACAAGCTCGAGCTCTTCTATTGGCGGAGAGAACTGCCTTTTGCCTTCCTTTGGCAGGTCTGCTTCGGATTCTTGCATCTTGCCATGACTGGTTTGTTCTTCCAGGGCGCATACCGCCGACCCTTTAAGCGCGGATGCATAACATTCTCGTGAGGTCTTTTGCTCACCTCGGACCGTGCCCACTCCATTCGGGGTTGAGTACTTCAAGACTTGATGCAATGTGGAGGGGACGGCCCGAAATGAATGGATAATGGGTCTCCCGAAAATGACGTTGTAAGCCGATCTGTCGTCGATCACCACGAACTCGGCCATCTGTGTTACTTGGGTAGCATCTTGTCCGATAGTGACCGGCAGGTCAATGCACCCTTCTGGGGAGACCGACTCTCCAAAGAATCCAACCAAGCGTGTTGGACTTTTCTTTAATTGTGACCTGGTCCATCCCAATGCTAGATATGTTGGGAGGGACAAGATGTTGGCAGATGCGCTTCCATCAATCAGTACTCTTCAGACCAGGACGTGATCAATGAGAAGGGCGATCACGAGTGCATCATTATGGGGCAAATGGACCCCCCCCAGATCGGCAACGTCAAAATGATGGAGCAAGTAGGTTTCTGCTCCCTGATGACGCATACCTCGCGCCTGGCCTTGCGAGCTAACTCCTTCCTCTTGTTTCCAGACTGGCCCCCGCTCAGACCTCCGAAAATAGTGTTGATGACCGCAGGTCGGTCATCCCGGCGAGGCGGCGTTCTTGAACGCTTCCTCTCTTCTTTCTTTTCGGCCAAGTTAGACCTCGGTTTGCCCACGAATTTTTTGAAGTAGCCGTCTTGAATGAGGTCTTCAATCTGGCGTTTTAACTCCCAGCAACATGACGTATTGTGGCCGTGATCGCGATGAAAACGGCAGTACTTATCTTTGTTGCGTTTTTCTAGATCTCCTCGGAGCTTCTCAGGTCGCTTGAGTAGCTTTTCCATCCCGCTCTCCTCGATGTTCGTGAGTATCTCGGAGATGGGGATGGTGGTTGGAGTATACCGTTCATAAGGTCGGTTCCGGCTGGGGCCGCTCTCCGACCTACGGTATTCTGTTCTACTGGCGAAAGAGGACGATCCCTTATCTCTAGACTTGGAATCAGCCTTCCTCTTCTCTTGGGTCAACTTCTTCTGGTCGATCTGTCTTTCAGGTCGGCCAGTTTTGGTTCGGAGGAGCTCTTGCCCATCAATGACCTTCTTCGCCTTCTGCAGGACTTCGGCGAAGGTGGCTGGAGCCTCCTCTCCAATTTTACTGTTAAGGTCTCATCGGCCAGGCCGGTGAGGAAGCAGCACATGGCCGAATCATCGGAGCAGTGCGCGACCTTTAGCTGCTCCTCCTGGAACCTTGTGACATATTCTCTCAGCGTCTCACCTTCCTTCTGTCTGATGGTGGCGAGGTGAGTCGCTATTTTTCTATCGTAATGCCGAGAAGAGAATTGGCTGATGAACTCCTTTCTCAGCTGAGAATAAGTCGATATCGACCTAGCCGGCAGTCTCCGGTACCACAGGCGCGCGCTGCTGGTAAGCGCGATCTGAAGGCGCGGCACTTGATTGCATCCGTTGCCGCTTGAAAGTCCATAAGGCCTTCGAAAACCTAAACGTAGTCTTTAGGGTCCTTAGACCCATCATAGGGCTTCATAGTGGGAGTCTTGAACTTTGGAGGGATTGGAGCCTCCATAATATCCGAGGTGAATGGCGATTCTCCCAAGTCGCCAGCGTCAAACGAGCTCTCCTTCTTCTCGCACCTAGCTTTGAGTGCCTCGACCTGCTCATCGAACCTGTGCTTCATCAGGTCGAACTCTTCCCTGGTGATCACAGCTTCTGGTGTTAGGGGCTTATACTTTGACTGAGCCTTAAGGTCAGAGTTGGAGAACTCTCGGGAGCAGGATGGAGAGTCCTCCGGCTCCCGAGAGGCTTTCTTCTTCTTTTCAGTCAGATGCTTTCTTGGATCGTTATCCCGCAAGCTGTAATCCACTCCATCGTTGGGGATGGGCTCGCGGTCGCCAGGTTGGATAGATGGAGCTCCCTTTTCACCGTGTGCTCCCGGGGCCCTAGAGGGAGACGCGGTTCGGTTAGCACGCGTTGCCTCGGCGTACATCTCTTCCATTGTGCGCAACCGATGGCGCATATCATCCAACTCGCGCTGGAGAGTAGTCAAAGCTTCAGGGTCTGCTGCCTGGTTGGCCCTTTGAGAGGTCTTTCTCGAGGTCCCTCCTCGGCCTCGGTTGGCCTTTGAGGGTTTCGGATGAGCAGGGGGAAACTCTTGGGTCGTATGGCAGGCAAATCTGCGCGGCAGATCTCCCTCTTGCCCTGCTCGAACCTGGTCCTCGACTACTCTTGCGTCGAGGTCTCGCTGAGTGCCATTATCAGTGTTCACACCCCTCCGTTCTGTCGTATTAGCAGAGCTTACCGGATGCACCATCGTTGCGTATATTTTCTAGATCGGGATGACTTAGGATGTCTTGATTCCCCACAGACGGCGCCAAATGTTTATGCAGGAATTTGCACAACGGTTCTTCACGAATTGAGCTCGAACCCAATCTTCGGTTCCAACCTGAACACTAGAGTGGACCTGCACAAGAGGGTAAGCACTCCGATGCCCAAGTCAATATAGATCGGACTCCTTATTTAGTTCGAGGTGAGATTCCTTACCTGGGCGTGAAATGAAGTCCTCTATTTATAGGTGATGGATCCGACAGTACACACGACCGGCGGTTATGTGTCTTTTCCCATATCGGACCTGTTGGGTTCCTAGCAGGTCGGACCCCAGTCAGGTCGAACCTTGGTTCCCATAGTCTTTTATAACAGGCGAACCCGGTCTCCTCGGCGAGGCCGAGGTGGACCTAAGCAATCCTTTTTATTTGGTTTCTTCAAACACTAATAAGGGTCCTCCACGTGTCTCGGGTACGTTTACTCCCAAACAGACCTAGTCGAGTTCGATAATCAATTCTTGTTTGGTTAGACATCTTACTAATAAATGTTTCGATGTGTTGTTTTTGCTTCAAAAGAGCTTCACATTTACTCCAAGCTTGGTTATGCACACTATTTGGTCCTCCAACACGAGTCTGTAATTTTTTTTTTCCTTCCAATTTGAAAATCTTTCACAAACAAAATGGTCACCTCTTGATTGTTCTCCAACTTCTGGTTTGACTAAATAGCAACATAAACAAAAGGCAACATCTTTTGAAATACTATATCCCAACCAATTAGGGTACTCAGTAAATGAAACTGGATTAAATCGTTTTGACTGTGTCCCAAATTTGTTCAATGGAAAAAGTATGATTTTTAGGCTGACAAGGTCCTTTTTGTAAATATGCTCCTTAGTCTCGAATATTACAATTGTAATCAAGAATTCTAGTTCTTAAACCAATATCTACTGATAATTCTTCTAAATTTACTTTCATAAAATATCTATCCAAACTAGTATTACTTTTATTCAATGGAGATGATAACCACATCAATTTTCTTTTATAGTATCTCTCTATTTTGACTTCAAAATAAATCTACGAGAACATTAATAAAAATAACAAGAAAAACCTAAAACCTAAAATAATAATGATAATAAGTATAGGTGTAAAATCAGTTGAGACATGACAATCTTATATTCTAACACAAATATAATTAACTATAATATTTAAAATAACTCCAAATTCATATCATATATGATGTAAAATTAAGAAAATGTTATTGTAAATAAAAAATAAAAAAAGGTACCTTACACAATTTTCCATATTTTTTTTTTAAGTTAACATATTTGTTTAAAAAATTTTCCATATTTTCTTTTATTTTAATTTTTTAAATATTGACTTAATAATTTCTTTGTTTTAATCATCATAATAATAAGATATCAAAATGGAATCACCCAAAATTTGGCAACAAATATACCAATTGCAGAAAATTCTAATAATAAATATATATTACATTAAAATAAATAAAGTCTTAACATGACTAGTAGTAGAATAAAATCTCCCCCAAAATGTAAAAAGGGCTTGGACACACGACAACCACTATGCCAAGGAGAGAGTTTTTAAAGTCAAATTTTTATATACTAATTATTATTAATGATACAACCAAGAACATGGCCATGAAGCTCTATCCATGAAGAATAGCAGTATAATTGATTTCCAAAGAATAAAATTTTTGTAATCAAGTTTCACCGACATAATTGAAGTTGAATGGATTGCAAAAAGATTGAGTTGTATTGACTCCATTTCGTGTCGAAAGAACCCGCATTTGTTGAAGACTCCTGTGTCGCCATGGAGTTGGAGTATTTCAAAGTGGCTTTGATAGCAAGTGAAAGTTGAAAAATATCAAGATTGTGACGTATAATACTTTATGCACACTTTAGATTGAAAAACCAAATATATAAATATACCTTTGTTGGATGGTACAGTAAAGGAAAGGAAAATGTATAAGGAAAATTTCGGGATAATTTGTGGAGCCAAAACTCCTAAAAAAAACAAAAGGGAAAATCAGTGTTATAATTGCGCCAAATAACACAAAGCCAAAAATCCCTCTTTTTCCTTTTATTAGGTTTGCTGCCGCATGCATATATATATATATATATATATATATATATATATAATTTACTGAAATTTCTGAGTGTGGTTGCAATTTTCCTCTTTTTTTTTTTCTAAAGTTTTTCTACCAAAAAAATCCAATGGTTTTAAAATTTATGCAAAATTCTTTTCCATTTCGAGAAAACTTTGATTTTCGGCTAGCCCGGCACCAACTCTTCGATATATTTCTTGCTGGAAGTATCCCTGATCCTATTGATAACAAGTGGGCCCAAATAATTCAATCGGGGTAGTTGTTGGGGTCAAATTCGGTACGAGTCAAGGGAATGGCCCCTTGGCCTTTGATTTCCATATAAAGGACACGACGTGCATAAATACCCTCCTTTGAGTGTGGTCCCAAAGTCAAAACTAGGCAGTCTGTGAGTTTGTGTCGTCGCACAAGTCAAAGATTGGCTGCAGTGTTGGCAGAGAAGAAGGAGAAAAAATGAAAACTTGGTCTGTAGAGCATCGTCGGCAGTCCGTTCTCTTGAAGTTAGTGAGGTTTTTCATTTTGTATTCTTAAGTAGCTATTATCATAGTGCTTAGAAGCTCAGTGACCATTGTTGTGGCATCTAGAGAGTGCTTTGTAGAGCGTTTGTGAGGTCCATTGTATTTCTCCCAAAATCACAGTAGAACCCGTTGTCGCGGAAGACTAGATGTAGCCCAAGTTGGGGTGAACCAGTATAAATTGCTTGTGCTTTCCCTATTTTTCTTATTGTTGTGTGTGACTTAGTTTTCAATAACAAGCTGTTGAAGGGGAAAATATTATTGGTAAGTAAATTTTCCCAACAAGTGGTATCAGAGCTGTAAGGTTCAACGTTATGAGATCCAGTGGAAAGTCGCATCACTACTTCGAGAGAGTTTTAAGATTTGATGGGCAAAATTTCGGGTTTTGTAAAATGCCAGTAAATACACAAAACCTTGAAGGAACGACAGGCTGGGATGACAGATAAAGATTAGGCGAAGATGGATGAAAAGTCGTAGCGATCATGAGGTTGTGCTTGTCAATGAATGTGGCAAGTCTCGTGGTGAATTAGAAAACTGTTGAGGAAGGCGTTGACGGACAGATATGAAAAACCTTCTGCCAATAGCAAAGTCTATCTCATCATAAGATATGTTAACATTCACATGGAGGAAGGCACGTCAGTGAACTCCAAAATCAATTAGGTCACTCAATTGATGAACCAGTTGGAGTCAATGGAGATCACTTTCTCAGAGGAGGTAAAGGCTATAAAGCTGCTGTCTTCTTTGCATGATAGTTGGAAAACGATAAAGACGACGGTGTCGAATTCGTTAGGGGACAAGAGTCTGAAATTTTCAGATATCTGTCATGCTGCAATTGTTGAGGACATTCGCAGGAAAGGAAGTGGAAAGAATTATGCATCCACTTCTGGTGGTGAGAACCATTTAGATTCAGCATTGATAGCGCATAGTAAAGGCAAAGAGAAAATGAGATATGGGAAACAGTAGGGACATATCCAAAGAAGTGGGAGCGGCGAGGTTGAATGTTTTTACTACCATAAGAAGAGTCACTTCAAGAAACACTGCAGGAAGCTTAAAGAGGATCAGAAAAATGAGGACACTCTAAATTACGTGTCACCAGAGGTGTTAGCTTGTATTGAAGGTAACACAACACCTATAGACCAGTCATCAGAGTGGGTAGTGGACAGTGCAGCTTCAGTACATGTATCTTCAAACAGAAGTTGGTTCACGTCCGCAGAAAATCATGGCGTGGTGAGGATGAGAAATGGGAGACTCTTGAAAATCAAAAGACTTGGGGATGTTCGTCTGAGGACTGATAGTGGGACCGAGTTAATACTGCATTATGTGAGGTATGTACCCAGTTGCAGGATGAATTTGATATCAACAGGGAAGCTAGATAACGAAGGCTACAGAACTCATGAGGGGATCCAAGGTAGTGGTTGTTGACCACAAAAAAGCTTCAGTGTATGTGTTGAGGTTTGGTGTTACCAGAGGATTAGAGAGACGAATTATGCACATGACTGCAGATAGTTCAAGGGAGGCTTGAAAGAACTAACAGCATTGACAGTCAAGAAATATCAGAAGAATCTGCCATCAATTCAAGTACAACAGTTAGGAAGTAGAGGAAATGGAGAGGGGAACCACTCAGTGAGGTGTTCAACAGACTGTCAGTTTCGAGCTCCAGTTGTCAGACGGATAAGTGAGCTGACAAAGTCGCATGGGCGAAAGGGTGCATTGAGAAAGACTAGAATTGGTGCTGAGGTTGATGGTGGTGTCTCTAGAGTGGCAACGGAGTTAAGTGGAAGTGCCAAGTCATCAGATGGAAAATCTTTCTTCAGGAGTCGTTGGGTGCGAGTCAACAAGGAAGCGTCGGGGATCACTTAGTTTGCTTGGGAACACGTGACTGTGTTTCTAACGTCTGGGAGACAAGACCATGTAGGATTCTTTAGTCTCAGAGCAATCAAAGATGGAGCCTTGGTTGGTGCCAAGAAGAAGTTAGAGATTGTCGGTGCAATGGGAGTTGAGCCTTGGTTGGTTCCAAGAAGACGTTGTTCAGTTGGAAGCTTTTGGTGGAGTAATAACTGAGTCTTGAAGGACACTGTTGTTGCAGTGGGAGGCGATTGTTATTTTGTCTCCAAGTGGGAGATTGTTGGGATAATTTGTTGAGCCAAAACTCCTAAAGGAAAAAAAAACAAAGGGAAAATCAGTGTTATAATTGGGCCAAATAACACAAAGCCCAAAATCCTTTTTTTTTTCCTTTTATTAGGTTTACTGCCGCTACATATACATATATAATTTACTTAAAGTTTTCTTGGTGTGGCCGCAACATCAAAACTGTGTAGTTTGTGAGGTTGTGTCCGGTCTGTAGAGCGTCGTCGGCAGTCCGTTCTCTTGAAGTTAGTGAGGTTTTTCATTCTGTATCCCTAAGTAGCTATTGTCGTAGTACTTAGAAGCTAGGTGGTCATTTGACATCTAGAGAGTGTTCTGTAGAACGTTTGTGAGGTCCATTGCATTTCTCCCAAATTCATAGTAGAACTCGTTGTCGCAGAAGACTAGACGTAGCCCATAGTTGAGGTGAACCAATATAAATTGCTTGTGTCATTTCTGTGCTTTCCCTATTTTTCTTATTATTGTGTGTGACTTAGTTTTTACTGACGAGTTAAAACTCGTCAGGGAAAAATATTATTCATAAGTAAATTTTTCCAACAATAAATTAATGACAATTAGGGCAAATATATTCCAATAAATATAACTTGATATGTTAGGCATAATTTCCTGAAAATTTTCAATCACAAGTGCCAGAATATTCTTCAATCAGATGCGCTCTCATAACCTTAAAAACTAAACTTAAACACAGAAGATTTTGTTAACACAGAAAAAGAAAAGCAAGGTTCAACGGGATCAATTCGCGAAATGCAAGGTTCAACTAGATGAATCTCCAATCTCATATATACTATGACAAGTGTTGTATCATGCTGTCGACTATGGTGACTTATGTAAATTTGAGCAACTAACTCCACGGTTTACCTCTCTCAAGGGTCCTTGAACTGGTTTCTAAACAATGTCATATCTCTATATCTTCTTTTTGTCACTTTTACCTCTCTAGTTCTACCCATAAAATTTTACAAGCATCAAATAAGCTATCTCTCAATAAAATTATTTAATCTTTATATCCGATAATTAAGTTCTATACATCTACCCCTTTCGGGCTTGATTAGTCTACTCACTTCGCTATAATGAATAAACACTAATGATAAAGCATAGATTTGTAAGTTCCGCTTATGACCTAGTAGGTTTTTATAATGAATTTTTTTCCTCAATTTTCCATTTTTGGTTTTTGCAAGCTCTGCTGGATTTTAAAAGAAGTAGATTTTCTTTTTCAAATTTTTATATTTGAGTTTGCAAGATAGGTTGGATTTTCAAAAGGAAGATAAAAAGAAAAATGAGAGAATTTGTTTTTCAAATTTGAAATATCGGTTGGATTTTCAAAGAAGATGGAGAAGGAGAAAAAGATTTTCCTTTTTGGGTTTGCAACCTATATAAAATTGGGAAATTTGGAAGAATAAGCCTCCTCCGGCCTTTTTAGTTTTTTAATCACCCTTTTCAAAATAAAACTTTTCTAAGTATTTGATGATGTCAGCTTTTGGAAAATTTGGAAGAATAAGCCTCCCCCGGACTTCTTCCTATCATATTTTACCACATCTCTTTCCATCAATTTTTTTTCTAATTACTATTATTCCTTTTCTTCTTTACTCACCACAGAAAGCAATTTACTTTAAAACCCCTTAAACCTTACAACTTCCATGATTCTCGTGACCTTCAGCAATCGACTGGCTTACGATGGATATGGGGATGGGGAAGTAGATAGAGAGCGAGCTAGTGAGGGAGAGAGAGCGAATTTAAAATTTTTTATTTGATAGTATCTAAAAATAGGAATTTTAGTGAGATTGTTTTTTATAGTATCTAACAATTAATTTTGAATATAATGTTTATCAATTTAATATCATTAAACAACTTATAAGGTGAATAATTTCAAATGTTTTGAAATAAAATGTCGTTTATCTACAAAATAATAGTAGTAATAATAATAAAATTTAGTTAATTTAAATGAAATCATAAACAAGGTTAAATCCATCGGATCTAAATAAATTTTGAAAGTCAAATTCAAAATCAAAATAATTAACAAATAATCATTAAATATTTTCTTAATTAAAAATTTGAAAATTGGAATCAGAGAAACGAAATCTCAATCTCTCTTAAGTTTCGTATGGAATGGTAAGTATTCAAATTTGTTTGATAGAAATCTGTCATCAATCTCCTTAAATCTCTCGATGTAATTTTAATTATGATTTAATTATGATTGAATTTCAAATCTAACTCCTCAATTTTGCTTTCCCCTCTTTCATTCCTAATTTAAATTTTAATCTAATTACAAAAAAAAAAAAATACAAAACAAAACGTGGAGAGAAATACCAAGCAGATGAGAGGGAGAGACCGAGATGAGATCGAGAGAGATCGATCTCTCTCTCTCGCTCAACTCGCTCTCGCTCAGCGCTCTCTCTCACTCAACGCTCTCTCTCGCTCAGCTCGCTCTCGCTCAACTCTCTCTTTCGTAAAATATGATAGGAAGAAATAAGAAATTAATGAAAGAAGAGAAATGAGAGATTTAGAGAAAAAAATGGGGGAGAGGGGAGGGGTACGAGGAAGAAAGATAGAGAGAGAAGAAGTTGAAGAATGAGAAACAGAAATAATAATGAAAGAGAGAGAAAAGTAAAAAAGAGATAAAAAAGGAAAAGTGAGATAAGAGTAAATACGTAATTTCACCAACATCATCAAAGGCCTAAAAAACTTTTGCTTTAAAAATGGTGATTAAAAAACTAAAAAAACCATTTTTTTGGTTTCAAGATTTGTCGGTAGGTTCTAGGCTTTAGTTGAAGAAGCTAAAAAAAATTAAAAATTAAAAATTAAAAAATAGTACCAACCCAAATAGACCCGAACTGAACACAAACCGACTATTTTCGGGTTAGGTCGGTTTTGTACGGAAACCGACCCGAACCGACCAAGTTACACCCCTATATTTAAAAAGAAAAACCATGAAAAGTCTTAACATTTTTTGTTATTTTTAACATACCTTGTAAATAGGTGTATATCAAAGTTTCTTACATTGTCTTTGGTTAATTCGTATTTTTTTGGTAAGGAGATTAAAATGAAATAAAACATTATCAAATTCAATAATTTATCTACCTAAGGTTTAAATCTCATTTTAATTTTGAACGTTTTAAATTTAAAACATTTTTTATCCCAAAACTTTAAAATATCTACATATTTTAAACTCAAAAAACTTTGCCAACTTGAGGCAGTACACGTCTATCCTATAAGTAAAATATTTGCGTCCAAATTGTCAATCCTAACACATTTAAGACTTGAAAAAGATTTAATCATATTTAATCGTATTTAATGATCTTATGATTCTAATTTTATACACCAATATCCTACATCAGCTTAATGAAATGTCACACCAACTATTGCTTACAAGTTCCATTTAACAATTAATATGGGAGGCAAATCAATACTTGTACAAAAATATAGGAACTAAAATCAAACACACCCTGTTCTTAAAATGCTGACAAAAAGGGTTACAGTAAAGCTATAATGCAAGAATTGGAGACATACATACACAAAAAGATAGCTTCCATTAAATGAGTTTGCATTTAATTCAGTCTGCTGTGCTGTACAGAATACAGATATTCAACATTTATGATACAAAGAAAACAAACAAAAAACACAACTCAAACGACCAAACGTGGGGCAAAATAATAAACTAACAATTTTTCCGTGGAAGAAAATAAAGTTTTCTTAAGCGACTGAATAGAGAGTGATATTGTAGATGAATGAAACACATTGAGTTAGCCAATTCAGCATTCTAAGCTTATATGATCCGGGTATCGATCGTTTTGTACACCGTCCTGACCTTTTTCGCCATATGTTATTCAGTATTTGCAAAGTCGTCGTTGCTCGGGAAGACGACTTAGAGCGTGGACGTCCCATGTCATGCATATTCTGGATTGAGTGCCACTGCCTCTCTGTAAATCATCTCCTTCATTTGCTCCTCGTCAATGAATTGTTGCTCAAACTCGAACGAGAATGGCTCTGGGCAAACTGGCTCATCGGCTATGTCGTGCAATCTTTCTAGGTAGGGATGTGCTAATGCTGCTTCAACTGTTCAGAGTCAAAATTTATCATCAAAGTTGAATCAAGAATGATACGAAAAAAAAGAAATAACAATAATTATCTCAACATCAACTGTTGAATTATAATTGTTTGAAACCAATCTGAGAATGCATTCTTTATAGAGCACATGCACACCCCGACTAATTTAGAATGACAACTACCAATCTTACAATATTTAGGATCAAAACTAATAAAATTTTTTATTTTACATCTTAATAATACAGTTTAAACTCATGGCCTCTAAAGATAATCTGAGTTTTCAACTTCCCCGGTTGAACGTTAGACTAACTGTAGATAGTTATTTCGAATGCAAAAGTATGAAAGTTTGCACCTTGAACCTAATAATGTGGCAAGAAAATGTAAGGGTCATAATTTAAAGTATCATAGCCGGACATTCCAATCACTAAATTATCATTAACATTGTATCTAACAAGCAATTAATTCATCCAAACCATCGGAAGACAGTAATGGGAAGCTGATAAATATTTACCAGTAATTCTATTTGTTGGATTAAACGTCAACATTTTATCCACAAGATCAATCGCCAAAGGATGAACATGTGGAAAAACTGTCGCTAATGGCTGACGAGGATGTGGAGGTAACTGACGAAGATATCTTCTCGAGTCCTCATTCCGAATAAAACCAAGATCCGACTCGGATGGTGTGCCAAGAAGCTGAAAATTAAAACGATACAAATGAGAAGGTGCTACAGACTTACAATCAAGTTGCTTTCCATGTCTACTAATTTAGAAACCATAGTCAATTTCAGGAAAAAGGAAAGAACATGAGCTTTTTTTAGTGGAAAAATAGAACTTGAATTGGCTGTAATCAATATTTCAAATTGAAACTTAACCAAGGAACTGTATCTACAGATGTTGTCGTAGTTAACAATTTGGAAACGTTAAGATAATATGCTTAGGAGAAAAGAAGCACATCAAAGTATTTTTATCTTTACCAGAAGAAGAATCAACAGTGAACCGACGTGTCGAGACAAAAACTAATAGTAATAATTGTCCAGAAATCAATAATATTCAGCTACTGTTTCACATCAGCTAGATCCTTAATAGTCGAAATTAGATAATCTAAATTCAATAAATTGCAGAAGCTGTCTGTAGTTTGTTTTTACCTCAGTCAGTAAACGCATCTGATGCACATGATCCCTGCCTGGAAATAAAGGCCTTCGATTCATAAGCTCCAGAAAGATGCAACCAACAGACCATATATCTATGGCAGCTGTGTAATCAGAGTTCAATAGTAGTTCAGGTGCCCTATACCATCTTGTGACAACATACTCTGTCATGCATTCATTTTCCGCAGTTGGACGAGCAAGACCAAAGTCACATATTTTAAGATCGCAGTTGGCATTAAGCAATAAGTTGCTCGGTTTCAGGTCTCGATGAATGACATTTGCAGAATGAATGTATTTCAATCCTCGGAGAATCTGATAAAGGAAATACTGCAATTGCAAAGCATGCCAACGCTTAAAATTACTAGAGGAAAAGCTAAGTAAAAGCAAAGGTGCAATTTAGATAATGAATGATGAACAAACTCATAAGACCAAGTCAAGCACGCATCATACCTGACAGTGCTCTTCTGATAAACCTTGGTTGGAGCGGATTATTTGGTGAAGATCCGTATCCATTAGTTCAGTGGCAATGTAGACATCATTAAATTCTCTCCGTAAAGGTGGAGGAATCACATCTCTTATGCCTATTACCTGCATCCAATGAATGACAATCTATATAAGAGCGCACGCTAAAGAACAACAACTGAGATGTGAGAAACTTCCTTCAGTATTATAAAATAAAGTCAGAAAATATTAAATAAAGCAAGATAACCTACAAAATTTTAGTTCCAAATCATCATACAGTACGAAATAGTGTAATAAAGTTTAAATCCCAAAAATTTGCAATCAGCAACAAAATATTACTGGAATACATGCTTACTTCAGCTGTAATTTCAATTATTATAGGGCCAATCTAAACAACTTGTGAGGATAAGTACTCCTAAAATTTTATAACAGAGAAGGGAAACCCCATTTCCAAAATAAGAAACTCCAATCTACTTATGAATGAACAAAATCACCAAATATATCATGTTCCATAACATAAGCAGATTGTACATCTAAATTGAAAACTACCAAAACGAACTTTTGTAGTATCCTATCATTATTGCCCCATGGAACCAATAATCATACTAAATCATTGAGCTCGTTCAGCCACAAGTTATTCTCGACTAAAGAATTGATAGATCTATGTTTTCCAATCCAACGACACCATGCGAGGTTGATGATAATACACAATCCATAATCAGAGGGAAACAAAATTGAATCCAAACACGAACGGAAGAAATCTAGATTTCATTAATCAATCGAAACAAACAGTTTTAGTATCTGCGGGGATGAATTTCTCACATTTTCGTGATCCAAATGCCGAAGAAGCTTAATCTCACGGAGCGTTCGCTTCGCATCCATATGATTATCAAACGCGTTGGCAATCTTCTTCACCGCAACCATCTCGTTGGTCTCCGAATTCAAAACCGAACTACAACCAATCAAACGAAAAAAAAAACAACAATAAAAATTAAATCCAAAATGATTCCAAAAGAGAGAAAAAAAAATAAAGACCAGGATGGATTGCAAGGAAATACCAGACGATGCCGTAGGCGCCACGACCTATAGGCATAATTGGGGGGCGATATTTGGAGGTGATCTCGAACGGATTCCCGAAGATGTTGTACTGCACGTATTGGCCTCCATGGGTAGGAACAGCCGGAAAATCGGCTGCGGCGTTGTTGTGACCGACGTCTGCCATGTTCGACCTCGAAAACTCCTCCTCCGCCTCCTCCTCCGCCGCCGGAAACGAATTCTTGTCTTCCGCTGAAGAAATTGAATGCAGAAGAAGAAGAAGAAGACGGAGACGGAGACCGAGAGTTTGAAGAAGAAGTGAAGGATTTGGATGAATATTTATACGGAGGAGAATTGTCAAAGGGGGAAAGATGGGAGTGAGGAGTAAATGCGAGGAAAGCGAATGGAAGCCTCGCGCGGGAGAAAGGGCTCACGCGCTTCCGACAGGGGATCGGACGGCTCCCATCTCAGCCGCCTTTGATCGACGGTCCACGTTCGTTTAGT
Organism: Momordica charantia; assembly: GCF_013281855.1. Classification (NCBI taxonomy): domain Eukaryota; kingdom Viridiplantae; phylum Streptophyta; class Magnoliopsida; order Cucurbitales; family Cucurbitaceae; genus Momordica; species Momordica charantia. The sequence continues at coordinate 12,279,795 of NW_028275161.1, forward strand.
TTTTTCAACGGCTTCCTTCGTCGTCTTCTTCTTCCACTGTTCATCCATCTTTTTCTTTTATTTGTTTATTTGTTTATTTTTCTTTTTTTGGGTTTACTTGAGCATTATTTAATTGTTAATTGATGTGGTTCTTTTTGTTTTTTTATTAAAGAAATGAGAAGATTGGCTTGTTTAATGAAATGAAATCTATTGTCCTTCGTGCAAATCGTGCAAATCTTTGATTTTGTTAATACTGAGAGATGACTTTTGCTAAAAAAAATAATAAAACAATAAAAATAAGAGAGGTTATCTTTAGCTTATTTTTATATATTAAAAAAAATTTATTAGGAGTCGGTCAAAATTGAATGTTAAAATTTTTATTCTATACTTAAATAAATAGTAAATTGAAAGTTAAATTAAAAATTTGGTAGGAGTCACAAGCACGTCGATGTACTTACTTGTGAGATGTTAAACACAATAGGGTGCATAAGTTAGCGGAAGGTCTAGAGAGTAATAAAAGTAAAATTGTGAGAGGGTCCCCACGTCCCAAGTCTCTATTATTTATAGATGGAGTCTCTTTAGGTCGGTTCAAGTGGACCCATCCGACTAGGTTCCATCGACTCGAGTTTGGCCTGGTTGGGTGATCTAACCCGAGTAGCTCAACCCATGTTGCTTGTGTACCTTTGGTGGGATAATTTCACCTACAACAAAAATTTTAATTTTGTGTTTTTAATTTGACCCTAGTGATTTTTAAAAGTTTCGATGCGCAGCCCATAAAATGATGGAGTAGAAATTTTGGCCAGTAAATTGTTTTATATTTCACAAATGTCCCCATTTGTGAAATTTTTGGATCTTGCAGTCCTAATTTAATTGAGAATTTATTTTCTTACCAAATTACACTCCCTTTTATTATGCTTGTTTTTTTTGTTTTGCAGTAAACTAATTTCATATAAGGTAATTAATTGAGACATTTATTATAGATAAGAGTTTAAAAAATCTCTATATTTTTTCAATTGACGTTTATTATACTTATACCAATTCCATGTTTAGTTGACATTTTTATTTCATTTATAACCGGGACATTTATTACATATCTATTTTAATATTTTATGTTGATGCAAGATCTGCTAAGGCACGAATGACGATTTGGGAGGTCGGCCGGCAGCTCTCAAAGCGATTCTTTGGGATACCTGCAAGGAGGAAAGTAGAGTCCGAGCTCAACAGATCAGTATCAGACACATTTCATACCTAGGCACCAAAAGGGATGGTGTATTTATAGCAGTTAATGGGGTAGATATACGTCCCATCTGAATATAGTCGTGCTCGGATTGGGCTCTCCCAAGCGACCTCCGGTCCCAGCTGAGGACAGGTCCATTCCCTACCTCATTGAGCAGGTTCGAGTGTTAGGCTTTTCCTGGCTAAGTTTCTGAGGCCGACCTGATAGGTCGGTAATTTGTGAAAATTGGAGATAGGTCGGTTGTCAACAGTTTGACCCTCTAACATTTTATATTTACAGACATCACACTAAATGAGGAAACAAATATGTATTTATAACAATATATAACATTACTTTTTGTTTGCTTAAAAAAAAAGGTTACAAAAGCTGTTATTGAGGTAGAATCCCTCTCAAAGCCACATCAATTTAATTTTAATATATTGCTTTTATCTTAAAAAAAAGGTTACGATATTGTATAGATTTTTAATGCTCGATTTTATCACTCCTAATTTTACGAAAATAAAAAATAAAAAATTTCGTGATGATTTTATTTTATTTTTCTACCTTCCTTTGTCAACTTTTTCTTGTGTGCTCTCTCTCCATTTCTTCTTCTAATTTTAGGACTTCTACATTCTTTTTCCTTTTTTCATACATCATTGAATGACAGCCTCTTGTTACTTCATCTTTGATTTTTGTTATTTCAATACTAATTTACTATAATTTCTATTTCTTTAAAAGGGTTTCTCGATAAATAGTGTTAATTCTTTGAGTTTTTTTGGTACCATTCTTCCTTCCGTGATCCTTCATCTTTAATTCTCATTCTATTTAATGTTGTCTCTGACTGTTGTGTTGCTATGCTATTTGCTTCCCAACTCTATATTCTTTCCATTTGCATATTATTACATGTTTGATTTAATTACTTACAAGGCAATTTATTGCATTGATGAACATTGTTGTGATTATTGTTTTATAGTGTCAATCCGAATCACCACGTGGCATACCCTTGTGGATGCGTGGACCCGATACGGGTCTCGAATCCCTTACCGCCCAAGAAAAAAGAAGCACCAAGTGCACCGGAAAAGTGTGGAAACACCAGGGAAATATAGACGACCTCCTCCCTATCCTCAAAGGCTTCAAAAGAAAAACCAAGATGATCAAGTACTTAAGCATTTTTTGGATGTGTTGAAGCAACTCCACATCAATATACCCTCAGTTGAGGCTCTTGAGCAGATGTCTAACTATGCAAAAATTTTGAAGGATATCTTGACTAAGAAAAGGAGGTTCGGAGAGTTTGAAACCATAGCTTCAACCAAGGAGTGCAGTGTAATTTTAAGAGACAAGCTTCCATAGAAAATCTGGGATCCAAGGAGTTTCACTATTCCGGTCTCTATTGGTGGAAAAAATGTGAGCCATGCTCTATGCGATTTGGGTGTAAGCATAAACCTTATGCCATTATCAGTATATCAGAGGTTGGGTACTGGTGAAGTAAGACCCACCATGGTGACACTACAACTAGCTGACTGGTTAATCACTCACCTAGAGGGCAAGATCGAAGATGTGTTAGTACAGGTGGACAAGTTCATTTTCCCAGCTGATTTTATCATCATCGATTATGAAGTAAACAACAAGATCCCAATAATTTTGGAGAGGCCTTTTCTATCCACCGGTAGAATGCTAATAGATGTGCATAATGGGCAGTTAACTATGAGAGTAAACGATCAACAGGTTACCTTTTTTGTTTTTAATTTTGTTAAATTCCTTGCTGATGTAGAAGAATGTTCTCTCTTAAGACTTGCAGATGACTTGCTGAGTAAGGAAATACAAAAGGAGACCTTGTTGGATCGCTTGGAGGAAGAACTTACCATAGCCTATGAACATGTAGGGGACACTGTCGATACTGGAGCATCTCAGCCCACGGGCGGCTCCAACGATGAAGAAGTAGAAGATTGACTGAGAGGAGTTGGTTTCCCTTGCTTGACATTTTATTTTCCATGCTAATTTACTTTTGATAAGACTTGATTAAAGGCTAAAAAGAGTAGTTTTACATGCTTAGTTGGGAGTTAATTATGATGAAAAATGTATGTTTAAGCATATAATTTAGGGAAAATGTGCATAATTTGTGATTAGGGACTTTGGAATTCAGTTATAGCTAAATGAAAGCTAATTTGTGTAAATATGCTTATTTTGTAAGGAAAAGTGAAGATTGATGATCAAAATGCGTCAGACACATTGCAGGAGGAATGAGCCAGCCAAGTTACTTTGAAAGTTCCAACTTCACAATGCTTCAGCCACATTCGATGCCTAAATTGTCAAAACTGGAATAACAACTTTTGACCAAGTAATTGGTCCAAGATTTGTTATTAGTTCCTAAAATCTCTACAACCTCATTTGGTTTCAACCTCCCATGCATTTCTCAACATCTTGTTATCTCAATGGCCTATAAAAGGAGTTTCCAAGCATCACTTCATGGCATCTCATTTTCCATGTTTTTGTTTTCCTTTCTACTTTAGTTTTGTAGTTTTTATTTAAGTTTTGTTTTCAATTATTTTTCTACAATTACTCTTGTTTATTTTATTGCAATTCAATTTGTTCTATTTTGTACTTTCTTTCCAATTCTAATTAAAATGCCTTTTTTTGTTATCTTCTCTTGTGTTTTAATTTCTTTCAATTCCATGAGTAGGTAAATTGTTTCTTCAACCCTCCTACAAGTTTAGTTCATCTATTTAAATTACATCTATCAGTGAGCACGGCGTATTACGCTCTCTTTGCTTATCTTGATTGATACAATTTATCCAGTTGATTTTCTTATTGGCCACTTGTTTAAATCACACTAGTTTGAATTTAATTCTGAGAAGGTTAGAGTCAAACGGATCTCATCAAGGTAAAACGAGAAGTTACTTAGAAATAAAAACTAAAACAAGATCCTAGACATAGGCTCTCTTACTCGTTAAACGTAAGTTGGCATTTAATTTATTTAAGATTCTAGAGTTGCATAGACATATGTAAACACTAGTCTAAACTTCTAAACAAACCAAAAGCGGTATGGAATAAGAGTTGAACCAGTTTGCATAAATTGGGTGTAATTACGGGCACATTTGGTAGGTGTAATTCATCATTTTAGAACTAAACAGTAGTATGGGGTTGGCCTTTTAAATTCTATTATTTTCGTGTGTTTTTCGTGTTCCCAACAATTCCACCAATTTTTATTTCCAAACTCGATTGCTCATTCAAGCAGTTGACAAAATCAATTTTAAAAGAAAACTAGTCCCTGTGGAGACAAACTTGGAATATTTCCAGATTATTACTTGTGACAGTGTGCACTTGCACTTACCCTCTAGCTATTAAGCAGAGGCGCAACAACTTTCTATCTTTCTTATATTTGCTGGCATGTTTTAGATTAGTGTTTTATTTCTAGTAGTTGTTAGTTTTTCAATTCCCAGAGTAGTTTGTTTTTGTTTCTTAGTTGCACTCAGTATAATTCAATGAAAGGAAAAAGGAAAGCAAGGTTGAAAATGAGATGTCCAATGTAGAATGGTCTGATAATGCATGCTAATTGATTGTAAGCTTTTGCCTTTGATATCTGGTCTGTGGAAATTTACAGGATTTCTACTCTTGCTATAGTTAGAAATGGAAGATACAATTCTTGCCCTTTTTCTTAGGTGCTTTAAAGTAGCATAAGATAGCTTCATTTTGCTAGTATCTCTTGGCTACACTAGAAATTTAACCTTAGCAGGATTTCAAAGGCTGAGTATCCCTTTCCAACTTGCCAACAAACTATTGACATTAGAAAAGTAGCAAGAATTCACCCCTCTAGAAACACTTCACATAGGCAGTACTTCATGTACCATTTATCTTCATCCTATCTTCATTTTAAGTTTGGAGAAGCTTTGTCATTATTTCTCCGATATCATTCACCAAGCATTGAGGACAATGCTTCACTTTAAGTTTGGGGGTGAGGGACTTTCATTTTATTGTAACATTCATTCTTGTAATTCTCTTGCAATGCAATCATTTGTAAAGCTATGCTAAATTTTTGGCCTTGTAATTCAGCTCTATCATTAAAAAAAAAAAACATTCCAAAAAGCTGCAAGGTCAGGAATGGCTAGTAGCCCATAGCTGTTAGCTAAAGTCGGTAGCAAGTTAGCAAAAATAGGAGAGTGAAAATCAGTTTGAGAAAAGAAGTTGGGGGGGACTTTTCAAAGGCTGCCAAGGGAGAGGGTGGAATGAAGTGGTCAAATGTGAATAAAGCACCTTAGTCTTAGTGCAAGAGTTGTTTGATTCCTTTCTAGTTTGATGCTTGAGTAGATTGAGAAACTCTTAGCCACAGTAATGGATCATAGGTAATTGGTGAAGTTGCTGGCATGCATTGTTTTTCCATTCTATTAAGTGTAGAGTCGTGATTAGCATTGCTTGGGGACAAGCAATAGTTCAAGTTTGGGGGTGTGATAACTCTCTAAAAGAGAGTTATTTGTGTAAGAATTCATATAAATTAGCTAAGGATAACATCACTAACACCCAATCTACACTGATTTTGTGCAAAGAACGTTATAAATTCACTATCGTCCTTATTTTCTATGATGATATTGAGAGTTATGAAGAATGACCTAATTTGAATGTTTTACTACAGTATTGTTGATACTGCAACATCGGAGTCAAAAAGGCAGAAAAATACAGAGTTTACATTTACAGCTTATACCTGAGAAATTACTGCAGTAAAATGGAAAAATGCCTGATATGCTAAGCTGGGGGCCACTTTATCATTTGTATTGCCCTAAAATCAAGAGGGGTATAAAAGCTTGAAATTAGGGTTGCCTCTAACAACATTCCAACATTCCCCATCCCATCACTTCACTCTCACTTCCAGAAAGCTCTCAAGAAACTGTTGAAGAAGACAACAAAGAGAGAAGGACTACTGGTATTCTTCATTTTCTTCTTCTTTTGCACTTTTTATTGCACTGGTTTTGTATTCTCTTCTTCTCTTTTCTTGTATGGTATTAAGTAGCTAAGTTTATTTGTAAGGGGAGGATGTTGTGAACTTGTTCTTAGGCTATAAACTTTGTTTTGGCTTTAATGATGATATATATATACTGAGTTGGAGTTGATTTTAACGTTTTATTTTCAGTGTGCTTGGCCAACATATTGGAATATCTTCTTATTAACTCTTGGAAAATTGTAATAGGATGTGTTTGGCTTCAACTCATGCTAGATCTGTTTGAGTTTAGAGTGTGAGTACTTAGGAATAAGACTCACCTAGCAAGGTTATAATGAGTATATATGCTATCAAGTTTGTCTAAAAATATGAATAGCAGAAATCTAGAAATCTGGGAAGATTTCGTGTCTGTTTGGCCAGTATATCAAACATCGTTAATGCTACAACATCGTTAGAGTAGCCCAAAAAAAGTCACACAAACTCTTCCCCCTTACCGTTTTAAATATCAATAATTAACCTCTTGTTTGCATATTTTCCTTTAATCGATTTGGTTTTGCTTGGTTCTGACTTGTTTTTACTCAGCAAATCATATATGCACTATTTTGTTTGAGTTCCTTTAGTTTTTCTTGTTCAAAACATATTTTATTAATTTATTTATTTTCATAAGTAATTGTTGAAGTGTTTAGTTATCAATCCCTATGGAGACGATCTTTTTATGACTTACTACAGCGGTTGTGTACACTTACACAAAGGGTTCTAAACCATAACCATCAAGGTGCCCACAATGTTTCGTTGTAGATTGAGGAAAGTCGGGAAGATCTAGTGAAATCCATCATCTACACTACAAAGGTAAGAGATTTGATCCTCTTTGTTTTTCGAAAATATTTTTTAATTAAAAGTTGCCATTGAGATCTGCTAAATCGACTTATAGCATGTGCTTCCGCTGCGTCTGACGATCGGATCTGTTCCGGCTTCCAACAATTGGTATTAGAACGGTCTTTGGCTCTTTTAGTTAAAAGACTTGGTGGGAAATTTTATGAAAATTTGTTTCAGGATTAGTATATGGATGATATATTGTTAGTTTGAAAATTTGGCTATTTAGGCATATTTGTTTTAGCATTAGATTTTTTTTTTTTTTTTTTTTTTTGGTTTCATTAGATCAAATGTAAAAACTTAAAGGGTTTAGGATTCTTCTGTAATCTTTCCGTTTCTAAATTTATTGTAATTTCAAAGGAAGAAATTTGAGGATTGGGAAAGAATGTGAGATAAAAATCTCCTGTTAGAGAATAGGTGTTGTGCTGATTTCACATAAGATGATTTGATGTTGATACTAGGGGTGTAAATTGGTCGGTTTCCCACCAAAACTGACTCGACCAGAAAAATTTCGATTCCATTCGGTTCGGGTAGAATCGGGTCGGGTCAGGCGTCAGTTTTTTTTTCCATCATCATCATCCAACACCCTTCAAAACCTCATAAGTCAAGAGATCACCCCAAAAAAACTTCATTCGGTAGATAGATAAAACATGTTGCTTTTTTACAAAATAGAGAGAAAAAGATCAATAGATTTTGAGATTGTTTCTCTTGGTTCTTTCAATTACAAATCAAGCAAATTTTGATTTGGGCAGAATTTGATTTTTCCTCCTATTTCTTCCTTTCAAAACCCACGTTCAAACTTTCGAAATAACAACCCACATTCAAAATAAAAAACATAGACTTACATCAAAACTCATCTTAAAAATACATCAAACCACAACTTCAAAATACACAAAACCTCAATTTTAACATCAAATCCACCTTCAAAATACATCTAAGAGTTAATGTCTCAAGGGCTGTTTTAGAAACTTATTTTCACAAATATCTAAAGTTTTTCAAATTTTACACTTTTAGATTTCTACACGTACGATTTTTTTATAATACCGATTTTACCCTTATTTAATACATTTATATTTATTATAGTTGTTTTATATTTTGGAATCTAAACCATTTAAATTCTTAGATGGTAAACCTAATGCTTTAATTATTGTGGGCTCATACCAATTTTCAACCCTAATGCCTTAATTCACTCGTAAATTTTCTTATCACGATTTCTTCTCAAGATTTTGCAATATTAATTACAAACCACGATTTACCAATATTAATTACAGAAAGAAACAATATTTCGTTAGTTATATAAGGAAATTATAGAAAGAAATAAAATTCATTAATCAAATTCATTAGTTGCATGTAATTGTTTCATCTCGGATTAGAAATTGGAAAGGAGAGGGTGGTAGACAGCATTAGGGTTTCAGTAATTGCATGTAAGAATTTCGGCTGCTGCTTAATAATATGGCTTCTTCTTTAATTCTTTTTGTGAAGAAGATTCTTCCATATGCTTTCCTGTGATTGTAGAATATAGAAGCATTCATTTAGTAAAAATTTGGTACTTTACTTTCAAATGTTTTTATTTTAACATGTTCCAACGTAAACCAATCTTTTGCTTCCTTTGCATGAGTGAAAACAAGTAAGCAGACCGATACAGAAACGACAACAGTAATATTATGAAGTATAACATCAAAAGTTTTCAGCTGCAATAGAACTGGATTATATTTTTCAATTTGGTTCTTAATAATAGATATAAAATACATCCGGATATAAACTTATTTGGTGACATTAACATAGGAAATCCAATCCTATACAATTACAAGATAAACCTATAATATAAATATAAAATATATCCGGCTGTTATTCAAAAGTAGAAAAAGGTTTTTCCACTTCACTCTAATAAGTTTCCATAAACATTTTCATTGATGTTTTTATGAATAAATCAACCAGCCAACTAGTTCGATAGTCTAACTATTATCCTCATGGAGTGTTTACTAGGATTATGGGAGGTTTAGGAAGACAGAAGATTCATTATAACAACATTAATGACCTTAGTGATCCTCACAAGTTCTATATCTGCAAAATTATGAAGTTTTAACAGTAGTGAAAGCAAATCTCTTTAACTATTCCTTCTATACTAATTGAATATTTGAGGTTATGTTTTCAACTTTTGCTCATCTCCATTATGCGTAAGATACTGTCTATATTTTATTATACGGATATAATCTTTTACTATTGCATATGAAATATACCTCAAGTAACAAACAAAGCTCAAAAGACTCTGTCAAATATACCTCAAGAATTGACCAAAATATTCTATACATGCATCAGAGTACAAGACAAAATCAGAGACACCCAATATTGAAGGTATACAAGAATTCACGTAACTATTTAAATAAGAAATATAAAATATATCTGACTACCATATTGTGATTACTTAGTTGTAGATATATATTACATCCTCATATATACAATCTGAGGAACCCTACAAGAATAAGTTAATCGGTACCAAAATAATTAATCTAAAGGGTTACACCGTAAAAAAAAATAGAGGGAAACAAAAACCAGTACCAAAATAGAGGGAATATTGTTCAAAACAACACACAAAATCAGAAATCGAAAATACTCATTGAATAGATACGGGTATTAAAAATATATCATTGTGAAATCAACTAATACTTTTGAACGGAGTAAAGGAAATGGAAGACAAAACAAACATTCACTTTATTATAATGAGAAGGTTGACAGGCGGTCGGCGAGCATACGACGAATACAGATGGTCTTCTATGAACTGCCACACGCGACAGCCAGCAACGATAACTAAGGAGCCTTCATGCAACGAACAGCTACGGGCGAGTGAATGCAGCAAACGAACGGAAAAAATGGAGGTTGGGGAAGAAACAGCCCGCAACGAGAATGTGGCGGAAGAAGAAACGTTTGTAGAAGGAATTTGGGTGGGATTAAGAAACGGAAAGATGATTTTTTGGAACTGCCTGCTCAACGAAGAAGAAAAGATTTTTTGGGATTATTGGAGTATTTTTTTAATTTTGGAAAGTTTAAATCATCCTAAAATAAGGGATTTAAATTTTTACCTACCAACTAAACCATTTTGAATTTCATAAATCTATTAATATTTAGGTGTAAATAAAAAATGATATAAAGGTAAATTATTTATAGGTGTCATCTTAATGGGGGCTATTTTATGACAAAAGTGTAAGTTTTTTTACATTTGAATCCTTTTATGTAATTATATTCTCTAAATAGACTATCTATGTACTAATCCCTACCTCTAAACTCAACTTCAAAATCAAGTCCACCTTCAAAATACATCAAAACCCAACTCGAAATCAAACCCGCCCTCAAAATCAAACACACCTTCAAAATAAAAAATAGAGACCTATATCAAAACTCACCTCCAATATAAAAAATAGAGACCTACATCAAAACCCATCTCCAATAAAACCCATCTTGAAAAAAAAAGAAAGACAAGGGAGTTCGTGTCTCCCTCGTCGCTACCATGGATTTCTTTTGCCGCTAATGTCAATCATCAATGAAGAAAAATCTATCCCCGCTGTAAATCACTGTCATGGCATCTTGCTGCCTTGAAGGAGAATTAAATAATAGCTTAAAGATGGGAAGCGGTGAAGGGAGAGAGTGGAGAAGGGGAGGGGAGGGAAGCGGTGAAGGGAGATAATGGAGAAGGGGAGGGAAGCGACTAGAAAGAAAATAATGGAAGAAAAGTAGGGTAAATAGGTTTAAAAGAATCGATTGGTCGGACCCGAACCGAATCGACACAACATTGAACATAACCGAACTAAACCGAACCGAACTCTATCGGTTCGATTTGTCGGTTTAGTTCAGATCCTTTCACCCCTGGTTGATACTCGTATGTTGAGTGGCATTTACACTACAAAGAATTTTAGCTGACTCATGAATTTTGGCGATATTGATTTTGGTGAAATAGAAACACTAAAGTAATTAAAGGTGTTGATTCAATTTGGTTTATATGCAAACATTGACTAGTAGAGTTTATCTTACCATGTTTGGGGTCCCATTAATCAAGAAGTAGAATGGAGAACTCTTCATGGTATTAACTCAAAGTTGGAACATATACAATGCGTTGGTATAAGACTAGACCACGATGTGTCTTGTATTTTCTAATAAGACCATTATAGAAATTGCAAACATATCACTAAGATGATTATATGCTCGTTTAATCTTAATCCTGAGTGTGTTGTGAACTCCTGCCTACGTGAGTGTGTTCTTTGATTCACATGGTTGAGGGTAACCAGAGTATTCGCCCAATAAGCCTACTGTTTTGAGAACATATTCAGTTAGGGAGATGGGAACATTTTTACACAAGATGGAATTCACAACCACTCAATATTAGAAAGTGCAAAGTGTGTACTTTTCCTTATTTAGTGAGTATATAAGTGATTCCCTTATAATGCTGGTTTGAGGCTTTGATGACAAGGTACCCGCCTTCTTGATACCCCAACAAGAATTAATCAATGATGAAATCATGGAAGACTATCCATTAGTAAACCAATGAGACTTAAGGAGCAAAAGATGGGACCAGGGGCAAAACGGTAATTTCTCCAAACTAGGACCATGAATCACTTTGTGAAGGATAAGATGAGCAGTTATGATTATATCGTGGACATAACTCATCTGCAATGCGTGAGAGTACAACTCTTGGTCTTTTGTGGAGTTACCTTGGGTTAATGGTAAAGTTGGTTAATTAATCAATTTAATTAATCAAATTGTTGACTATTGGAGCTCAAGGTTGTAGGTCCATAGGTCCCCCTACTAGCTCATTAAACTCTACCGTGAACAATAAGTTGGGAGAAAATTAAATAATGTCGATTATTTAATTTAAAATTAAAATATTTATTTTGACTTTTAATAATAAATTGGATTTATTATTAATTTAATGGGATATTACTTGGTTGGTCTCATGGAAGTCGGCGGCCCTTTGGCCTTTTTGTCCCTATACCTGGAGGATATGCGCACTGTCCCCATATCCGTACATACGTAAGGGGTCATTGCTTGGTGGAGTTGCGTTCCTTGTAGATTGAACCCAATGCCTCAAGGATATTCCTTGAAGCCCCAATATCCAAGCTATCCCTTGGGGACTATCATGGAAGAGTCAATACATTAATTCAGAAAATTAAAATAGTTTTAATTTTCTAGAGGATTAATCAGCCCATTAGAGTTTTGGCCCAAAGTTTATATGAAGAGACTTATAGGCAAAACCCTAAGGTATGCAAATGTCAATGCTAATGCTATCTCCCTCTCCTCCTATAGTAGCCACCAAGGAAGAATGTGTTCTTTCTCCCAAGAGGCGCCCACACACTGGTTCATTGTAGATCGAGAATAGTCGAGAAGATCTAATGGAGTCCATCATCTACACTACAAAGGTAAGATATTCGATCCTTTTTGCTTCTCGAAAATATTTTTTTAATTAAAAGTTGTCATTGAGATCCACTCAATCGATTTATAGCGCGCGCTCCCACTGCGCCTGGCGACCGAATCCGTTTCGGCTTCCAGCTATAGGACTAAGTATGAAGACCCTAACATCACCTATAAGTACAATTCAAAAAATAGAGAACACTTGGATGATAGGCTTCCATAGCTCATCTATCTGAGCCACACACTACTTTAGTATTACCATATAAACAATCCTTGTACTATATACCCTCTTTGTTGTCCCTTTATTTAATCTACATTAGACCTGCGAAAAATGCCCCTTCTATGACTCCATTTTTCTTAGTTCTAAGTTTGAGAGTATGTGGCAGCATCCTATATCCTGCTTTTAGTCGCATTGGCACAATGCTACATTCTAAGTTTGGGGGTGTGCGCACTTGCTTTGTTTTTTGTAAGGTTGAGCTTGTAATGTATAACTATGAATCTTTCTAGTCCTGTAATTCAGTTCGAAAAAAAAAAGAAAATTTCTTAAAGAGACTGCAGGACTTGAAGGGTTATTCATAACTACAAAGCTATGATGGTAATAAAAGGGTAGTGCCTTAGGCGAGTGAGAGGGAGTTTAAAATGTGTATCTCTAGGTGAGTCTAGTTTTTGAAAAGGAAAATAGGTTGATGCTAGAGCTGTAGGAAATAGTCTTTGCTAAAGTTGGAATAAGAGTTTAGCTGCTCTCTTGTAAGTGTCCTATGCTAAAGCAGGTTCAAAGGCTAGAGTGTATGCTGGTATTATGTGTGAAAGCAAAAAGCAGGACTCGAAGCAAGATATATCTTTGTGGAAGCAAAAGCTTTTCATATTTCAAGGATGTTAGATTTAATCTTACTTGGGGACAAGCAAGGTTTTAAGTTTGGGGGTGTGATAACTCTCCACAAAAGAATGTTTTGTGGCATAAATTGGGCAATTTTAGTGTGTAAATGTAAGGGTCCTAGGTCAATTAGCAAGAAAAGAAAGGGATTCAGTGAAGTAGGCGCCTAAGCTATTTAGAATTCTCAATGTCTTTGATTTTAATGAAGTTGAGCTGATATTCTGATTATTTTGACGTGATGTGAAGAATTAAGGACGTTTAAGCTGGGAGCTAACAAGGTTGTTGAAGTGCTGCTAGAGCGTAAGAAGAGCTTCTATGTTGCAGCCAGTTGGAGCCTGCTAGATGCTCTCGCATATCTGACTGTGCAGTAACATATTGCCCCAGTTTTAACTGTGTCCGTACAGCTTCCCAGTATTGCCCTAAAATTAAGGGCATGATATAAAAGGGAAATAGTGCCCAGCCGCAAAAGGAGAGAGACAGAACAGAGAATCAATTTGGGCATCGAAATTAAAGAACATTCCTTAACCATTTCGAGGAAGAGGCTGGCGATGGAGGAGCTGAACCTTGCATCATCACTAAGTTGGGGGATTCTTCACCACTACTAAAGCTTTTTCACGCAACGGGCTCCATTTCTCTTCTACCCATTGTTTTATTTTCTTTTATCATGAACTAAACCCCAACTTCGATTATCATGAACTAAACCCCAACTTCGAGATGAACTCACTGTAGCTCTCGATTAACTATATTTTAGTGACTTGGTTATGCTAATTTAATAGAGGTGTTTCAATTCTTTAATCTTACTGATTTTGTTTGGCCAACATTGTCGATTTGTTAGCTCGTTTATGACTTGGAAAAGTCTTTTTGATGCATATTTACCTCTGTTTGCGTTAGATTTCTCTCTTTGAAGTAGGAATGGTGAGTAGTTAGGAATCAGGCTCAACTTATCGTGCCTATAAACTGTGTTTTATGCTTGTTTATTTTACAGCGGGAGTTTGGAATAAGCATGTTTGGTATCTCGGGAGAGAGTCATATTTGTTTGGGCATTCAATATTTTGAGTTTGCTAGATGTTGCGCATCTACTTAATAGCTAGAGCGTAAGTGCAAGTGCATACTATCACAAGTAATACTATGGAAATATTCCAAGTTCGTCTCCACAGAGACTAGTTTTCTTTTAAAATTGATTTTGTAAATTTCTTGAATAAGCAACCGGGTTTGAGATAAAAATTGGTGAAATTGTTGGGAACACGATTTAAAAACACAAAGATTAAAAATCCAACCTCCTACTAAGATTTAGTTTTAAAAAGATGAATTACACCTACCAAATGTGCTCGTAATTATGCTTAATTTATGCAAACTGGTTCAACTCTCATTCCATACCGCTTTTGGTTTGTTTAGAAGCTTAGGCTAACGTTTACATATGTCTATAAAACTCTAGAATCCTAAATAAATCAAATTCCAACTTACGTTTAACGGGTAAGATAGTTGTCTAGGATCTTATTTTAGTTCTTATTTCTAAATAACTTCCCATTTTACCTTGATGAGATCCGTTTGACTCTAATATTTTCAGAATTAAAAGAAAACTAACGTGATTTAACAAGTGGCCAACAAGAAAATAAACTTGATAAATTATATCAATCAAGATAAGCAAAAGGAGCGTAATACGCCGTGCTCACTAATAGATGTAATTTAAAATAGATGAACTAGACCATTCGTAGGTGGGTTGAAGAAATAATTTAGCTACTCAAAAAAGTAAAAGAATTGAAATAACAAGAAAAGATAACAAAAGAATGCATTTTCATTAGAATTGGAAAGAAAGAACAAAATTGCAACAAATTGAATTGCAATAAAATAAACAAAGAATAATTGCAGAAAGTTTAATTGAAGAACAAAACTTAAATGCTAGAAAAGAAACTCAAAAAACTAAAGTTTGATAACAAAGTAGAAAGGAAAGTGTTGGGTGTGTTGCCCTACAGTCGTAGTTTGTATTTATGTATTTATGTAAAAATAAATGTATATTCAATAAAGTTTTATTCAATCAATTTGTTATTGAATTCATAGCATTGTCCAAAATGTAATAAACTAAACATCCAAGGTTATTATCATGTAACCGGGACAGTATATCTACTAGGTATATATTTGATATACCCTTGATATACTTTGTATATATTTGATATACCCTTGATATACTAGGTATATATTTGATATATCTCTGATATACAAGTGGATAATGTCCCGTGAATAACCTAAAGGGTCTATAGTATATAGATAAAACTGGGTACCTTATCCTGGCAACACTATGGATACGGTCCACTTTGTAAATGTTACAGACGACTCGATCCAGGTCATTCGTGTGGAGACATGCGAGTGGGGGTATCCTATACAATGAGTTTGTATAAGACCGGATCGCGAAATAGCCAATCTTTAGATGTAACGTCGTTGACTAACATATTGCTATTTCATAGGATGACCAGGCAACTTATTCTCAATCTTGAGTGAGTTATGGGCTCATGCCCGTGAAAGCTCGTTCTTTGATCTGTATGGGTGAGAGTGACCCGAGTCGCCGACTCAATATTCCTACCATTTTGGGGACAAGACCGAGTGGGGAGTTGGGAACATAACTTCACAAGATGGAATTCACTCATCCCCGACTTTAGTGAGTTGATGAGTGTTCTCTTAAATGCTGACTCCGGGACTTGAACAAGGGGCCCCACCCTCTCACTAGCCCGAGAGGGACTTCCGGTTATTGGTTGGACCATAACCGGGTTGTTAATTAGAGGAGCAGTGGTATTTAAGGAGCAAAATGTAACATAGGGGTAAAACAGTAATTTGACCCATCTGTAGTTACGAACACTCGTGAAGGATTGACTTGTCATTAATGGTCGTATATCCGTGGACACGAAAACATTCTACAGTGAGAAGAGTGCAACTACGGGTCTTTAGTGGAGTGACCCGTAGTTAACGAATGTTGATTAACTCGGTCAATGAGTTCGACCGATTAATCTCGTATCGTTGAAGCTTCTGATCTGTAGGTCCATTAGGTCCCCTTGCTAGCTCACAATGGGTAAAACGAGGATCAAGTTTTTTGGAAAAATTTGAAATGTTCAAAATTGTTCAAGGGATTATATGTATATTGATACATTATAATATATAGTTAATTCTAAATTAAAACTATATATTATGAGAGATTTTATTTGAATGAGATTCAAATAAAATTAATATGAATAAGATTCATATTAAAACTATAGATTAAAAATAATATGCATAAGATGTACATTACGACTATAGGTTATACGAGAGAAATGCTGTAGAATATGATTTAATATATATATATATTATTACATAGGTTAATTATTAGTATTAGTTTTATTAATATTAATTTTATTAATATTATATATATAAAAACCCCTCTGCAAAATTTCAAAGGAGTGAGCAATTAAGTGACGTGGGGCAGAGTTTTATTTTGGTTTTTTGTTTATTGCAGAATGGTTCTGCAAAAACATAACGCTCAAGCCCAAGGAAATTGAATAGCATTCTCTTATGAAACTCTCAAAATTCTCTCTCACGTTCCAAACTAACGCTCCCACAAGCGAGATCGTCGCACCCTGAGGATAGTAAGGAAGATCGTTTGGTGGTGTTCGGAGGATTCATTGAAGAAGAGTTCTTGAAAGGTAAAAGGAAACCTTTTCTTTCCCCTGTATTTCATTCTTTTGAACTATGTGGTTTTGTTCTTCAAAATTCAAGAACTGGATCCGTTTTTCGCTGCGAGAATCACATCCCATTAGAAAAAACAAAAGTATGGAAAATGAGATGGGTTGAAGTGATCCATGGAAGCTCAATATAGGCTTGAGAGGTAACAAGGTGTTGAGAAATCCATAGGAAGTTGGCAACCATTAGTAGTTGTAGAGATCTTAGGAAAGGAGACCAAATCTTGGATCAATCGCTTAGTCAAAAGTGGTTATTCACATTTTGATAATTTGGGCATCGAATGTGGCTGAAGCATTGTGAAGCTGGATCTTTGAAAATAACGTGGTTGAAGCATTGCTCCATTAAGCTGGAAATTCTGGGGGTGTGATGCGCCTGACGCATTGTGATCACCAATCTTCACTTTTTTGTAAAAAAACAAACATATTTACACCAACTCCATTTATCGATAACTAAATGCCCAAGTCCTTAATCACAAAACATGGACTTTTGCTAAGATAGATGCATGATCATACACTTTTCATCCTAAATGACCCTAAACTAAGCATGCAAATCTATTCTTTTTAGCCTTTAATCAAGGCTTATCACTAGAGCATTAGTTAGACGGGAGTGAGAGTGTTAGAGTGATTCCCTTTCGATTTACTTTAACACCGTACATTATTCGTTTAAGTTTGTTCTCTATTTTCGAATACCCCAACAAGGAATCGCATAACACTTCTGTTATTTGCTCATTTACCATTTATGTCATTTACTGTTACATCATTCATAATTCCTTAACAACGTTTTTTTTCCTTTCCGGTATTCTATTTTACTACTATAAAGTATAGTTTTAGTCCCTATGGAAAAGACTTTGTTTTATACTCCAATTGAACATTTTGTGTACACTTGCATCGGTTTTCACATAAGTTATGGATACGCAACAATTTTTCAAATTAAAAAGTTGAGATTTTTTTCTAATTCATAATTGATTCTTCAAATTAAAAAGTTAAGATTTTTTACATATTAAATTTAAATTAAAAAGAGAGTGTGAGGTTTATGGTGTGAGATTGGTGAAGGGAACCAAGATTGTGGAAACATCCTCACAATGTTTATAGTATGAATCACCTAGTCACAATGGTAGCAAAAATCCGATAGTCGTTCATAGCACATTGGTGTCCAGTAGCCCTCCTACTGGACCATTGAGGTTAACTTTAGTTCTCTGCCACAAAGGTCCGTTGATATCAACTGAAGCATGAACCCTCAAGCTACCCCCCAACAGATTCTATCTTAGAGGGAGTGTCAATCCTTTCCTCTTCTTTGAGAGAATGAAGAAAAGAGAAGGTATTTCTAGCGTTCAAAGTGAACATTGTGAGAGAAGAGAAGCTTACATACTATGAAAATATCAAGATGTTTTCTAGTTCCAACAATAACGAAAGCAACAATGGCAATGACAAGTTCATCTTCTTCGGTGGTTAACTTGAAATTGTCTCATTCTTAAAACAAATAGTCTCTAGCCATTGGAGGAATGTCAAAGGAAGATAGATGATTGAGGAAAAAAATGCCAGAAAAGAGTCATACTTGGCGTGGAGACTAAGATGAAGCTACCTAGAAGAGGGGAGCTCTCATGTCAGAAGATATAGAGAGGAAAAAAAAGCCAAAACCAGGCTCTTTAAGTTAAAGAATTTGTGTTTTTATTTATTCTTTTCGTACAATGTTTATTATTTTAAAAGAAGTTGTCGAGAAATTTTATCATATCATATTTTTATAACTTAAATCATTTTATTTTTAAAAATGAATTGTATTTTGTTATGTTTAAAAAAAATATTTATATTTCTTTTACTGTATTAATATAAAGAAAAAAACCAATAGAGAATGATAACAACAATTTAGTATTTCATTCTATGCTAATTAACTATATATTAACAAATATAATATACAATATAATTAATTATATATTAATAAATATAATATACAATATATTGTTATAGGTCAAAGCGGACCTAGCTCAGCGGTAATTGACATAATTTCTAATGAAGGGATGAGTTCAATCCCCCACCCTAGGTATTAAAAAAATATATATTGTTATAGTTGATTGGGTCTTCAAGTTGGTAAACCAAATTTTCAGCCACATTGGAAGAAATTTTCTCTACTCAAAATTTTGACCCACATTCATTCCCTCTCATCTACCCACTGCCCCACATTCCTTATCTCTCCTCTGCCCTCTTCTCAAGCATTTTTGGTCTGTTTCTACATCCACGTTTCCAGCTCTCTCTCATTGGTGAGTGGACGTCTTTTTTGCATCTTTGTGTAAATTTATGAGACCCTTAGTTCCGGATTTTATTTTTGGGTGTTTGGGTTGTTATATTATTCATCTAAAAGTTGCTTTTAAACCTTGTTTCTGCATGTTATTTGGATGAATTGATTCAACTCTTGCTGGGTTATAAGGACGGCAAACAAAGTCTCATATTGTCTATGGAAGAGAGTGATTCGTAGTACATAGATGAGACGATTATCTTTGTTTGTTTGAAGTTTAGCTCTCTTTTAAATAATTTTGTGCAGCTTAATTTTATTATTTGTAAAGTGAATTCAAAAGTAATTTAAAAAGAAATGATTGAGTAATGCACTTTCATTAGGGAGAGAGTACAGAGACAAATTCTGAAACAAATCATGGAGGAAAATTCTAGAATCTGGTATTCAATAAAATTATTGAAATAAAAAGCAGAGTTTGAAAATATTTATTCCAAAATTTAAAGTGTGAATCTATGATTTTTTTTTTTTTATTTCAAAAAATACATTCAATGTTTTAAGGGAGAACAGAGTTTTGAAATCTTTATTCCAAATTTTGAAAGGGTAAAATTAAGATTTTTGTTTTTTTTTTAATTTGAAAAACAAAATCCATATTTGAAGGGAGAGGGTAAATAGTTATTTGAATTTGCATCTTTGCTCCCGAGCACTTCCCGCCCTAGCTTTCAATTGGGTTTCTCACCATAGGCCTTAGAGTAAATAAATAATTATTGGTAGTTCAACATATTGGTCGAAATTTTGAAATCGAAATTTTGAAATATTTCAAGTAAATGTCGACATTTCATTGATATTTTATAAAGTCGTTTTTCCTTTGGTAAGAAACAAGTCGAGTCGAATCGAATCATCTAACAAGCAACTCAACGGTGTTTTATTCAAGTCCAAAGAGGCTGGGAGACGAGCATTACATTCTGCTCAATAAGTCCCCAACAAAACAAAACTAGAAACCCACCATCCCAATTTCAAACCAACTGTCCAAAAAAACAAACAGCCACCCAACCCAACCAAACCTACAAATCAAAGCTAACATAAACAACAAAAGCCTGCAGCCTCATTTTTCCATTCCAATTGCTCAAGCATCAGCAAATCTGCACATCAAACACCACAAGTTATGAAAAGGTTTCCTTCTATCTCCGAGCAGCTATCAACGACACGAGGAAACACCAAGTGGGGGTTGAAAAAACTTACCCTAGCTCAGAAAGCTTCAAATGAGCTTCAGCATAGTCAGCAAAGAAAGCATCCTCGTCCTGAAACAAAAAGTGACAGCAATCCATCATCAGTAAAAGCAGCCCTCTATGGCCTCTTACGTGCAAAAGCACAAACCCAATTGATTATATAAACGAAAACGCACCGCAGCATATTTTTCGACAAGGGGGCGGAAGACAGGATCGCTCAGAAGGGCCTTGTCTGATACCAATTGCAGAAGGCCTTCCTTCTCCCCGGTCAAGAGTTCGCTGTTGAGAATAACAATCGATAAAAGAAGTTTGAGCTTTAAACATTTCTTGGCAACCACCATGAATGAATGCTAACACTAGACGTGAATAAACTTACGTGAAGTAAGAGTTGTCAAAGATGAGAGGGTTGGAAGTCCATGGCCCCTCAAAGCCAGATCGTTCCTTGTGTGCCCTACCCTGTCAAGTTAAATCACAATCAGATACAAAAACTTGATGGCTCCACTACACTAATTTAACTTTATAGGTTCATTCTTCAACACGTGCGCTTGTATCTTGATTTTCAGCTTAAAGTCCTAATTGAACCAAATTTAAATAGGCGGTGAAATCAAAACTCTCTATCACTTGAGTTACAATTAGGGGTGCAAGGACAGCTAAAAAAATCGAACCGATCGCCGACCAAACCGAAGGTTAGTCGGTTGATTCCCTTAAACCTACAAAAACCGACCAACCAATCGACTTATATATATTAATAAAAAAAGGATGAAGATTTTGCTTTCACGTGATTCACGTGAATGGCTTGGTTTACCTTATTTTATTTTATTTTATGTATATTAAATCTTTCATTCCTTTTTTTTTTTATGTTTAATTAATCTCTCCTTCACTCTCACATACTCCCTCCCTCCTCTCCCCCTGTTTTCTTCCTCCCTCCTCGTATATACCATTTCTCTTTATTTTTTCTTATATTTATTTTTTTCCTCGTACTATTTTTTTCTTCCGTAAAATATATATATATATTCTTTTTAATATATCTTCTCCCTATCTCTCACCCGCTTCTCCCTCGTCATCTCTTCCCTCTTCTCCTGCTCCATTTTTTATTGTCTTCTCTACAACGGATAGCCATCGGCATGTTCAAACCTTAGCTTCCATCTAAAACCAACTGACCGAACTCGCTGACCGTTGATAAGTTTGTATAGAGCTGTAAAAAATGATTCCTACCTACCAAAACTAAATGGTCAGTAGTCTGTGTCAGTTTTGTGTTAAACTCCACAATGACCGACCAACCAATGTGCACCCCTAGTTTCAATTTTATTAAAATAACTTGTACTTGATGTTAATTTGCACATTCTTGTTTGGAATGAGGTTATTTATTGTCAACTATTGGATCTTCTTGCTATATTGGATGTTTTAAAGTCCAGTTTGATCTTATAAACTCAACAGAATGACAAATATAATTTCATTATAATGAGCAGAACAAACCAATGTGTGACCGCCAGAGAGAGCGACAATGTCCTGGTCTGAGAGACCCATGGTGTAGAAAACATCCCTCAGATGATCAGAACCTAAAAACCACAAGGCACCCGTCAATTTTTTGGTTCAAAATATGAAAACAGAATCTTTTAAACCATTCACAATAGAACTTTATCGCCCTGGAAACTAACCTTTGGTAGCGTCGGGCAAGCGACCTTCTGGGGGTGGCACAGGCTTGTCCTGCAGAACAAAGACCAACGATTCACAATATGTCAATATCAGACCTTATAAGTTCAAAAAAAGGTAAAATTATAATTATAGAGTGCATGGTCCACGTTGGTCTCAATTTACTCCTTATAACTTTGAAGTATCATTATATTTCTCCTACGGCTTGGTTAAATCTCCCCAATCATCTCACGTTACTAGATGTTCATTTGGACGTGACAAAAAGAGATGATAAGCTACTCTTTCAGTAAGAAAGTTAAAGTAACCCGCTGCGACGGTATCGAGCTGGTTGTGTTATGATTTGAGTTGGGTAATAAATAGAAGAAACCAAGTGAGTTTTCAAATAAGAACATAATACTACAGACTACAGAGTCTCAAAAATTCCTAATCTCCAAAAAAAAGTTTAATTTAAAGAAAACCCATCTCCTTTCCACATCCAAGGAAAATGTATTACATATGAAAACTGTTTGGCAAAGGCAAAAAGACGTTTTGGAAGATTTACAAACAAGTCAAATCAAACTCAACCTAAAACTGAACGACAAGCAAAACTCAAAAAAGTTGAAGTTCTCACTTCTCAAAGAAGTAAGAACTTCAAAACAAACAATCCCAAACGAGGTAATAATCCAGAGCACCCAAATCAAGAAACACGACCATTCTCAAATTAACAGAAATAGCAAACAAATAGTTAGAAAATTTGTCTTCAATACTGACCTCTCTACCCGGGTGGAAAGGAACCTCGGGCCCTCCTGTAATCTCAACAGCGACAACACCAGCTAACTGTGACAAATCGAAATCACAAATACAAAAACCAAATAACAATCAAAATCAAGAGCTCCTAAAAATAGATCTGATTATGAAAAGCCGAATCGTTGCATTTATTATACCTGGTAAAAATCGGCGTATGATAGGATGGGGAACTGTTCCTTGATGGGCTCCAATAGCCTGACGGCGATGTCGAGGCCATTGTTGGCGCCATGGGCAAGCTCATTAGAGAACCTAATAGTTCCGAACGGGCCACCAGTCTTGGATTTCTTGTCGAAGGTTCCGGCGGAGTGCCATCTGCAACCAAATCAACAACCTAAACACTCAACAATCGCTCACAAAAAGGAAGAAGAAGAAGTGTAAAATCAGAGAATCAGAACAAGAACATACGCGAGGCGTAGCATTAGAGGAGCGCAGTTCTTCTCAGCGATGAGACCTCTGAGTTTCCTCTTGGCCTTCTCCACGGCCTTCTGGTACTCCTCACTCACAACTGGGTAGCACTTTCCCATGGCGGACGATGATACTGAAAATGAAATTCAAACACATCGAAACCCCACATTTCAGATCCAAATCACAACCCAAATTACAGCTAAAACAAAATCAACTCCAGAAACCGAAATCTCAAACGCAGTAACAGAAATCCATCGCA
The DNA here is from genome assembly GCF_013281855.1 of Momordica charantia. Lineage (NCBI taxonomy): Eukaryota > Viridiplantae > Streptophyta > Magnoliopsida > Cucurbitales > Cucurbitaceae > Momordica > Momordica charantia. Next base: position 12,303,327 of record NW_028275161.1, read on the forward strand.
AAAAGAACGATTCAAGCACACTCACAACCAAAATCAACGGGGGAAAAAACCAAAAGCTCAAAACCAAAGAAGAGAATCTATGCTTGATTCGATCTAAGTCAACAATTACAGAACACATACCTTTGAAGAAATGGAGACGAATTCGAAGCGAAAGAAGAAACTCTCAGGACGCGAGTCGAGCACAAGCAGGAGCTGCAAGATAAATAATGGCAGCAGAGAGAGAGAGGGTTCTCGAGGCTTGCCTCTGACCGTCGGATATCAAAGCTGTTGAAATTCAACGGCTGGGATTGGATTTTGAAAACTCGTGGCGCGTTGTTGGAGGCTGAGTAGGTGACGACGAGTTATATATATAATGAAGGAAGCGCCAATGACCGAAATTACGGAATTGCCCTTCTTGGAGGCAATTATGGAGTTGTCCTAATTGGACATTAATGTTTGAATTTGACCTCTAGAGAATATAAGTTGGAATCAAATGACTTTTCCTTTTTGTTACATTTTTCATTTAAATACATTATATTAGTCCTGTTTTTTTTTTTCCTTAATATGAATGATCATTTGGGTGAAGAAAAAATATTGAAACGATACAAACTTGAATTAATTTATTTTAATAGAGTTAGTCCAAAGTTGGATTTTTGATATATTAGGTCATAGGCCAAACCTCGTGAAAAAGCATGAGGAATTGCACGTATTCTTAAAATTAAAAAAATTGAAAATCAAATGATATTTTATTATATTTATTGTAGTCCTTTTAATTAAAGATTATGTTGTTGAAAGCAAGTTTTTAATTGTTTTTAATGGATATTTCTAGAAATGTTATAAAAATAGAAAATTCGTCAAAAATATTTAAATTAATGAATAAATATTTCATCATTTCTAAAAATGTTAAAGATTATTAATATTAATATATGTATATATTAATGATACTTTTTGATATTTTGTATATTAGTAATACTATAAAAGTTTTAATTCACCTCTTATAAAGATTGGGGTAGGGATCAAACTCGCAACCTCTCAATTAAAGATATATCAACCACCACTAAATTATTTTCGCTTGTGTTAATATTTAAAACCGATAGAGCTTGGTTTTTAATATAAATATCAAAATATTGTATTAAAATAATCTGATAATCTAAACATTATGAGATTCTCATTATGAAATTAATCTTTTTTCTTGAATAAAGAAGAGTAAATAATATTTTTTGACCGAACGAAAATGGAAATTCAAGGCCAATTGGATAACGTTTCATAGGATTTTATTTTATTTTTATTTTTTTGCGTTTGAGTGTGAACGCGTGATTATCCAAAGATTCCATTAGTGGGAAATGATAAAGCCACAGGGTCTGTTATGTTATTTTCCATCACCCTCTAATTTGATTGGCTACACACATAGGAGATGACGAGATCTGTCAGCGGTCTTTTCCTTTTCCATTACTTTTCTTTCTTTTTTTACTCTTTTTATTATTTTTCACCTATCAGAACGTGCCACGACATGGCAGAAGAAAATTTTTGAAATGGACGGCTAAAAATTGGCTTGAATTCAACTTTCTATATGTTGTATGGGTTAGAACGTGGCGCGCACGAGTCCCCTCCAATTAAGCCCATTGTGGGGCACAATAGTCCCTTCAAACAAGGGCATCTGGTCTAATTGTCTCTTTTTCTCCATCGATAAATCTATTTTCGACAATAATAATTCGAACCGATCTCAATTAGTTAAGTCATATATTATTATATATTATTGAATAAAAAATTAGGTCCCGTGATAACTATTTTGTTTTTTATTTTTTGTTTTTGGTTTTCTTATTTCTGGTTTTTAGTTTTCTATTTTAAAAAACAAAAATCATATAGGTTTGATAATTGGTTTTTCTTTTTTTTGTTTTTAAAAAATAGAAAACCAAATATATTTGCTAACCCTTTTTCATTTTTTATTTTTAAAAAGTTAGAAAAGTGGAAATATATGTTTGATATAAGATTCAATAGAGTAGAGATGATAATAATGCAGGGCGATATTGCATGTACTCCCCCTTCTCATGTTCGTGAAAATTTTTAGTCCACCATCTCCACTTTGTTCGTCGGTTCGGGAATCCAGAATCATGTTAAAGAATCATTATTTTGGGACGGGGATATTTGCGAGAAGAATTACCGGTTTTATAATTAATTTTAATTATTTTTAGAATTTTATAAAAAGTGTAATAAATATATAAGAATTATTTTTAGAATTATTATTTACTATTATAAATAATTAGTTTTAAAAAATATTTAATATTTTATTCTAAATTTAGTAAATATGTTGATAAAAAAATATATTAAATTATTAAAAAAAAAAGAATCCGAACAAGTTTTGGACATAAATTTCCTATTCTTCAGAGCAAGGACCGACCCTAGGGAATTTCTGTCATCCCTAATGTACAGACACGAAATACAAATTTAGACGGATAAAAATAAACTTTTTAAAGATTTGAAAATACATTTTTTAAAGATAAATTTTGGAGAGAAAAAGAAAATTAGTGAAAGACAATTTAAAAGCAAAACCAGATAAAGTTTAAAGAAAATTAAAGTTGAGAAGAAAATACACCTTAAAGAACAAAAGAAATTAGAAAGAAAAAAAATTATAGTGAGAAAAAATTTAAAGATAAAAATAATATTCCAAATATATTTTTTAGATAAAATAAATAAAAAAGATAAATAAAAGTTATAGTGAAAGATAATTAACGATAAAATAATATATAATTAGAAAAAATAGATTAAGAAGAAAAAAAGTTTTAAAAAACGAGTAGAGAGAGAAAAAGTTTGTGAAAATATTAACTTTTTAGAAGGCGGAATGAAAATGATTTGTTGGAAAAAAAAAACAAAGATACATTTTAGAGAGCGGAATGAAAATGATTTGTTAGAAAAAAAAAATAGAGATAAATCAAGATGAAATTTTGGGAGAAAAAAAATAATAATAAATATTTAAAATATAAAAATTTTAGAGTGAAAAATAATTTTGCTAGAGATAAATAAGAAATAAAGAAAAAGGTTGAGTATTAGAAGAAAAACTCATAGAAATCAGATTTTCAAAACTGCTTTTTTTTTTCTGAAATTTACAAAGGATTTCAAAAATGATATTTGAAAAACCAAAAACAGAAATGAGTTTTGAAAAACCAAAAACAGAAAATTGAATTGGTTACCAAAAAGTCTTAGGAATTTGAATCCTCGCATTCAGATATTTTTTTTTTCTCTTTTGAGAAAGGAAATTACGAAAAGAAAAACCAAAGTGAGGCATTAATAATTAAATAAGGATGTTAACTACGAAGGGAATGAATCTAGATAGATTTCCAAAAATCTAAATTTGCATGTCTTGCTAATTCATGAATTGCCCCATTTATCTATGGCGTAAATGAAAGAGATACCATGAATCGTCTAGACAAACAAAGCAACTTAAAAATATTGGGGTCATGTTTAAAACTAAAATTTACCATGAAATAAAATAGAGTAATTATATTAGTTTTTAATAAAATAGAATGAAAAGTTTGGTATCTTTTTGTTATATATTTTTTTATAATCTAGAATCGATGTCATGTAGTTCCGTCAATTGAATCCTAATGGTTGAAGCGTTGACGACCACCCAACATTATAACCGATGTTGCAGGACTCATCACCAAATGGAGGGAAGAGGAAAACTCCGACTACATGTTCCGTGGAGTTCAAATATGCTACACGCTCAAGCATTCACACCTAATATTTTTGAGTTATTCAAGATTCAATATTCCATCTTGAATGGCACAATCTTCAATATCTTGTCATTAAATACCTCTTCAAACTTGGAACATTGACCTCTCTTTCTTGTTTTGTTGGATGACTTTTAAGGAGAAATTTGGTATAGTGTCCATATTTATATTGCATCAATAAAAATGGTTAAATGTATGATAAATTACATATATATCTACTTGATTTTTTTTTTTAGTTTCTCCCTATTTCTTTTTCCATTTGTACCTTCGTTGCTATATTCAGATTTTCTAAAATTACTTTCAGGACCATTTGTTTCGTAGGAATCCAAAATTCTCTTGAAACGAACATCTGGATTCTCACGTTTGTTTTGTGGTAATGTAAGATACCCGGGTATCTCGAGATTCTCGGGTATCCTAGAATACCAATTTGGAAGGCATCCGAATCGATTTGGATGCCATTTTGAAATATGGGTTTCCATGATTCCCATGTCAAGGACATCCTTGATAAGATGAAAAATATACCCATATTTTATATATTTATTTTACATTTTATTAATTTATTATGTTTAAATATTGGAATTTAATTATAATTTATCATTTTGTGGCAGATTAAAGATATTCAAGAATAATAATTTTAAAACACAATTTTAGAGGATAATGCGGACTCCACCAAATTGGGAAGAGTTCAACGGATAAATATAGACACAATTATTATGGTGGAAAGCTTCAATTTGAGAATTATGAATTTTTAGAATATTTTGTAAATAAAGAGATATAATCAAAGTAGAAAACATAATCCTTAATTGATTAGGAACTCTTTTATTTAATTTGTTTTCTTTTAAAAATTATATTTTCCAATTAGTTAGGAATTTCTTATTAGAAATAATTCATCTTTAAAAGAGGATAAAGTTAATCTCTATAAATAGAGAAGCCTTATCGGGAGATCCATCATCCAAGTTCCAACGAAAAACTCTCTTCTCCAAAATTCAGTTCTCTCCCTCTACCATGAGTGACTAGGCTTTAATTCTTCCAACTCAAGGGTGATTCAAGTCCGATTGTAAGCTTGGGAGACTCAAGTTAGATAGAGATTTCTTCTTTTTTCAAGTATTCTTTGTTTCTTGTTCTTATTATTTATGAACAGTTTATATTAATTAAATTGACACCTTAATTCATATTAATTGTTCTACTGCTATCCATGAATTTGTGATCCGTAATTGTCATGAATGATTGAAATAAGTAGCAAGGGATTGGCTCATGTGTGTGTATTATGACTTTTCCATGTTTACATAGCTGGCATAATAGACTTTAGGGAAACAAATGGACAAAATTAATTAACTTGCAGCTATCTCAAATTAATTAATTTTGGTTTAGTCATTCTCATTATCCTTAATGCTATTAATTAATCAACTGTGCTATTCTTTGATTAATATGGAACGCTATCGTGCCCAATTGATTAATTAATAAGATTTAATTTTGATGCTTGGTCTAAATTAATTAAACTAGGAGAATTAAAACTTATCACGGCTGTTTCGAGTAAGTAGACTAAGTTCTTGAATCAAGATACCAATTTTGTGTAAAACTTATGATCAAGATTATAATTGGATGAAAATCATACCTTTGGATTAGAAGTTTGGTAAGATTGACTTTCGTTTTCCTTTTAGTTTATCTTTTAAATTTCAAAATTTAATTACAAAACCCCCCATTTTTTAACTTTGAGAAATTAATTTCATTCATTCTCTTGGGATTTGACATGGTCTTACTACTTCTACAAGTTAAATTTAGTAAAATCAGTAATTATTTTGGAGGGTCTCGACAACCCTTACCAAAATTGGTGCCGTTGCCAGGGAACCATTATTATTTTCTCATTGTTTAATTTAACTTTTAATGACTCGTTCTTCTCAGAATATAGAACTAAAATTTGATCCTGAAATTGAAAGGACATTGCGCCAGTTAAGAAGGGAGAGAAGACGACGTTTAGAATTCAACGAAGAAATGACGGATAGAACATTAAAACAGCTTGCGGCACCAGATTTGAATCAACAACCTCTTTGCATAACTTTTCCTAATATTGAAAATGATTTTGAATTAAAATCTGGATTAATATACTTACTTCCTATTTTTCGTGGATGTGAGGATCCTCATAAACACTTGAAGGAATTTCATATTGTATGCTCTGGAATGAAGCCACATGGAGTGACTAAGGAGCAAACCAACCTTAGAGCTTTTCCCTTTTCTTTAAAGGATCAAGCAAAATATTGGCTTTATTATCTACCTTATGGATCAATCACAACATAGAATGAGATGAAAAGATTGTTCCTAGATAAATTCTTTCCTGCATCACGAGTTGCAAATATTAGAAAGGAAATTTATGGAATCACGCAGATCACTGGGGAGACATTATATGAGTACTGGGAACGATTTAAGAGATTATGCGCTAGTTTGCAGCACCATCAAATCCCTGATCAACACCTCATCCAATATTTTTACGAAGGATTATTACCAATGGATAGGAGTATGATCGATGCAGCTAATGGAGGAGCTTTGGTAGACAAGACATCAGAAGCAGCCAAGTAACTAATTTTAAACATGGCTGAAAACTCCCAACAATTTGGATTTAGAACGGGAAGAGCTATTATACAAGTCAATGAGGTAAGTGAACTTAAAAGTCAAATATCTGATCTAACTGCTTTAGTCCGTCAAATTGCTCTAGGAGAAAAGCCACGTGAAATGTACGCACTTCAAGGACATCCTCAAATACATACCCTCAATTTCAACAAGATTCCATTCAAGAAGCCAACGCTGCAAGGAGACTTCCTATTCCTCCACAAAGAAACTATGATCCATATGTCAATCATTATAATCCTGGATGGAGAGACCATTCAAATCTAAGTTATGGGAGTCAAAACTTCATAAGACCACCCCCACCTCCTATGCAAACTCAAGCCTCAAATTTAGGTATGTCTCTTGAAGGAAATTGTTAAAAGTCTTGCTAATAGTGCTCTTCAATTTCAACAGGAAACAAGGGCTGTCATGCAAAATTTGGGAAACCAAATTACTCAATTGGCTACCTGGTCCTCGCAACCAGAAGTAAATCCAAAGGAGAATGTCAGTGCAATCATGACTAGGAGTGGAAAAGAAATGACTTCGATCCCTCAGAAAGAGGGTGAGTTAGGCGAGAAAAATGAAGAAGACAATTTATCCAAAGCATCAAGCGGGGTAAATTTCGATTCACCTTTATCTTTTCAAACTTACACTCCATCACCTCCCTTTCCAAGCAGGTTAGCTAAGCCAAAAGCGGGTGAACAGGAAAATGAGATCTTGGATACTTTTAGAAAGGTAGAAATAAATATCCCTCTCTTAGATGCTATTAAGTAAATTCCAAAATATGCAAAATTCTTGAAGGAATTATGCACAAACAAAAGGAGAGTGAAAGAGAAAGACAAGGTAGTGGTAAGTGAAAATCTATCAGCCATATTACAAAAAAACATGCCAGAAAAATGCAAAGATCCAGGTATGTTTTCATTACCTTGTGTAATTTGAAACAAAAGAATTGAGCGTACTATGTTAGATTTAGGAGCTTCCATTAATGTCATGTCATATTTTGTTTATCAAGAGCTTAAATTAAATGACTTGCAAAAAACTGGTGTTGTGATCCTATTAGTACAAGTCAACTAACTAATATTCCCTGTCGACTTTTACATATTAGATAGTAATCCCTCATCTAAATCTGCTTCTATTTTGTTAGGGACACCATTCATGAAAACAGCTAGGACAAAGATTGATGTTGACGAAGGGACGCTCTCGGTAGAATTTGATAAAGAAATTGTTAAATTTAATATTTTTGATGCTATGAAATATCCCAATGATGAATACTCACTTTGTCAAATTGATATAATTGATTCAATTGTGCAGGATAAATTTACCAAAGATAATGATGATCATTTGCACAAATTAGATGAACAATCTCTTGCTGAAGTTGAAGACGAAATTGATAAAGAAAAGATGTTAAACTTTGATGCTAAAATTTCTACCACAAATAATAAAATCATACCTTCTATTGTACAGGCACCAAAATTGGAGTTGAAGGCTTTACCAGATCACCTAAAATATGTGTATTTAGGTGAAATTGAAACATTACCTGTCATCATTTCAAAAGAACTCACAGTGGAACAAGAAGAAAAGTTGATTAAAACATTGAAGGAGTACAAGGTAGTAATTGGGTGGAGTTTAGCCGACATCAAAGGTATTCGCCCATCAATTTGCATGCATAGAATTTTGTTGGAGGATGAAACAAAACCGACGAGAGAACCACAAAGAAGGTTAAATCCAACTATGAAAGAGGTGGTAATGAAAGAAATACTAAAATTGTTGGAAGCAGGTATCATCTATCCAATTTCTGACAGTAAATGGGTAAGTCTGATTCATGTTGTACCAAAGAAAACTGGAATCACTGTGGTAAGAAATTGCAACAATGAACTTGTGTCAATGCGTGTACAAAATGGTTGGAGGATGTGTATTGATTTCAGAAAACTCAATCAAGTTACTAGAAAAGATTATTTTCCTCTACCTTTCATCGACCAAATGATTGAACGATTAGCAGGCAAACCATTTTTTTGTTTTCCTGATGGATTTTCAGGTTTTTATCAAATTCCTATCGCACAAGAAGATCAAGAAAAGACTACATTCACTTGTTCATATGGGACATATGCTTATAGACGAATGTCATTTGGTCTTTGTAATGCCCCAGGAACATTTCAAAGATGCATGATGAGCATTTTTTCTGAATATATTGAAAAATGCATTGAAGTGTTTATGGATGACTTTACTGTGCATGGAGAATCATTTGATGAATGATTAGATAATTTAACTAAAGTCATGAAAAGATGCATTGAAACTAATTTAGTGTTAAATTATGAAAAGTATCATTTTATGGTTACCCAAGACATTGTATTAGGATATGTGATTTCTTCTAAGGGAATAGAGGTTGATAAAGCAAAAATAGATGTCATTAGCAGTGACTCTTAAGGTCGGAACGGGAGAAGTTGTCTCAGTTGTGGCAATATGAGAGCTTAAGTTGTTTTCAGATAAGAAATCATATATTTTATTAGATAATGTATATGTTGTTCCTAAAATTAAGAGGAACTTGATTTCTATTTCTTGTCTATTATAACAATTATACTTTGTTTATTTTTCTATGAATGAGTGTTCATTTCTAGAAATAGTGTTAACATTTGTTCTGCCAAATTAGAAAATAACTTGTATGTGCTAAGACCAACCATAACAAAAGTAGTTTTAAATATTGAGTTATTTAAAAATGCTAAAACTCAAACTAAAAGGTAAAAAGTTTCTCCTAAAGAAAATACCTATCTTTGGCATTTAAGATTAAGTCACATTAATCTTAATAGGATTGGGAGGTTGATTAAGAATGATCTTCTAAGCGAGTTAGATGATAATTCTTTATCACCATGTGAATCTTGTCTGAAGGCAAGATGACTAAAAGACCTTTTACTTGAAAAGGTTATAGAGCCAACGAGCTTTTAGAACTTATACATTTAGACCTTTGTGGTCCGATGAATGTTAAAGCCCAAGGAGGGTATGAATACTTCATCTCTTTTATAGATGATTATTCAAGGTATGGTTATCTATACCTGATGCAACACAAGTCTGAAGCCCTTGAAAAGTTCAAAAAGTACAAAACCGAAGTTGAAAATCAATTAGGTAAAACCATTAAAACATTTCGATCTGATCAGGGTGGAGAGTATATGGACTTGAGATTCCAAGACTATATGATAGAACATGGAATCACGTCCCAACTCTCAGCCCCTGGTACACCATAACAGAATGATGTATCAGAAAGGAGAAACCGAACCCTGTTAGACATGGTTCGCTCAATGATGAGCTATGATCAGTTGCCTAACTCGTTTTGGGGTTACGTAGTGGAGACTGCGGTTTATATTTTGAACGTAGTTCTATCGAAGAGTGTTTCTGAAACACTCTTTGAACTATGGAACGGTCGTAAAGCTAGTTTATGTCACTTTCGTATTTGGGGATATCCGACACACGTGCTCATGACTAGCCCAAAGAAATTGGAACCTCGTTCAAAAGTATGTCTATTCATAGGTTACCCTAAATGGTAGGAATATTGAGTCGTCGATTCGAGCCACTTTCACCCATACAGATCAAAGGACGAGCCCTCACGGGTAAGAGTTCATAAGTTACTTAGGATTAGAATGAGTTGCCTGGTCATCCTATGAAATAGCAATCTGTTAGTAAACGACGTTACATCTAAAGACGACTATTTCGTGGTCCGGTCTTATACAAAATCATTGTATAGGATACCCCCACTCGCATGTCTCCACACGAACGACCTGGATCAGGTCGTCTGTAAGATTTATAAAGTGTCTGTATCCATAGTGTTGTCAGGATAAGGTATCTAGCCTTATCCATATACTATAGACCCTTTAGGTTCTTCCCAAGACATTATCCAGTTGTATATCGAGAGTATATCAAATATATACCCAGTATATGTATTATACCGATTCCATGATAATAGCCTTAGATGTTTAGTGTATTGGATTTAGACAATTGCAATGAATTCAACAACAAATTTATTGAATATAAATTACATAAATACAAACTATGAGTTTAGGGCAATACACACAACAACCACGACCATGGTCGTCGCTGAATCGAAGCTCGAACCGTCGTGGAGACGTGTCGCCACACCAGACCGACGCTTAGGTCGCCGTGGAGATTGCGCCGCCATGAGGAAACACCGCAAATCGCCGCCGGAGATCGAGCTTCGTGGATCGACGTCACCGTTGTCTGAGGAGCTATCGCCGGTTGCCGCTGCTGCTTCACCAGAGAAGAAGAGCCATGAGGGGGGGGGGGGGTAGAGTAAGAAGGAGGGGAAGAAGATGATGACTTTTTTTTTTTAGGGTTTTGTTTTATTTTGTTTTGACATTAGAAAGCTCAATAACCCACTAAAAAAATGTCCAAGCCTAAACTTTTGTAACTATACTAAAACTCGCAATAACCCACAACCAAATAATTAACTTAACCTCTAGAACCCAAGAGTTAAATCCAAAAAGTAGAAATTAATTTTGCAAAAAACCTTAGATTTAAGATTTAATTAAAGATCTATTCCAAAATTCGAAAACTTAATTTATCTTAATCCAACTAAATTAAACTAAATTCTAATTTTACCCAAAATTAGTATTCCAAAATTAGAAAATCCAAGAAATTAAATATCATATTAGGGGAAAAATCCAAGGGCACAAATTAAGTCTTAAAATAAATGAGCTAGGGAAAGCGGGGCGTTACAAGCTACGTCCAGTCTTCCACTCTGATACGGGTTCCACTGTAATGAGATTGAATACAAGAATGCAAATTTAGGTGATCCCTGATGCTAGAGACATAGCCACGTGCTCCCATTCGTTCTAAATAGTCCCTGATGCTTCCTTCCTTAATCGAACCAAACGGCCTCTGAAGAAAGATTTCCCTTCTGATAACTTAGCACTCCCACCCAAGTCTGTTGTCACTCTAGAGACTTCGTCCTTGACTTCAGCATCCATTGTAGTTTTCTCCCTTGATGTACTATTTCGTCTGCGTGACTTCATCAGCTCGCCAAACCATCTGACAACCAGTTAAACACCTTTCTGAGCTATTCCTCTTTCCTCTCTTTCTACTTCTCAGCTATTGTACTTGAACTAATGACATATTTTCTTCTTCTTTCTTAGTTGTCAATGCTGCTAATTCCTCTAAGTCTTGCCCTAAAGCATATGTAGCCCTGTGCATCATCTGTCTTTGTGATCCCCTAGCATCCTCAAAGTTGGATACATACACTGAAGCTTCTTTGTGGCTGACTGCCACTACCTCAGATCCCCCTCACTAGCTTCCAGCTATCATCGCAATGTAGTAACTCTTTTCATCCAGCTTCCCAGTAGATATCAGATTCCTCATGAAACCGGGTAAACATGCGACATCCTTAAAAAATAGCTCAGTTTCATGGTTAGTCTTCAGTTAACATCTCAAATATCCATGATTTTGGAGAGTCTGTTGTTTTCAATTCTAACCACGCCAAAGCTCAATGTAAACAACCGTCTGTCTAAAGCGATGTGCACTGAGGCTGCACTATCCACTGCCCACTCTAATGCCTGTTCTATAGATGTTGTGCTAATCTTAACGCTAGCTAGCAACACCTCAACTGTCAAGTAGTTTGCAGAATCTTCCTTTTTTTAATCTTCCTTGAGTTTCTTGCAAAATCTCTTAATATGTCCCTTCTTGTAGCAATAAAAACACTCCACGTCTCTACTGCTATTCCCACTTTTCTAATTGCGCCAGTGCTGTCTTTTCCCATATTCCATTTTCCCTTTCCTTTACTTTGAACTATCAAAGCTGATTCCATATGTTTTTCAGACACAGAAGTAGAAGCAAAATTCTTTCCAGTTCCTTTTTTGTTAATCTCTTCAGCTATTGTAGCATCATAAATATGTTCGAATTTCAAACTCCAACTACCCACTGAATTTGACACAGTCGTCTTCACGATCTCCCAACTTTCAGGCAAAGAAGACAGCAACTTAATGACCTTCACCTCTTCTGAAAAAGTGATCTCCATAAACCCCACTTGTTCATCACATTGGTGACTTTATTTATATGGGAGTTCACTGAGTACCCTCCTCCATGTGGATGTTGGATTATTTCGTATGAGATACACCTTGCTGTTTGGCAGAAGGTTTTTCATACGTGTCAGTCAAAGCCTTCATCAGTCTCATTGCTGTTTTCCAGCCCGCCACGAGACTCGTCACATTCATCGTCAAACATAGCTTGATGATTGCTACCGCTTGTTCATCCATCTCTATCCACTATTTATCTGACATCCCAGTGGCCGGTCGTTCTTTCAGGCTTTTATGAATTTTCTTGTATGTAAGAAGATATGTAATTTGCATATTAAAAAACCCAAAATTCTCCCCATCAAATCTCAACACCCTCTCAAAGTAGTGATGTGACTTCTGACTGAATCTCATGATATTGCAACCTACAACTCTAATACCACTTGTTGGGAAATTAGGCACTCAAAATAATTTCCTCTTCCATAGTTCTATAAAGTTATCTAAGCCAATCACAAAACAAAGAGAAATATAGAGAAAGCAATAAACTACATAACAGATTTATACTGGTTCACCCCAACAATTTATGGCCTACGTCCAGTCTTCCTCTCATATAAGGATTCCACTATAATGAGATTGGATACAAACACTCTCAAATATATCTCCCCATTCGATCTCTAGATGTCTCAACAAAAAACCCCTAGTTATAAGTATTTAACACAATGATACTTAGGTACAGAAATGAAAATGTCCAATAGAATCAAGATCTAATTACCCCGAATATGTTGATCTTGATCTGCCTCAACGCCTCTGCCAATACCCCAAAGCTTCTACTTTGAAACTGCCACAAACTACTCGCAAAACGGCTCAAAAATGGCTCTCAACCTAAAAATTGGCGAAACTACAAAATATATAACATCGATACAGCGCATGGCGTTACAGATGGAAAAAGTTGGTGCGGCGGCGCTGCTTCCTCGGCCATTCTGGCCTACAGCTCTTCGCTTCACCTGTTTTCGTTCCTATTCGTCCCACCTCGATCTCGACTCGTCCCTAGCCTATTCCGATGTCAATTTGGCTCCACCAATCCCAACAATAATATGTATAGGTAGAATCTAACCATAATTATTTTTGTTTTCTCTAAATGATGCATCCTTCAAATCCATTTTTAAATAAGGGCATCAAACTCATGTTATAGAAGACCTCTAGAAAACAGAAGACTTCCACCCTTCGAAAAGGTGAGTTCCAATTCATCAGTCAGTTTGTAAATGCAAATGCATTTTTTATTTGAAGAGACACACAGCTATTTACCTTCAGCAATAGTGAAGAAGGTTTCAGGTTCCAAATGCAAAAATGATTCGCCTCAGCAATGGAAAACACACCATTTTTACAAGTTGAGTTGACAATGTAGGTGGTCGATTTTAAGGATTATCTCATTATTAAAATTGCATTCTTTAAATAAACACCAACCTTATTCCCACGGGTTACTTTTAGTTTCAATAGGTTTTATTTAGTTTCCTAAAACCCTCCTCTGAAGTTCAATAGATCAAATTATTACAAACCATTTAATCCAATTTTTTTAACTCTTCCATAAACTTAGTGTTAATTTTTAGATTACTATAAGAAAATACGTTTTCAGCAACGAACATCGACGGATCGTCGTATAAAAGCTATGAAAATCGTTCTCATTGCTTTTATGCGTCGAAACAACCCTGATCGCTTAAATAGGTGACAAAAAAATTTTTCGTCACATAATTATACGACCCTTTATATCCACTAAAGCAACCTAATTTTTTCCTCTTCTTTTCCTCTCTTTCTTCGTTCTTTTTCCTTTTGGAACTGTTAAGAAGTCGAAAAGATAAGAGACCTGATAATAATTTATAAGATAAATGAACTACTTCGTTTATTGTCAATTGATTTTGAGATCCAACTCGGTGAATATTAATAGAAACGTCTCTCCTTCCTCTCTATTCTGCCGTTGGAAATTTCACCATTCCTCTCGGTTTCACCCTTTCTTCTTCAGCGGTCGGAAATTTTCGCAATTTATTTTATCGATTTTGCTGGAACTTCCTTGGATTTTACCACCCAAGTAAGTTTCTTACTTTTGAAGTTTCATTTAGTTATTAAATTATTCTGAACGTTGCTAACTTAAATTATTTTGATATGTCAAGCCTGGAGTGAGCATTGGTCGGTTGGGTCGGTTTTTTTACCTTTCTGTACAAACAGACCGTATAACCGACCGTTCGGTCGATTGGTTTGGTCAGTTGGTTTGGTCAGTTCTTAGAAGAAATGAGGGTTGTTCAAAATGAGTGCTCTGTGATGAAGATAAGAATGGGAAGGGAGGAAGAAGAAAGAGAAGAAAAGGAAGAGTTGAAGAGAGGAAGAAGAAGAACAAGAGGAAGAAAGAGAAGATAGGTGGGGAGAGAGAACATAAATGAGAAGAAGAAAAGTGAGTGAGAACTGATAAAGAAAGAGAGAAATTGAAAAGGAAGGAATGGCAATAAAAGAGGCACGTAGGTTGGAGAGAAAATTGGATAAAAAAGTAAAATATAATATTAAACAAATCAAAGTAAATATTATATATATTTCACGTGAATCATGTGAAGAATTTTTTTTTTCTTTTACATTTTTCGACGGACGTGGCCTTATATTGGTCATTCTCTCTTTCTTTTCGATTCATTTTTCCCCCTCTTTTTTCCCTCTGTTTTTCTTTCTCCTACCTTCTCTTTCTCAGTTTCTCTCGTTCTTCTCTTCAACTCTTACCGATCTGCTCTCTGTTACCATTTTTTCTCTTTTCTCTAATTCCTCTCTTGCAGCTCTCTTGTGGAATGCTGGAATGGAATTTTATTATGTTTTTTTTTTCTTTTCTTTTTAATAAGTTGGCCGGTGGATTCTTTTGGTATTGGAAGAGCTGACCGACCGACTTGTCGGTTTTTTAAAGTGAAAAACCGACACCAACCTATTCATCTTTTAAACCGATGGACCGACGTCGGTTTGGTCGGTTTTGATCGATCGTATCGGTTTTTTGGTCTTCTATATTCACCTCCTATTGTGAAGGAGTCTCTTAAAAAAAAAGTTAAAAAAAAAAATCATTTGCTTAGACTTTAGTTGCCATCTTAGTGTTTGATATCCTCTTTCAAGAATCATGAATGCATCTGCTGTCTTATATTAGAATCACACAACAATGATTGCAGTATTGAGTTAAAATTTTTCTGTTGTATGCATTAGAATAATTTTTCGATTTTGTCCCCTAATTATTTGCAACCCGTAAGTTTGATTCTGAAATCTTATTTTGTTTTAATTGAAAGAAACTCACACCTCTTATGCTTCAGAAAATAAGTCCCTAAACATCATTATGTAGTCTGTTAAGGTATGGGTTATGCATATGATTATTTTGTGACAGTTTTTGCGACGTTACAATTTTTTTTTTGGCATTTATGTGTTGTTATGGTTGTTATTATTATGATGTTGAGATTATTATTATCGTTATAATTATAATATTAGTATACTATTATTCATAATTCAAAATTAAAGAGTTGGCTATTTTGTGTGGAATTGGATCCTAAGTTGAAATAAATTACTGCACGAAATTTAGTACCACTGATATTTGGATTATTTGTTAGCCATGATTATTTAATACGACAAGATTATTTTTCATATATTTGTTTGTTGCCTACAAGTGACTGCAACTTTTTTAGATATGACATTCGTCCTTGATATTTAACTTTGTCACTTTCTTATTATATGAGATTTACGTGGTAACAGGGACAATTAACATTGTGATTTTGTTGTGATTTACTTTGGGTTAACTTATAACCCAGGGTTTTTTCTGGGTATTTTATACATAACATTAATTCTAAATCATGTGTCAATAATTTAAACTTGGGACTTATAAAAAAAAGTTAGTTACTAATTTTTAATCTCTTAATTGAGCATGTTAGTTAGTCTTAACATGAACATACCAAGCCATTTTTGTGGGACGACTTGTTATCTCAATTTTACCATGTATTAGTTATTTAGTTAATTTATACTGTATTATAATGATTTTTTTATGAAAAATTAATTTTTTTAGTTAAAACACTTTTTCTATATACGCTTTTGAGAGGAGTAATGATACTAAATAGTTCAAATCCCTGAATTAGAATTTAATTCTGACGCTCTCATCATAGGAGTATTTGTCTGTGGTTGCTATGATTTGCTTAAATCTCATTCTCTTACTCGTGGTTGTTTGGTTTGCTTAAATCTCATTCTTTTTCTCAGGTTGCTCAAGTTTGTTCTTGTTCCTTTTAAAATTAGTTGAGGCAATTTAAAAAATTGATGATGTTTGTTTGCAAATTTGTGGAAATTATACTCATATTCGTTTTTATGTGCAATGAATATGATGTTGAAACGAAGGGGTAGAATACATTGCTTTATATGATTTTTTGTGCTTTATTCTTTTATTGCATGGTATGTGAATTACTTGTGTTTTATTTTCAAAGATAAATTTAGTATTGATTCTTCTCGGTCACTTTTAGGAACTATCTGTTTGAAAGTTTGTTTGTGAGTAGAATAAATTGTCGGGAATGACATTATAAAATGTCATATTTTGTCTCACATAGTTTAACTTTTGGGATGTTAATTTATAAGCAGTAGCCTAGTAGTGGGCAAAAAACGTGGCTTGGGGGTAAGTCCAAACTATGGCCCACATGTGCACCACTGCTACCGAGCGATGTGTGGCATTTGAAATAGTTCTTCATCCTAACTTTCATCTCCTTATCACCATTTCTCTCTACTTCTTTTTTGAGTTTCTTTTAAAGTTTTAGGCAATGGTTCTTCCCACAGCACAACAAAATTATTGCTTACAGTTCCAGTTTTGTCTTTCTTTTCCAATAATTTGAAAGCGATGTTTTCATCATGACTACCATCCAATCTTATAGGGTCCTGCCAGACCTGTCAAAATGGGAACCACTTAATAGGTTCGATTACCGTCGTTGGTCCCAAAAGCTGCTAATTTTCTTAAGCAATTGGAGATCAACTACACCCTTACTAGTGCCCAGCCCACCATCGTTGCTGTCACCACTATGGCTACCACGACCGTTGCTGTCGTCGCTACTACTCAACACGTCGTCGTCGTTGCTCCATAGTCCACCGCCATTGCTTCAGCCATCATAGTTGACCCTGGAACGTCTTCTGCCATTATCATCGATATCGACAAAATCGAGAAAGACAACAAGACGAACTGTGGACATCTTCTCAACCATATGAACGACTCTTTCTTTGATTTGTTCATAGTCCACAAATCTGCAAAGATTATTTGGGATATGTTAAAATCTAAATATGGTGGAGAGAATACAGGCAGGAGGAAGTATATCGTCGATAAATGGCTACAATTTCAAATCTCTAATGATAAACCGGCAATGGATCAGGTCCATTAGTACGAAAACCTGGTAAAAAAATGCAATATTCTTCAAGCAATTGTATTGTTAGAGAAATTGGCACCTTCTTGGAGTAATTATCGCAACCACCTGAAATACAAGAAGAAGGACTTGATTTTACAAGAACTTATGAGTCACGTATGCATTGAGGAAACCAAGAAGCAAAAGAATAAGCTTTCTTCTTAATCTATAAATTCAATTAAACCTAATCTAGTTGAATCTTCTAGTGCTTCCAAATATATGTTAAAAAACAAAGGGAAACATATTTCAAAGGATAGAGTACAAAAGATCAAGGGATATTGGTAGAAGAATTGAGAAAACCAAACTGGTATATGTCTGTGGAAATGTAGGACACAAATCATACTACACCCAGAGGAAAGACAGGAAAGATCAAAAGCCCCCTCCACAAGCCAACGTTGCAAAGACGAATGATATCATTGCTGCCGTAGTCGTGGAAGCTAATTTGGTAGAAAACAAGTCCAATTGGATGCTCGAATCATGACTTTTTTCTCGACTTTCAGGACTCTACTGACGGAGAATGTGTTTTTATGAGGAACTCTGCCACAGCTGGAGTACTAGGAAAAGGGGAGGTTCTCTTAAAACTCACTTCTGGCAAAACTCTATCCTTAAGTAATGTATTGTTTGTTCCTTCCTTACATAGAAATTTGGTGTCAAGAGGTCTAATGAATCAGATTGAACTTAGACTTGTGTTTGGAGTCGACAATGTTATCATCACAAAAAATGGTGGCTTTGTTGGTAAGGGCTATTTAGCGAGTGGTTTGTTTCTTCTTAACACCACTTTTAGTAATGAAATTGTTTCTCATTTTGCTTACATCGTTGAGTCTCTTGATGTGTGGCATGGTAGATTGGGACATGTTAATATTGCAGCAATTAAAAGTCTTAGAACTTTAAGTTTGATTAATGCCGCTGAATTGCCTGAAACTGCAAAATTTCCTGTCTGTGTAGAAGCAAAGTTTGCTAAAAAAAATCTTTTAAACCAGTGACCGCAAGGTGTACTGAACTGTTAGGGTTGATTCATTATGATTTAGTTGATTTCAAAAACACTACTAGCAAAAGGTGAAAAAAAATTACTATATTTCTTTTGTTAATGATTTTTCTAGATATACGAAAATATATATCTTAAAATCTAAAGATGAAGTAAATAGCACGTTTTTTTAAATTCAATGTTGAAGTAGAAAATCAGTTAGATAGAAAAATAAAAAAGATAAGATCAAACAGGGGTGGTGAATATAGTGATAATTTCCTTAAAGATTTTTGTGAATCAAATAAAATTATACATGAATTCACTGCTCTATTTCACCTCAATAGAACGAAATAGTTGAAAGAAAAATATAACTTTAAAAGATATGATAAAGCTATGCTATTAATTTCTGGTTTGTTAGATGATGCGGGGGGAAGTAGCATTTAATTCTGCCTGTTTTATTCTTAACATGTAGGGTGTCTCAAAAGAGGCTGAATAAGACACCATACGACCTCTCGAAAGAATTTCCACCAAACCTGAGCTACTTGAGAGTGTGGGAGTGCTTAGCAAAAGTGACATATCCAACGTTAAAAAAACATACGGTCATTTGATCGTGTTTTCATTGGTTATGCTCAAAATAATTATGCATATAGGTTCATGTGCTTAAATGATAAATCAATTTATGAATATAGAGATGTTGTATTTTTTGAAAATACCTTCCGTATGATTAAAACTGGAAGTGAATCTAGTGGAATAAAAGGAAAATGCATGCCTTTGTTCTATACTTTTGATGATATGATAAATCTTGAACGTAGGAGAAGTAAAAGACATTTTAGTTAAAGTTTCAGACCTGACTTCCTAACTACCTACCTAATCGAAAACTTTAACTAGATAGATAATCAGTTTGCTTGCATGTATCTAATAGACGAATCATAAAACTACCAATAAGCTATAATTTTGTTAGATTTTAGCTTGTGAAAAGAAGCTATTAAAGTGAATTAGACTCTATAGTTATGAATCAAACTTGAGAATTGGTAGATTTACCTGTAGGAAAATAAGTCTATTAGGTGCAAATGGATCTTAAAAAAATGAGATCAGATGTACAATAGAAAAAATACAATGATAGACTAATGGTTATAAGTTACACACTGGAGTATGTGACACAACCTTTAACTAAAATAGCAATAATTAGCTCTCTGATAGCTTTCGCTGCTATACAAGGCTTAGGAATACATCAGAGAGGAAATATATGACACAACCTGAAGGTTTTCTAACTGCTGGTCAAGAAATAAAGTATGCAAGCTTAAAAAATCTCTTTATGGTCTAAAACAAAGTTCCTAAACAATGGTATGAGAAATTTAATGGCACTTTAGTAAACAATTGTCATAAAGTAAATTGTATTGATACATGTATTTACTCAAACTTGTTTGGAGCTGGATGTGTGATCATATGCTATATGTTGATGACATACTTATTTTCGGTACGAACGTATATATCATTAATGAGACCAAATTACTGCTATCTTCACACTTTGAAATTAAAGATTTAGGAGAGACTAATATAATACTTGATGTAAAAATAAGGGTAAATCATGACAATGACTTTTCATTATGTCAATCACATTATATTGAGAAAATGTTCAAGAAATTCAATCACTATGATAAATCAATTGTAAGAACACCTTATGACGTCGACATGAGTCTTAAAAAGAATTAGGGCGATAGTGTATCTTAATCCGAATATGCAAAAATTCTAGATAGTGTAATGTTTTTTTATGAATTACACTAGATCTGATATTGTATATATTGTGAGTAGATATACACATAACTCTAGTAAAGAACATTTAACTGCTCTATATCATTTGTTAAGGTATCTTAGAGATACAATGGATTATTGTTTGCATTTTAACAAGTTTTCTGTTGTGTTAGAAGAATATTGTGATACAAATTGTGTTACAGTTAATGATGAGGGTAAGCTCCATTAGTGGGTATATGTTTATGTTTTGCGGATGAGCTATCTGATGGAAATCAGCTAAGCATACATGCACTGCTTGTTCCACCATGGTATTTGAGTTTATAGAACTTGAACTCGCAAGTCAAGAGGTTTAATGGACGAGAAGCCTTCTTGGAGACGTACCATTGTGGGAGAAATCTGTATATGTATCCCTACATTGTGACTCACAGACTGCCATAGGGATTGCCTGTACAATGGCAAGAGACGCCATATACGCCTGAGACATGGAGTTGTGAAGAAGTTGCTAAAAAATGGAGTTATCTCCTTGGAGTATGTGAGGTCCGAGAGTAACTTAGCAAATCCTTTTACCAAAGGCCAAACAAGGAGAGTAATTTTAGAGTTCTTAGGATGTATGAGACTCAAACTGTGATGTTTCTCATTGTGTGACTTCATAGCCATTCTTTTGGGTGGTTCGGGTATGGACTTGATGGATGTAGTGAATCATTATGTGGATCCATAACCTTTCTTTTGGGTGGTTTATGTACGATAAACTTGATGAAGCAATATCGTGAAAGTGAAGGTGAGGTCGTCTCTTATGAAAGAGTTGAGAAGTCTCTTTCTAAATCTCTCACGATGACTCAAAGTTTTATGTGCATGGCCATTAATAGCACTTTATGACTATCGAGGAATCAAAATCACGGATTCAAACGTATTGCCCTATTTCACTCTACATTAATTCAAATTGAAAGATATTAATGTTTAAGTTTACTATCATTTGCTTAGAAAACCCATCCTTTTCTCACTTCTCATTTTTTTTTCTATTTGTCATTCGTAGATGATTGTTGGGAATGATAATATAAACAATCATTTTTTGTCCCATATGGAAAGTTTAACCCTTGGGATGTTGGTTTATAAGCAGTAGCCTGATATTGGGCTTATAAACGTGGCTTGAGGGTGAGTCCAGACCATGGCCCACACCCATGTCGTCGCCGCCTTTCGATCGGCTTAGGCCACCTTTGCTTGCGTTGGTCAAGGAAACTTGGTGAGCCATTATTTTTTTATGGTTTTTTAAGTTTTTGGAAAACTATATCAATTATTGGCATACTCATGAGTATAAATACCCCAGTTCCCTGCCACACTTCTTCATCCCAACTTTCATCTCCTTGTCTCCACTTCTCTTTACTTTCTTTTCAGGTTTTCTGTGCACAAGTTTGATTACACTTCGTTCTGAAAAAGATACGTCTAAGTCAGAGGTTGTGTTAACCTTGGGGAGTATATGTTGAACAAATTTGTGTCCTTTATGTGCAAGTATACACCATCCTTGCAGCAAGTAATAAAAAGTTCAAGTTCATATAGACTGCTCACTAAACACTTGAATAAATGCTCAAGAAAGCTAATATTTAAATGCAATATGATAGACAGCAAGGACAAAATAAACAATCAAATGAATAAATGCCACAATGCTCACTTAATGTAATAAATCTGCACTTAATTTGACTTCACGTAGTTTTAAAAAGGAAAGTACGCAACAAAACGGTTAACAACTGACTTTTGAAAGGGTAAGGGGGAAAGTTAAACGTGACCTTTTTTGGGTTATACAAACAATGTTACCTTAACGATGTTGACATATTGGCCAAACAGACATGGAGTCTTCCGAGACATCCCAGATTTTCTACTATTAGGATTTTTAGACAAACTCAACAGCATATAGTAACCGTTTATAACCATGCTAGGTGAGCCCCATTCCTATGTACCTACTCTCTAACTCAAGCATATTCTAGCATGAATTGAAGTCTATCACTCCCTATTATAATTTTCCAAGTGTTAACAAGGAGATATTCCAACAATGATGATAAGAATAATGGTGATCAAGCATGCTGAAAATAGACTTTGAAAACAACTTCAACTCAATATTCATTTATCATTAACACTAATAGCACAGTTTTACAACCCAAGAAAAGAGTTCACAGCATTTCCCCCTTACAAATGGGCTTAGCTACGCATAGCTATAAAAGAAAACAAGAAAACAACAGGAAGAAATACAGCAGAAATCCACAAGGATGAAGAGATGGAGCTGAAGGTTTTAGCTCCAAGTGGGTCGATCTGCTTCAGTCGACGCTCTTATCTTCCTCTTATCTTCTTCGAGAGCTAATTTTGGGAGGTTTTCTTGGAATGAGGGTAAGGTGATGTATGTCAAGTGTCTTGAAGGCTTTCTTAAATGTGGGCTTTTATACCCCCTTATGTTTTTAGTGCAACAAACACATCCCATGGGTCCCAGCTCTCACTTCCAGGAAAGACCTCGAGTTACTGTGGTAACTCCCAATGTAAAGCTCTGTCACTGTCAGCTTGTCGTTTTCTGCTCCTTTCTTATTCCAATATTGGAGCATAGTTGATGCTACAACAAAGTGCCCAAAATTAAATCTTCCAATAATGTTAGCAAATTTAAGAAGGGAGAAAGTATTATAGCATTTCATGCACAAACTTAGTGTAATAGGTGCAATAGAGACTATCCTTAGCTAAACTATGTGAATTTCCTGCCATAACAACTCTCCTTTGGAGAGTTATCACACCCTCAAACTTGAACTATTACTTGTCCCTAAGCAATACTAGCATTTGTCTTTTCAAGTGTTAGAATTTGTCTATTATGCATGCCAGCTACTTCTATCAACTGCCTAAGATCCATTACTGCGGTAAGTATTTCTAAATCTGCTCAAGCATCAAACGAGAAAGGAATCAAACAACTTTTGTACTAAGACTAAGGTGCTTTATTCATAACAGACCACTCCACTCCACCCTCACCCTTGAAAGCATTTGAAAGATCCCCTCACTTCCTTTTTAAGACAGACTTCCCTACTTCTGACTGCTAGCTAACTACTGTCCTCATATGATAGCTATGGGCTACTAGCCATTTCAGACCCTGTAGTTTTTTTTTTTTTTTTGAGAACTGAATTATAGGACCCAAAATTTAACATAGCTTTAAAAATAAATGTATTGCAAGGGAGATTACAAGAATAAGTATAATATAATGAAATCAAAATCCCTCACCCTCAAACTTAAAGTGAAGCATTGCCTTCAATGTTTGATGAATGGAATTGGAGAAATGAGGACAACGCTCCCCCAAACTTAAAATAAGGATAGGATACATGAGAATGTGGGGTACTATCTATCTAAACTGGTTCTAGAGGAGTGAGAACACTGCAGATCAGGTTTAAGGACATTAGCTTACTGGCAGTATGCGGAGAGAGATACTCAGCCTTTTTAACTAAGGTTAAATTTCTAGGGTAGTTAGGGAATACTAGTAGAGTGAAGCTATCATATGCTATTCTACTTATAATAAGGACAACAGTTGCATATTTCATTTCCAACTCTTGCAAGAGCAAATATCCTTCAGATTTCCACAAACCAAACATGACAGGCAGAAGCTAAAATAGACAACCATGCACAATTCAACTATTCTATACTGAGCTTCTCAATTTTAACCACGCTCTTTTCATTTTCGAGTCATTGAGTTGATTTTAAAAGAAAACAATATAAAATAAAGTAGCTGTCCATGAATTGAAAACTTATCAGACTACTAACAACCTAGCTAACTAAAGCAGTAATAAAGTAAATTATTGAAGTTAAAGAACAGGAATGTAAAAAAAAAAAATTGCAGAAAAACTAAAAATGTTTCAAGCAGGGGAAAATCAACTCTCCTTGTTATCCTTCTTATTCATCACAATAGCGCTGCTGGCAGTTTGAGACGCGCCGGCATCATCACCTTCTTCTTCAACAATTTGCTCTTTAGGAAATATAGGGAATGGAAGGAATGGATGTGAGAATTTCGTCATTAGGGCCTTACGGATCACTATGTTTCTTTCTTTTGCATAGCGTAAGTAAGCCTGCTGCCTTATTTCTGTTGCAGCTACCACTCCCATAATGGAGTTAAGTTGCTCCAACATGCTGGCCTGATTGGTGGTAACTTCTTTGATGGCGAAGGTAATGTTCCCCACTCTCTTGCTATGATCGACTACTTTCAATCTCTCAATGGCAGCTTCATTAATCACTCCCTTATCCTTGAGCACTTGATCTGCTTCCTCCACCTTAACACGCGAGAGAATACACAGCTCCGTGATGAGATTTGGAAAAAATAGATTGCCGTACTTCCTTTTCTTCACGCTAGCAATCTCCCTCTCAATTAACTTGCCGACGTTTATGCTAAGGCCTTCCATGATGCAGAACAGGAGTAGAACTCTTTCCTTGGTGATGGAGGCATCATGTGTAGTTGGCATGAGCTTGCTCTTCAGCAGGTGGTGCCATACGTTTGCTTCAGGCTTGAGGTAGGCATGGAGGAAGGTTCGGGCTCCCCTTGTTGAAAGCTGCCATCTAGCTCTGTCTACTCATATGCATTTCAAGGCTTTATTGAGCTGCTCCTTAGATGAAGCAGCCAACATTTCATTAAAGGTGGTATGGGAATAATTAGGCAGATTGTATACCTCATTGATGGCTTTGGCATTCCAGTAGACATTCTTTCCACGTACCATTACTCCAGCAGGATTTTGAGGGTTTAAAATGTTGTCACTCATGCTTCTGAACGGTGTCGACCACAAAGTCTGGCATGGGGGAATCAGTTGGGAAGCCTCTCTCGCCTAGCAGATTTCTATCTTTCAATTCTTCAAACCATTCAGATGTTGTAGCATTAACGAACCTCTCGTACTCTAGCTCTTATGCATCAACCTTTTCTTTTCCTTTCCCTCTAACTTGGACATCTTCTTTCTGCTTTTCCTTTGCGGTTTCGCCCTTTACCTTGTTTTTCTTGCCAGCTGGTTGCTTGGGTGGTGCCCTTCTTTTTCTAGATGATTTCCTTACGGCCACAGGGACTACTTCTTCCCCTTCTTTGTCACTCTGGAGCTCCTCATTATCTTCTTCTTCCTCTGCATCCTTTGCTCCACTTGGTACACCTTGCTTGCCGAAGCCCCATTGTTTGAAACCCATGAGCACCTGCTCATTTTCTGATAGAATTCGAACAAACTCCTCCACCACCTGCACTGTTTCAGGAGAGAAGGTTGGAACTTCATCTTCGTTCCTTTCCTCAGGCAGGACTTCTTCATGTTCCACTGGTTGCTCTTCTACGGGCACTTCTTCTTCTGGGGCAACACTTTCTTCTTCTTCAATGAGCACTGACGTGGTTTCACCTTGGTAAGCTTTCGCCCCATTGTTGCTGGTTTTTTCTTCTTTGGGGATGAAGGAACTACCTCTTGCTGCAACTATTGTTCTGGTTGTTGTTCTGGCGGAGGTGGAGACTTTTCAGGGGTCTTCTACGGTGATTTTCAGGCGAAGGAGATGAGGTGAGGCTAGGAGGAGGAATTACCTTCTTACCTTGCATTGACCTTGTCTTTACTCTAGGCATAGTGATACACTAGTGTTGTAGGAATGGCGCTACTGGAGGGTTGGGGTTATGGTGAAGAGGTTGGTTAGGGCAGAAATTAGAGAAGATGAAAAGAAAGGGAAAATAGGTTTTCGAAATTCGAAGAAATGACTTTCTCTCTCTTAAATAAACCTAATAGATCTTCTGCATTAAAGGTCCACATTTTCTCCAACTGCACCACTTAAACACGCTTCCTTCTTTTTGTAATTTTGAAAATTGAAACTCCCTCCTTTATGTCTTTTCCTAAATAAATTATTCTTCACTTTTCCAAAGATTTGGAAGGAGAAGGGAATTTATGACTGGGGTAATTTCGACAATCTCTAGCCCGCTGTTTTTTTTTGACATTTTGTCTGAAGAAAAGCAAAACTATTTTTCTCTCTCTTCCAACGGCTATTCTCTCTCTAGAATTAAACTCTATTCTTTTGATGCTTTTAAAGAATGCTCTAGTACTATCAGAGTTGTCCTTATCATCACTAACCATTTCATTCCCTAAACTTCTCTTTTCCTTGCAACTGCTAACTTATAATTTAGTTTCCCTGCTCAAAACAAACAAAACAAAGAACTTCAAAATAAACTTACTGGAAATCATAAAAAAATTAATTCAAATTTAACTCACTACTACATTAACTAAGGGAAAAATAGCTAATTAAGAATTCTTCCCTTTTTATTATGTTTTCTCTTTCTTCAGGTTGACTCTAGCTGGTGAGAATCCATCTGTCTCGCCACTTCTCCTCCCCAGTGATGCTTCAATCGATCTTTGGTCATTCACAGTGAACTCCCTTTCAGTATTATCTTCTCTAATGGTTATAGCTCCATGGGATACACATGCACTACTGTGAACGGGCGTGACCACCTTGATTTCAGTTTTCCAGGAAACAGCTTGAGCCTAGAGAAATAGATATTTTTTGCGTCATCCTCTTGTCATGCCACACCTTGGTCTTTTCTTTGTATATCTTTGCATTTTCATAGGCTTCCCTTCTAAATTTATCTAATTCCAGAAGCTGGAATTTCCTTACTTCCCCTACTACTAATAGATCCGTGTTTAGTTAGTTGACTGCCCAGAATGTTCGCTGTTCTAAATCCAACAGTAAATGACAAGCTTTCCCAAAGACTAGCTTATACGAGGAGGTTCCTATGGGAGTTTTGTAAGTTGTCCTATAGGCCCACAATGTGTCATCTAGTTTAAAAGAGCAATCTCTTCTTCTGGTATTCACTATTTTCTCTAGTTGCCTCTGTATTCTCTGTTTGAAACTTCTGCTTGTCCGTTTGTCTGAGGATGATATGTCGTGGATACATTGTGTTTACTGTTATATCTTGCAAGCAGCATGGCCATGGCCTAATTGACAAAATAGGTGCCTTCATCACTGTTAAGAGCTCTAGGAGTTCCAATATGGTAAAAATATTCTTATGGAGGAACTTTAAGACAGTCTTTGCATTACAATTCACACACGCTTGAGCTTCCACCCATTTAGATACATAGTCTACCGCTGGGAGGATGTAAAGGTTACCGTTTGATGGTGGGAAAGGTCCCATGAAGTCTATCCACCAAACATTAAAAAGTTCTACCTCTAGGATAAAGTTCAGTGGCATCTCAGACCTGTTGGAGATATTTCCAACTTTTTGACACTTATCACAATTTTTCACATACGAGTACGCATCTTGGAAGATTGATGGCCAATAATATCCATTTGAAAAATCTTTGCTGCTGTTTTCTGTCCTCCAAAGTGGCCACCATACGGAGCAGAATGGTAATGGTCTAGCACTGTCAATGACACAATATTATTCACACATCTACGCATAATTTGATCATTGCACAACTTATACAGATAAGGTTCATCCCAGTAATAGACCTGCTAGCATGGAGGAATCTTTTCAACTATTGTTTCTTCATGTCAGGTGGCAAGATTCCACTAGCTACATAATTAGCCATATCTACAAACCATGGTTTAGGATCCATT
Source organism: Momordica charantia (assembly GCF_013281855.1). Lineage (NCBI taxonomy): Eukaryota > Viridiplantae > Streptophyta > Magnoliopsida > Cucurbitales > Cucurbitaceae > Momordica > Momordica charantia. The sequence continues at coordinate 12,331,357 of NW_028275161.1, forward strand.
TTCTTCTCTGTCTCAGCTAGCAATTGCTCATCAGAGAATGTGTCTTGTATAGTATTCTGTCCTTCCACTAGCCATTCGAATTCCACTCTGGATAAATGATCAGCTATTTGATTCTTTGAGCCCTTCTTATCTCTGATTTGCAGCACCCATTTTATCAGTATTGGCTTAGCATCATTTTTGGCTAGCAAATATTTAATGGATGTATGGTATGTGTACACAACTACCTTTGTTCCAATTAGGTACGCTCTAAATTTTTCAAAAGCAAAAACCACTGTTAGGAGCTTCTTCTCAGTGGTTGTGTAGTTGAGCTGATCTTCCATTAAAGTTCTGCTAGCATAGTAAATAGGATGAATCAGCTTGCCCTTCCTCTGCCTCAACATAGCACTTACTGCATAGTCACTAGCATCACACATGACTTCAAATGGTTCACTCTAATCTGGTGTTGTCATTATGGGAGCTTTGATGAGTGCTTCTTTAAAAGCTGTGAATGCCTGCAAACAATCAAAAGATAAGTAAAAAATTCTATCATTTTCCAATAAAGAACATAAAGGTTTAGAGATTTTAGAAAAGTCCTTGATGAATCTTCTGTAAAAACACACATGTTCAAGGAAACTCCGAACTCCCTTGATTGATGTAGGTGGTGGCAGTTTCTCTATCACCTTTATCTTGGCTCTGTCTACCTCTATTCCCTTCTTGGAAACCTTATGGCTCAACACGATTTCTTCTTGCACCATAAAGTCACATTTCTACCAGTTGAGAACTAGGTTCGTGTCCTCGCACCTCTTTAATACTTGCTCCAAATTACTCAGACATTCACTGAAGTTTTTCCCAAAGACAAAAAAACTTCGATTACTGTTTCAATTAGGTTTGAGAAGATTGCCATCATACACCTTTGAAACGTTGCTGGAGCGTTGCACAATCCAAATGGCATTCTCCTAAATGCAAATGTGCCATATGGGCAAGTGAAAGTAGTCTTCTGCTGGTCTTGAGAGACAATGCTAATTTGATTGTAACAACTGTATCCATCCAAGAAGCAGTAATATGCTTGTCCAGCAAAGCGATCTAGCATTTGATCGATAAATGGCAGTGGGAAGTGGTCTTTCTTGGTTGCCTTGTTCAACTTCCTGTAATCCAAGCATATGCAGCAATCCATGACTTATCTTGTTGGAATCAGTTCATTATTGTCATTAGGCACCACTGTAATTTCCCTCTTCTTAGGCACATTCTGAACTGGGCTTACCCAATCACTATCAGCTATAGGGTAAATTATTCCAGCATCGAGCCACTTGATGATTTCCTTCTTGACTACCTCTTTCATGGCAGGATTGAGTCTTCTTTGATGCTCAATCGAGTTCTTGCAACCTTATTCTAAATTGATCTTATGCATACAGTAGCTTGGGCTGATCCCCTTTATGTCTGCAAGTGTCCAGCCAATAGCCTTCTTATGATTCTTCAACATTGCTAGCAGTCGAGATTCCTTGTCTTTAGCTAAGTCAGCTGCAATGATGATGGGCAATGTCTCAGCTTCTCCCAAATAGACATACTTCAGGTGAGTTGGGAGGACTTTAAACTCCAACTTGGGAGCCTTTTCCACAGATGGTTGAAACGGTGCTTGCTCTCTGTCTTTTAATTCCAATGATTCAAATGCCCTGCTGAATATTGTCTCTCCTTATGTTCCTCTTTCACTAGTTTGGATCAACTTGGCTTCCTATCCACTATTTCAAAGATTATGCGCAGCGCCTCTTACAACTGATTTAATAGCTCCTCATTCTGCATCTCCTTCGTAAGCAAGTCATCTACAATCCTTAACAGAGAACATTCATCCACATCAGTAGGAAACTTAATAGAATTAAAAACAGAAAATGTCATATGTTGGTCATTTACTCGCATCGTTAATTCTCCATTTTGTACATCTATTAAAGCTCTGCCAGTGGAGAGGAAAGGCCTTCCCAAAATGATTGAAATTTCATTGTCAGCTTCGTAGTATAATATGATGAAGTCAGTTGGGAAGATGAATTTGTCCACTTGCACTAAAAATTCTACTATCTTACCCTTCGGATGTGTGATTGACCTATCAGGCAACTGCAAGGTCACCGTGGTAGGGCGTGCCTTCGCAATTCCCAATTTCTGATATACCGACAGAGGCATGAGGTTTATACTTAGCCTTAAGTCACATAGTGCATGACCCACATGAAGGGATAAGATCCCACAGCGGAAGATCTTGTTTTAGAATTACAACAAAGAAAAGACATAAGCATGAGTAAGAAGGAAGTTAGTGATACATACCTTTGAAGACACCTCTTCAATGCAGATATCAACGCCACTACAAAGTCTTCCTTGCTATCCTCCAGATATTAAGAATTCGGTTTGTGGGAACCGTCTTATAATTGAAAGAGAAATTGAGAAATCGAGAGAGAGTTTTTCTCGTTTATAGTTTCGGAAACTTTATCAACCGACGTTCGAGGGTCTTAAAGGGAATGGGAGAGCCTCCCTTTTATAGGGAAGACGGAGTGAGAGGGAAGTCACCATTAATGGTGGAAAGTGGGGAGGTTTTCCTCCCATTTTCTTTTTCCTTTTTTTTTCCTTTTATTTTAATCAAAACAATTTTAATTAAAATAATAATTAATTAAATCTAATTTAATTAATTACAAAAAATTATTAATTTAATTTAACCAAATTAATATATCACATTAATTAATTTAATTAAATCACATTTAATTAAATTAATCTTAAATTAATTAATTATATTAGAATCAAATTCTAATATTTATCTCTCTTATAATTTTGAATCCAATTCAAAATAACTTTATATTATAATGTATCAACATACATTATATTAATTGCATCTCATACAATTAACTTTAATTCCCTTTAACTAATTTGAACAGTTCAAATTCTTTTCAAGACTAACTATATGTAAGGGACCTAATGGACCTACATATCGGAAGCTCCAACGATACGAGATTAATTGATTAAACTCATTAATCATATTAATCAACATTCGTTAACTGTCGGTCACTCCACTAAAGACCCACAGTTGCACTCTTCTCACTGTAGAATATTTTGCGTCCATGAATTTTGACTATTAATGGTAAGTCAATCCTTCACGAGTGTTCGTAACCACAGCTGGGTCAAATTACCGTTTTACCCTTGTGTTACATCTTATGCCTTAAGTACCGCTGATCCTCTAATGAACAACCCGGTTATGGTCCAACCAATAACCAGAAATCTCTCTAGGGCCAGTGAGAGGGTGAGACTCCACGTTCAAGTCCCGAAGTCAGCACTTAAGAGAATACTCATCTACTTACCCTAAAGTCGGGAATGAGTGAATTTCATCTTGTGTAGTTATGTTCCCAGCTCCTCACTGGGTCTCGTCCCCAAAATGGTAGGCATATTGAGTCGGCAACTCGAGCCACTCTCACCGATACAAAGGACGAGCCCTAACAGGCAGGAGTCTATAACTCACTCAGGATTGAGATTGAGTTACCTAGTCATCCTATTGAAATATTAATCTACTAGCTAACTATGTTACAGTTAGAGATTAATTATTTCGTGGTCCGGTCTTATACAAACTTATTGTATAGGATACCCCCACTCGCATGTCTCCACACGAACAACCTGGATCATGTCATTTGTAACTATTACAAAGTGGGCCATATCCATAGTGTTACCAGGATAAGATACCCAACCTTATCCATACACTATAAACCGTTTAGGTTACTACTGGAACATTATCCACCTGTATATCGAATATATACTGTATATATATACACTGTATATCAAATATATATGCTATATATTAAATATATATTGTATATCTGTTATATACTATTCCAATTACATGATATAACCTTGGATGTTAGTTTATTGGATTTGGGTTAATACAATTATAACAATAACAACTTTATTGAATGAATATTTGTTTTATGTTTACAAACCACGAGTTTAGAACATAAAACCGAACAAACTCCCATATGAACTGAACTCTAGTAGGGCGTACAAAAGCTAAAAGCTACAGTGGGTTGTACAATAAACTACAAATACAATAAACTAGGGCATACACTACACCCTTCCTTTACAAGTCTACCACTTGCCCTAGACTATATTGTACTTATCTTGTAAGCCTAGACTATCTAGATGGCCCTCGAACACTTTATCCGTAGGAGCCTTTGTAAACGGATCAACAACTTGCCACAGCACCATTGTTATCACAATAAAGTGTGATAGGCAAAGTCTTGTTTGGAACAACTTCGGCCTCCATTGTGGAGTCTGCGATGCATCCTTATTTGATTCTTCGCCATACTACAGCTCCTCCATTAAGAGTAAACACTGATCCCGAAGTGGATTTCCTCGAATCCTTATCACTTTGGATATCAGAGTCAGTGTATCCTGTAAGGATCAAATCCTTAGCCCCATACACAAGCATATAGTTCCTCGTTCTCCTAAGATACTTGAGGATACTCATAACGGCAGTCCAGTGATCATATCTTGGATTAGATTGATACCTACTGACGATCCCTACTGCATAACAAATGTCAGGCATAGTATACAACATGGCATACATCAGGCTGCCCACTGCTGAAGCATAGGGAATGCGTCTCATATCCTCAACTTCTTGAGGCGTCTTAGGACATTGTTCTTTAGACAGAGAGATTCCATGACTGAAAGGTAGTATACCTTTCTTGGAATTCTGTATCGAATATCTGACAAGCATTTTGTCGATATAAGTTGCTTAAGATAGGGCTAGCATTTTGTTCTTTCGATTCCTTATGATTTGAATCCCAGAACAAACTGAGCGTCTTACAAATCTTTCATTTGGAATTCAGTTGCTAGCCACTATTAATGTTAGTTAGGAAGCCTACATCATTCCCAATAAGTAGGATATCATCCACATACAGCACCAAGAAAGCTACAATGTTGTTGATGATCTTCTTGTATATAAAAGGCTCATCAACATTCGGTTCAAAACCATAAGACTTGATTGTGGTATCAAATCTTATATTCCAAGATCGAGATGCTTGCTTTAATCCATGAATGGATCGTTTAAGCTTGCAAACCTTTTGCTCTTGACCTTGCTTAATGAACCCTTCTAATTGAGACATATAAATACTCTTTTCAAGATTGTCATTCAGAAAAGCAGCCCTGACATCCATTTGCCAAATTTCATAGTCATAAATGTGGCAATGGACAAGAGTATTCTTATAGACTTTAGCATGGCAACTGGGGAGAAGGTTTCCTCATAGTCCACCCCTTCCCTTTGGCTGTAACCCTTTTCCACGAGTCTAGCTTTACAGGTCTGTACTTTTTCTTCGGTGTCTCGTTTTCTCTTGTAGATATAGCTTACAACCTATAGGTTTGACCCCATCAGGTTGATCTACAAGGTGCCATACAGAATTGAAGTACATAGACTCCATTTCAAGGTCCATAGCTTTGATCCATTTGTCCTTATCAACATCTTCCATTACCTTGTTGTATGTCAATGGATCCTCAACGCCATCATCAGGTATGACGACTTGGATTTCTGTTAAACCCACGTAACGATCAGGTTGTGCCACAACCCTCCCACTACACCGAGGCACTCTCAACTCTTGAGATGGATGTGACTGACGTAATGTACCAGGGCCATCAACAACTCTTGTTGAAGTGCTAGCTTTATCAACAACTCTTGTTGATGTATTTGTAGCTTCATCGGAAATCTCATTTAACACAACCTTGCTTTATGGTTTATGATCTCTAATGTGGTATTCTTCCAAGAATGTAGCGTTTGTCGATACGAACACTTTGTTTTCTTGTGGATCGAAGAAGATTCCACCTTTTGTTTCCTTTGGGTAACCTACGAATAGGCACACTTTTGAACGAGATTCCAGTTTCTTTGGGTTTGTCACTAACACATGTGCTTGACATCTCCAAATTCTGAAGTGACGTAAACTAGATTTACGTCCCTTCCATAGTTCAAAAGGTGTTTTCAAAAACACTTTTTTTTATGGAACTGTGTTCAAAATGTATACTACAGTCTCTACTACATAACCCTAAAATGAGGCAGGCAATTGAACATAGCTTATCATAGATCGAACCATGTCTAACAAGGTTCTATTTCTCCTTTTTGATACACCATTCTGTTGAGGTGTACCAGGTGCTGAGAGTTGGGATGTAATTCCATGTTCTATCATATAGTCCTAGAATCTTAAGTCCATATACTCTCCTCCCCGATCAGATCGAAGTGTCTTTATCGTCTTACCTAATTGGTTCTCAACTTCAGTCTTGTACTCCTTAAACTTTTCAAGGGCTTTAGATTTATGTTGAATTAGGTAGAGATATCCATACCTTGAATAATCATCTATGATAGAGATCAAATAATCATACCCACCCCTGGCTTTAACATTCATCGGACCACAAAGGTCTGAATGTAGCAGCTCTAAGGGTTCTTTGGCTCTGTAGTCTTTTCCAATAAAAGGTTTTTTAGTCATCTTGCCTTCAAGATAAGTTTCACATGGAGGTAAGGAATCATCTTCTAACTCGCTTTAGAAGTCCACTCTTAACCAATCTCTCAATTCTATTGAGATTTATGTGACCTAATCTTAAGTGCCAAAGATAGGTATTTTCTTTTGGAGAAGTTATTTGCCTTTTGTATTGAGTTTTAGCATTTTTAAACAACTCTGTATTTAAAATTACTGTAGTTATGGTTGGTCTTAACATATATAAGTTGTTTTCAAGTTTTGCAGAATAAATGTTAACACCATTTCGTGAAATGAACACTTCATTTAATGAAAATGAAATAACATAGCATTGTTCCAGTAGACAAGAAATTGAAATTAAGTTCCTCTTTGTTATAGGAACTACATACACATTATCTAATAATATATATGTATTCTTGTCTAAAAACAATTTTAGGTCTCCCACTGTGACTACTGAGACGACAGCTCCCGTTTTGACTTTGAGAGTTATCTCCCCAGCATCAAGCTGCCTCCAGGAACTAATTCCCTGAAAAGAAGAAGAAGCATGGTAAATGGCTCCTAAATCTAGTATCCAGACAGAATCATCATTCTCCAATAAACATGTTTTAAGAACAAGTAAATCATATTTACCTTCTTTGGCTTTCTTCTTTTCAGCCAAGTGTTTAGGCAGTTTCTTTTCTAGTGCCGATCCACACTGCAGTGAAAACATTTTCCTTTGTATGCAACTTTGGCCTTGCCCTTCTTGGTAGCAGCAGTAGCAGTAGGGTTAGCTTTCACCCCCTTACCACTGTTCTTCTTCTTCTTGAAAGTCTTACTTCCAAAAGACGAAAATGCAGATTTTGTTCTTGAGGTCGAACCTCGATGGAACTGTTTTAAGGTGACAACGTTTACCTCCCCTTCCTATCCATTATTTTTCATAAGAGACTGAAAAATTAGTAGCTCATTTAACGGCGTGGTAAGGTTGTACTCTATCTTGTTCATCACAACATCGCTGCGAAACTGTAGGAAACTCTTCGGAAGAGATTTCAAGATAAAGCTGACCTGATTCCTCTCGTCTATGACAGCGCCGTTCACTTTAGCCACATTAAACTGGACCATCAGATTGAGAACATGTTCTCGCACTGATGTTCCCTCTTTCATGCAGGATTTTAAATGAATTTGAGGGCATTGTGTCGGGCTTGAATGAACGGCTATCCAAACAGTCTTGTAATAAGTCCATGATCTCACTTGCAGTCACCATGCTCTCATGCTTTTTGGCCAGCACATCAGATATGCTTGCCAAGATGTAGACCTTGGCCTTGTCATTAGCCTGGATCCGTCTGTTATAAGCATCCCGACTGGCTCGGGCTGCATTAGACGTGGGAGCCTGAGGACACTCCTCAATTAAGATGAACCTCAGATCATCTACCACGAGTATCGTGTTAAGGTTCGTTTTCCATTGTGTGTAATTTTCGCCGTTGAGTTTTTCAGCAGAAGTAGGGCAATAGATTTAGACATGCTGAAATATAAACAAATCTATATAAGACACTTGCACTACCCGTTAAAAACCAATCAATTTTAGCAAAAAAAAAGTAATAATGCACCCTATCAGTCAAGATTATTTTTACGACGATGTTTCAGTGATTTTGAGCAACAGCTATCGTGGGGCAGTCAACTACTCTTTCACTGAATTGAGACATTCTCAACAAAATATTACACCAGAATAACTCTTATTCCTATAACAGTTAGTCACCGTTTGTTTGGTCAAGGAGTTACTAACAAACTTAATAAGTTCTCGTAAGTGTGACCCGCCATTTTCAGACCCGGGAGGTCCACTCCAATAAGCCTAAACCCTCTGTAGGGGTGGTCGCTCCAGGACGACACGCAGGCCGTGTATGAAACCTCACGTTGCAAACCAATGGAGGAGACCGTAGGATGTGTTGTCACACATCCTTCTCCCACTTACTATAAATACTTTCTCCATTCACCTTGGTATTGAACCATGCAAACACCTTTCGTAGGGAGGCCGCGCCCAGGGCGACACGAGGCCGAGCATGGTATACTTGGTATGTTTTATATATACATATAATCCTCCCACTTAGTATTTTACAACTTTGGGTTATTACTTAGGTAAAATCCGGCTAAATGAAATTATCTAAGTTTATTAATTTGTCCAATATAACTTTTATATTGGATTTGTTTAACACTTAATGTTTAGTTCATTAAGCACTTTAACGAACTAACCACATCATTGCATGCTATAAAATATTGATTAATTCAACATCCAGGTCGGTTCCCAGGTAGAGGTGTTCCCTTACGGTCAGTTTAAGTACCTCAACCTAGATAGAACCTTCCTTAGCCAGGGTTCCCTTATAGACAATATTTTATATTAACATTTAATTTAGCCGTTTTAAACCTATTTAAAACCAAAATAAAAAAGTATATAACGTAGGATATAATCAATTTCAAACCCCTCTAAAATTAATTATTGAAGATCTAGGGTTTGCATGCAATTCTTGATTATAGACTTTAATTTCTATTTACCAAACTTATAACACTTATAAATTTAAAGAAATTAAAACTATAATCATGCATCAATGACATACATAAATATAACATTTATATTTACTAAAGTAATGTTATGCTCAATACAACTTTATTTTCATCTAATTAATACAACACTTATATTAATTAATCATGAAAATAAATCATGCTATCATATATTATAACTATTATATGCATATGATATATGAACATCCTTAACCTATGGTGGGATTTTTAAACTATATGGCATACTTTATGCAACATATACAACTAATTAAATATACATTCAAAATGCATAATAATTAAATAGCAAAATAGACCGGTTTTTGGCTTCCTATAAAAATGAAACAAAAACAAAAAAAAATTTAATTAAAACCCGACGCCCGGACCCAGGGTTCCACGGGACAGTGCCTAGGCGCTGCCCCCATTGCTGCAGGCTCGAGCTCTTGGGTTTCTGTAGCTCTGGCAGCACATAGGTGCCATCCCTAGCCCCGAGGCACTGTCCAGCCGATTTCTCTGGTTTTTCCTCACTTCTTTGGTATTCTTTCACAACAACTCCTTGCCACGAACGATATGAACTTACAGACTCGATTTACAAGATTAAACGTAAAAAACAATAGGCTTTTACATTGATCGAATCAACGGAAAAATTATAAATCTAATGCCTAAAACCGAAAACATCTATTTGCAAACTACATTCATCAAATGTATAGAAACGCCCATCGTTCTTTTCCTTGTTATTCAAAACAAGAACGAAAGAAGAACCTGACTCTGATACCAATTGAAGGGATAGGATCCCACAGTGGAAGCGCGCGAACGCGTGTGCTTCGATCTAGTTTTAGAATTACAACAAAGAAAAAACATAAGCATGAGTAAGAAGGAAGTTGGTGATACATACTTTGAAGACACCCCATCAGTGTAGATACCAACGCCACCACAAAGTCTTGCTTGCTATCCTCTGGATATTAAGAACTCGGTTTGTGGGAACCGTTTTATAATTAAAAGGGAAATTGAGAAATCGAGAGAGAGCTTCTCTCGTTTAGAGTTTCGGAAACTCTATCAACCGATGCTCAGGGGCCTTAAAGGGAATGTGAGAGCCTCCCTTTTATAGGGAAGGAGGAGTGAGGGGGAAGTCACATGGTGGGGAGTGGGAAAACCTCCCCACTTTCCTTTTTTTTAATTTTTTTAATTTTTTTTATTTTAATTAAAACAATTTCAATTAAACCTCCCCAAAAAAGAATTATTAATTTAATTTAATTAAATATAATTTAATTTAACCAAATTAATATATCACATTAATTTAATTAAATCACATTTAATTAAATTAATCTTAAATTAATTAATTATATTAGAATCAAATTCGAATATTTATCTCTCTCATAATTTTGAATCCAATTCAAAGTTAACTTTATATTATAATGTATCAACATACATTATATTAATGACATCTCATACAATTAACCTTAATTTCCTTTAACTAATTTGAACAATTCAAATTCTTTTCAAGACTAACTGTTCTTAACTATCCTTTACGAGCTAGCAAGTGGACCTAATGGACCTACAGATCGGAAGCTCCAACGATATGAGATTAATTGATTAAATTCATTAACCATATTAATCAACATTCGTTAACTGTCGGTCACTCCACTAAAGACCCATAGTTGCACTCTTCTCACTGTAGAATATTTTGCGTCCATGGATTTTGACCATTAACGATAAGTCAATCCTTCACGAGTGTTCGTAACCATAGTTGGGTCAAATTACCGTTTTACCCCTGTGTTACATCTTGTGCCTTAAGTACCGCTGATCCTCTAATGAACAACCCGGTTATGGTCCAACCAATAACCATAAGTCCCTCTCGGGCCAGTGATAGGGTGGGGCCCCAAGTTCAAGTCCCAAAGTCAGCACATAAGAGAACACTCATCTACTTACCCTAAAGTCGGGAATGAGTGAATTTCATCTTATGTAATTATGTTCTCAGCTCCCTACTAGGTCTCGTCCCAAAATGGTAGGCATATTGAGTCGGTGACTCGAGCCATTCTCATCCATACAAATCAAAGGACAAGCCCTAACAGGCAGGAGTCCATAACTCACTCAGGATTGAGATCGAGTTACCTGGTCATCCTATTGAAATATTAATCTATTAGCTAACGGTGTTACAGCTAAAGATTAATTATTTTGTGGTCTGGTCTTATACAAACTCATTATATAGGATACCCCCACTCGCATGTCTCCACATGAACAACCTGGATCAAGTGATTTGTAACTATTACAAAGTGGGCCGTATCCATAGTGTTATCAGAATAATGTACCCAACCTTATCCATATATTATAGACCCTTTAGATTACTACTGGAACATTATCCACTTGTATATCGAATATATACTGTATATCAAATATATACGCTGTATATTAAATATATATTGTATATCTGTTATATACTGTTCCAATTACATGATATAACCTTGGATGTTAGTTGATTGGATTTGGGTTAATGCAATTATATCAATAACAACTTTATTGAATGAATAATTGTTTTATGTTTACAACCACGAGTTTAGGGCATAAAACCCAACACCATATTCTTACCTCCTCTGGATACAGGAATAGTGAAGCTTCATGGGTCTCCCATCGTTTGAGAATGTTTTCCTGTCAAAATGGCACTACACTCTTTTGGTAAGGGCCACTGTTTCAAATTCATCTAGCTTCATTTTCTTTGCCAAAATGTCCTTAAGGAATTGAACATAGTTAGGCATCTGTTCAAGAGCCTTAACTAGGGGTATATTTATATGGAGTTGTTTCAATACCTCTAAAAGATGGTCAAATTGTATGTCTTGATTTCTCTTTTAAAGCCTCTGAGGGTATGGAGGTGGTGATCTATATTCCATTGGCACCTTAACTTTTTTCTGCATTGGTGTCTTCATAGATACTTCTTCAGCTGGCTCTGCTTCTGCAGCTCTTTTTCTTCTATTTATCTCAGGTTCAGGTTGCCTTTCTATCTCCGGTTGTACTATTGGTCCTTGGTGTAGTTCTTGCTCCTGCAATGCTCTAGCATAATTAACTTTATCCTCATCTATAGGCATGTTCTCTACAGTTTCCCCTGATACATTTTCTAACTACGGTTATACGGGAGGTTCCACTTTGTCTGCTTATACCTGTGTAGGATATGGTGGTGGTAGTGCTTTCCACATCGTAAGGTCAAAGATTGACACTATTCTTTCCCTTCCCTTTTAGGATTTTCAGTGTCACTTAGTAAGGTGCCCTAAGGTCTGTTCTTCAACTCGTTTGCCATATGTCCCATTTGAACTTCCAGATTTCTTTATGTAGAAACTTGGATTTGAATCATTGCATCATTTTTAGCCATGTACTCTCTCATCAAAGCTTCCATGGAATTGGAAGAATTAGTTGCTGGTCTTATTCCTTGCTACTGGTTAGGCATTAGCAGTCTTGGCTGTTGAGCTACTTTTTGCTGATATTGGGAAGTGTTCTGGTGCACTAAGTTTCCTTGATTTCCTCCCCAACTGAAGTTAGGGTGCTACCTCCATCCTGAATTGTAAGTGTTTGAATAAGGGTTGTTTTTGTTGGGGTTTCCTAGATAAAATACTGAAGCTGGATTTCCTGTACAGGAATCATAATGGTGATCACCCTCGCAGTAAGAGCATGGGATGACCATTACCTTACTAGTTCCAGGGCTAGTTGATGATGTTGTGGCAGTGTTCATGTTCTTTACCATGTTGGTTAGGTTGACAATCTCATCCTTCAATGCAAGCATTGCCTCATTATCAGTAGCCACGTGAGTGCTCCTGTCATTCACTGCTTTGGGATCTGACCAGTGGTAGTTACTAGCATAAATACTTTCCAAGATGTCAACTGCCTCTACATACGATTTGGACAAATGCCCCGTTAGCAGATGCATTAACTACCATTGGTGTAGCTTCATTCAACCCATTGTAGAAAGTTTCTATCTGAATACACCTTGGCAGAACATGGTGGGGGCATCTCCTTAGCAGTTCCTTGAACCTTCCCACGACTCACTGACCGATTCTCCATGCCTCTGTTGAAAATTATTAATGTCTCCTCGATACCTGACGTTCTAATTTTGGGGAAAATACTTCATTAGAAACTTTTCAGCAAGATCATTCGAAGATGTAATGGATTCGGCTGGCATAGAGTTTAATCAGTCTTTTGCCTTGTTCCTCACTGAGTAGGGGAACAATTTCAAAAGCAATGCCTCCTTAGATACTCCTTGCATCTTGAAAGAATCGCTTACCAACAGAAAGTACCTCCAGTGCAAATGGAGGTCTTCAGACGGCTTTCCAAAAAGCTGACCCACTGTTTGGAGCATCTGGAACATAATAGATTTCAACTCAAACCTTTCAGCTTCTATTTTTGGCTTCGCTATAACTGGATGAAAACCATGAAGTGTAGGCGCAACATAGGTTTTGATAGCCCTTTCTCCATCATCTGCCAACAAAATGACGTTAAGATGGGGAGCAGCTGCTGCTACACCCACTTCTCCTCCATTATTTCTTTCAACTACTAGATTGAGGAGTCTTGTTGGGGAGTCTTGGTAGTTCATCCATTGGGTTAGCATCCACCTGCTGTCTACGCTGCTCTCTTATTCTTCGATGACATGTATGCTCAATCTCGTTGTCAAGTAGATATTCCAACCCTTGCAAATCGTGCATTCACCTTCAAAATTCACCCAACAGTAATTAAAAGAAATCCTTCTAGCACAAATTTTCTTAAGCAAGAATATAAAGTGTAAAGTGTAAACAATCCCCGACAACAGCGCCAAAAACTTGTTGAACGAATTTGTGTTCTTTATGTGCAAGTATACACCATCGTTGCAACAAGTAATAAAACGTTCGAATCTACAACTATTTCTCACCAAACACTTGAATAAATGCTCAAGAAAGCTAATATTTAAATGCAATATGATAGACAACAAGGATAGAATAAACAATCAAATTAATAAATGCCACAAGGCTCACAGAATGTAACAAATCTGCACTTAATTTGACTTCACATAGTTTTAAAAAGGAAGGACACAATAAATCGGTTAACAACTGACTCTTGAAAGAGTAATGGGGAAAGTTAAACGTGACCTTTTTTGGGTTACACAAACAATGTTATAACATTAACGATGTTGAAATATTGACCAAACAAACATGGAGTCTTCCCAGACGTCCTAGATTTTCTGCTATTATGGTTTTTCGACAAACTCAACAGCATATAGTAACAGTTTATAATCGTGCTAGGTGAGCCCTATTCCTACGTAATCACTCTCTAACTCAAGCATATTCTAGCATGAATTGAAGTGTATCACTCCCTATTACAATTTTACAAGAATTAACAAGGATATATTCTAACGATGGTGATCAAACATGCTGAAAATAGACTTTGAAAACAACTTCAACTCAATATTCATTTATCATTAACACTAATAGCACAGTTTTACAACCCAAAAAAAGAGTTCACAGCATTTCCCCCTTACAAATGGGCTTAGCTACGCATAGCCATAAAAGAAAACAAGAAGACAACAAGAAAATGAGGAGATGATGTGTATCAAATTCTTGGAGGCTTTCTTAAATGTGGACGCAAGGATGAGGAGATGGAGCTGAAGGTTTCAGCTCCAAGTGAGTCGGTTTGCTTCAGTTGGCGCTCTTCTCTTCCTCTTGTCTTCTTCAAAAACTGACTTTGGGAAGTTTTTTTTGTAGTGAGGGTGAGGTGACATGTATCAAGTGTCTTGGAGGCTTTCTTAAATGTGGGCTTTTATACCCCCTTATGTTTTTAGTCCAACAAACACATCTCGTGGGTCCCAGCTCTCACTTCCAGGTGAAACCTCGAGTTACTGTGGTAACTCCTAGTGTAAAGTTTTGTCACTGTCAGCTTGTCGTTTTCTGCTCTTTTCTGATTCCAATGCTGTAGCATAGTTGATGCTGCAACAAAGAACCCAAAATTAGATCTTCTAATAATGTTAGCAAATTTAAGAAGAGAGAAAGCATTATAGCATTTGATGCACAAACTTAGTGTAAATGGGTGCAATTGAGGCTATCCTTAGCTCAACTATGTGAATTTCCTACCCAAATAACTCTCCTTTGGAGAGTTATCAGCATACCAGTAGTAGAACAATTGAGCACCGAAGTCGTGTTGATTTTGCTTTGAAGGTAGCGATTCATCCCATGACACAACGAAATTATTGCTTACGGTTCCAATTTTTTTTTCTTTTCGAACAAAAATATGTAGGAAATTATTTGTTAGCCATGAATATTAATGTGACATGATAATCTTCTATGTATTTATTTTTGCCTACAAATGATTACAATTTTATTATGATGTTTTGCTCCAAAATCTTCTTGCACTTGTTTAATTATGTTAATGAAATGATTACATTAAAATCCTATTTAGAGTCTCAAGGAACACTGAAACTGGACGAAGAAATTATGATGACCACCCTTAGGAAAATATTAGATTATATGATAGGAATGAGATATGGACCAAAGCTACCTAAAAGTCAACGATTGATATTGTACTCAGAAGAGTATGTCCAGACTTTAGAGTCTCACCTTGCAAAGGTTGAGGAAGCATTAGCGATTCAATGATAGGAGACTCAGCAACAACTGGCAAGCTAAAAACAACTGGTGGCTCAATAACAATTAGAGAGTCAACGACAAGAGTTTGAGAGGAAATTTCTCGAAATCAATAAGGTTCTTGAGAGAATTTCGAGGGAAAAGGAAGTTCATTTCGAGGGAAAAGGAAGTTCAACACATAGTAAGGTATGTTGTGAGTTAGTATGTTGGTGTTGTGGTCTTGCTCTAGAGTATGTATTATGATTTACGTATGTCTCACAATATGTCTTAATGTTGTGAAGTTAGTATGACTTGAGCTTTATATTATGATTTCACTTATGTTTTATGATTGGGATTAATTTGAATGAGGGTTTGGGGGAGGGGAAGGGGGTATGACTTAGTGTTGTGAAACAAGTATGACTTGAGATTTATATTGGTTTCACTTAAGTTTTATGATCGGTTTGAAGTGGAAGGCATGCAAGGTTTGTCCTTGCATGCATTTGGTCTTTAATAGGTGATGAAGATCACTTGGAGAAGACAAATGCTTCCTTGCACAAGTGCAAAATTTTTCCACTCAAATTTCTATTGTTTTCTCCTAGCCATTAGTGCTTTCCCTTTACTTTCACTCATAATTCGGTGCCACAACCGTATTCATCAACCCGAGGATAGCATGGATTTGCCGTTGGTGGTCCCATTGAGTTAGGATAAGAAGTTATAGTGGATGTCTTGAAAGGTATAAAGTTAATTACTTCCTCTTTACCTTTTTCATCATATTTAAGTATATTATGATCCTTAGCTTCCGCTGTGCATGTCTAAAGATCTAACATGGGGGGGGGGGGGGTATGATTGATATTTACTTATGTTTGGAATGGTTTTTTGAAGTTAGTATATTGCTCTTGTGGTTTTTCACTACTTAAGTTTGGAATTTACGTATGCTTATTATATGTCTCGTTTTTTGAACTTATAGTTGGAATATTATCTTGAAGTTTGTATGTTGGTGTTGTGGTTTTTCTCTTTAAGTTTGAATTTCGAACTTATGAAGGGTGTTGAAAATTGTTATGAAGGGCGAGAGCGTATTGTTTAATTGGTTTGACTTGAGATTTAGTATGACTTGGTGTTGTTAAATAAGTATGATTTGAGATTTATATTTGTTTCACTTTGAGTTTCATGATTGGTATTAATACGAGGGACAAGGGAGAGTTAGTATGAGTTGGTGTTGTGAAGTTAGCATGATTGATATTTACTTATGTTCGGAATAATAAGATATGTCTTGAAGTTAGTATATCGCTCCTGTGGTTTTTCTCTTACTTTGAAATGAACATATGCTTGTAATGTCTCTTTTGTTAAACTTATGTTTGGAATAGTATCTTAATGTTAGTATATTTGTGTTGTTATTTTTCTTTTAAGTTTCAATTTTTAACTTATGGAGGGTGTTGAAAATTGTGATGAAGGGTGAGGGGTATTGTTTAATTGGTTTGAGATTTATATAGGACATGACTTGCACATGCCTAAGTCAATTTTTGGTGTTGTGATAATTTTTGTGTAAGTTTATGTATGTATTGCCATTGTTTTAGCTAAATTATTTATTTTAAGTTTTATGTTTCGGATTAATATGAAGGGCAAGAATCGGGGGTGAAGTTAGCATCAGCACCAAGTCATGCTAACTTCACCCCCTCCTCTCAAGCAATTACTTATGTTCGGAATAATGTCTTAAAGTTAGTATATCTGTGTTGTGGTTTTTCTCTCAAGTTTGAAATTTACATATGCTTGTAATATCTCCTATTTAGAACTTATGTCTTGAATAGTGTCTTGAAGTTAGTATATTAATTTTGTGGTTTCTCTCTTAAGTTTGAAATTAACATATGCTTATAATATGTCTCCTGTTTTTTAACTGATGTTTGGAATAGTGTCTTGAAGTTAGTATATTGGCATTGTGGCTTGATCTTAAGATTGAATTTTGAATTTAGGAAGGGTGTTGTGCAAGATTGATGCAATGCAATGGTGGTTACACAATATTTTATAACCTCCTCATTTGGAATGGGGAAGGTTATTTATAAATTTAGAGGCCGAATTTAGTTGTTTTTATTTTCATAAACTTCATTCTAAATTGAGGTACTTTTAATTTAGTTGTTTATATTTTCATAAACTTATAAATGCTGTGGATGGATAAACATATTAAATGAAACTTACATTATTATCCAAGTGACTTGTTTATTTGAGTTTATTAAATTTAATGACGAATCTTGAAAATGTCTCTCCATTTTGCGACAAAAATAAAATGTAGCTCAGGTTTGAAATTAAGGCTTAAAAAAAAAAGAAGAAAAAAGTCAAAATTAAAAGAATAAAAATAACAAAGGGAAATATGTGACGAAAATAAAGTTGACGTTGCAAGGTTAGAATTTTTAATATTGTGACGAAAAACTCGTTTTATCGTAGTAGCGACTAGAACATAGGTGTATCACGTATGCAACTCCATGTATATTTCCTTTGCATATGCGTTGAAACGTATTTTCTTTGCGTATTCAAAGAACCATTTGCGTTGCATATACGACAATATCTGCTTTTGTCACATATTGGCGACATAATTCGCCTTTTGTCGCTAAAATCCTTCAGTAACACATTTTCAGCACGTCTAATTGCGACAAATCTATTTTCGTCACTAATGACTTGACAAAAATATATTTTCGGCGACAAAAATATTTATTCACTAAAAGTCCGCCATGATGTAGTTTCGAAATTTAGATTATCAAAATTTAAATCAACTTTTATTTGTTTGAATTATTTGATGATTTTCGAAATTAATGGTATGTAATCTGTAATATAGTTCGTTGATTATTGATTTTGAAAGGATAACTTGTGGTTTTTGCTATTATGGGTTAAAGGTAAAAAGAAAAAAAAAATTGTTAATGTATGTTATGCTATCCCCATAGAAGTTAAATTTGGATGAACTAAAAAGGATCCTTAGATATATAAAGAAAGACCCACCCTAAAAAAAAGGCATTCTTTTATCAATGAACAAAAAGGATCCTTGCTTTGGACAACTTAGGACCTATTCAGATGCAACCCCTATCTCTTAAGGCTCAAAGAAGGTATTAATTCTGGCTTTCTCTCTCATAGAAAATCAACCATAGGCAAATTGATTCCGTGGAAAAGCAAAAAGAAAGGGGACTTCTTCTTCCCAACTAGAAGTAAGCATAGCTTAGGTATGGGATTCCACATTCGTATCAGAAGTGTAAAAAATATTCGCAAACCAGAGTATGCTTAACCTCGGGATTTGAAATCACTGCTTATATGCTTGGTATTGGCCTAATTTACAAGAACATTTTGTAGTCTTAGTAAGAGGGGGAAGGGTTAGGATTTACCCGATGTGAGATATCACATTGTTCAAGGAGCCTTTGGTTGGGGTTTACTGGGTGAAAATGAATATGGGTAAGTAAAGTCGTTTGTTTGACAGATTTGAAAATTTTTACTGAGAATAGTTATTCTCAAGCATCATTTATTCCCTTGGACAAGGATTTTTTTTTTCCCTCCCATTTTCCATGGGTTTGTGCATGAGTTTTGTGTTAGGTTATTATCTCTCTCATTCTCAATAAATTATTTTTTTAAAATGTAATTATTTACTTTATTTTATTAACATAAATTAATTAAAATTATTCAAAATATTTAAATTAAATTTATAATTAATAAAATAACATTAAAATTTTATTTTAATTATTTATTCTATTGTAATAAATTAATTTATCAAAATATATTCTTAATTTCTTTTCTATAAAAAATGTAATAGATTGATGGAATTGATAGAACGAAAATATTAATTTTGTTAAACACATTTCTTTTATGATAATTATTAAGATTGATTGCTAAATAAAATCAACAAATAAATTTAGATATATTGTTTATAATATATTTAATAATACTGAAACTTCAATTAAAACATATATAGTTGCTTAAAATAATTTTAATTTTTTAATTTAATAAATATATTAATTAATACAAATTAATTTTGATTAATTCTACAGCTTTATACATAGATATCATTTTGCTAAATAGGTATATATTGTTTAATTGATCAATATGCTAAATTGTCCATTTAAATTAATCTAGAATGTTAATATAAAATAATTTAAAAATTAAAATTATAAAATTTATATAATTTATTTTTAATTAAATTTTATTAGTTATTAATCAATATTTACTATGATATAAAATGTATATTTCTAAAGTAATCACACAAAATAAACATATATATAATTTATTTTCAGACATCTCATTCCCATGCAATTTAATCCTAACATCTTAATCTCATGCTACCTTGTTTTGAACTTTCAACCAACGACCCTTTAGTGATTAAAATAAATTCCTAAAATCAAGCATTATACACGAAATTTGTTTTAGGGATATATTTGTCTAAAATAATGTTTAAGATTCTTGAAGAAAAAAAACCGACTTAGCCATTTTGTACGATATCTAATACATTCGGTGTTTTGGTTGCCCCATTACCTTATGTTCTCGGAATAGAATGGAAGCCCATTTCAGTCGAAAGTTAGACAATTCGCTTACTCAACTCACTCTCCATCCTCGTTGGTGACTCATGAAAGACAAGATTATTAATGTACTACCTTACTAAGGCAATAGGGGTAGATAATATGACCTTACAAATATCTCGAGAAATCTATCATTGATAGTGTCACGGGGCAATACCAAGAGTAGAATTTTTCGCGCTCCGTGCGGCTTAAGGCGACGCCTTAGTACAGCCTTCACCATGCACTCATGGTTCTTTCGTAAAGTTAGTGCGAAAATACACATCACCACGACCCTCCCAACTCTTCTTGGCTGAGTGTCAATGCAACACAACACATACACACACAAAGCCAATCATACGAGAACCTCTTTCCTAACGGACATGCCCTAGGACACCTACCTTAGGACAATGAGACCTTGCTCAAAGACTTGGCTATGCTCACAAGAGACTCGACTCCAACTCCTTAGTTGAAGTCTTCCATCAAGACGGATATTGATGGACAACACTCCCTTACATAAGGAACTCGGTTCTCCTTAGAGGAACAACACCTCCCCTAGGGAGCCTACACTCTCTCGTGCCACTTGGGCTATAAATGGACACTTTGGGATTGGATACGATTATTGTTGGATTGGATTGGATGCTTGAACATTCCTCAATCTCTCCATTTTATAGGCAAACAGGATGCTAAAGTTAGATCTACTAAATTTAGCCTTACTCGGAGTCCACTCTAAGACTTGGCACACTTCCCACTACTTGGAGGTTGGACAGAACCATTGTGCCATTACACCAATAACTCTCCTAATGATAGCGTTGGCTAAATTTAGCCACCATGTTCTCCTCCATTATAGGAATCACTCTCCCACTAAGTCCACCATCCATAATTTTAGGAATGTGACACTATTCTTATGGATGACCGATTCATGCTTGGACCAATTCTGCCACCGCAGTGTAGCATATAAGAAGTTCACCAATGCTCTAGCGTGGATGCTGCACACTAGCATGCCCGAACATCTCTGAATGTCCATGTGTGCGCTACTCTCGAATACCACTACACGCATGCCTGCGCACTTGTAACACACGCGCGCGCTTGGTTGGTCACATGCCTCCTGCAAGTGCCTACGCATTGCGCTTGTTGCACATGCCTGAGACACGATGTCCACCTACGCAAGCTTGTTGTCTCTTGTGCCACTCGCCTGCGTACCTAGCTACTGCGTTCATGTCATGCAGTCGTGCACACGCACTTACGCTTGGCCATCGTGACTTGACCTCATGCTAGGCTTCCGCTGGCATGTATGGTGACACCAGCCACTCAATAGTGCCTATTTGCATGCTCCGCATCCTGCTTGCCCGCACTGATTGTTGCACTACCTTGCTCCGTCATAGAGTGTACTGTTGGACAACACTCTGATATTGACTCGTGCAAGACCCATCAAACCATGTTGCATGCTCAAAATCAGGGTCCTAACAGATAGATCGTATCACATGTTTACGAGTGTATCAATGTTTATCAATGATAAGGCTTATTAACAATAGACGTCTATTATTGATAAATACTGATATTTGGATCTATGTTACATGTCTATCAATGATGATCAATGATAGTCCGATCTATCACACGTCTGTCAATGTCTATCAATGTTATCAATGATAAATATTATCAGTGATAAATGATATTGATGGACATCTGATAAAGCCTATTAATGTTAGACACCTCCTTTACAAATCTGTCGTGTTTGCAAAAACTTATTTTTGATTCTATATTTGCAAAATACAACAAAATTATGGACCATTTGTTACCATTCTTCTAATAAATGATTACTTATTAAAATTAAATAAAAATTTTAACTTTTATGGAAAAAATCATATGTATTAAGAAATATTAGATTAATTTCTTTATTAAAAGAAAAATTATTGGTAGTGTAAGTTAAGAAAGAAAGAATAAAAATTTAAAACAACTAATAAAATTGTGTGGATCACACTACACTACTCATAAATAAGTGAGAAATTGTAATGATGAGTTTGAAAATAACTAATGAAAAGATTGTAAGCACATAGAATAATGAATAACGATGAGGTCGTGTTATAATTAATTTAAATACCCAAATCACAATGAAATGAATAAATTACATTTGATTATGAAGATTGAAAAATATAAGATAAGGAGAAACAAAAATTGATACATAGCACTCGTGTGGTTTGGATGAAGCTTACACTTGAAGGGTGAAGACGACGAAAATATTTTTCACTAATATTTAAGACGAGTTTAAAAAGAACACAGTCAAGCATTCATCAATTCTTCGGTACACCCAATATAATTAGTAATCAAACCCCCGATGAAATTTACTCACAAACTCACAATGCATAAGAGAAATAAAGGAAATAGTTGAATAGGCATCAAGCCTAGCCTCTAAAGACCTTCCTGCCTTTTCGATGTGGAGTTACTCCACAACTGTGATTCCCAAATTTGTGGTGTGTCGAGCATCCCACTAATATATTTCATTCCAAAATTTTATTAAGCATACCATCATTTCAATTTTCTTAAAGTAAATAGGACCTCATACTCTATAAAGTAGTGACAGATCTACGAAGGGACCAGGAAGCACGTGCCTTTGAAATTTGAATATATACATACTATATTATATTCAATTTAACAGAAAATAGTATTTGGTCGAATGGTCTTCATCTTGATGTACGTGTTAGTGCCCTTGCTCAATCTCATCATCAGGCTCAAAGCCCAAAGGTCGGTCCAAAAGCACAACCCAGGCTCAATCTAAGTCTAATCCAAAGTCAACGTTTGACCGGTCAGGTCCACCCAACCCATCCATAAATTAGATTGGATATGGATATTTGTTTTTTAAATTGGGCTGGTCCATAGGTCGGCCCGTTTTGACCATATTTGGACAAGCCCAAAGGTCTTGATCCAATATAGTTCAATATTATTATATATTGTATATATATTCATATATTAATTATTAATATATAATTAATTAGTATTTATGATTTTTTTTTGTGGTTCTCATTTGTCTAAAAAAATTATATTAATATAGTAATACAATTTATTTCTTTAAAAATCAAAATAAATTAAGTTGTAAAAATATGATATAATAAAATGTATTGATAACTTTTTAGAAACTAAAAAACATAGTACAAAAGCATAAAATAAAAACACAAATTCTAAAACTCAAGAACATAGTTTGAATAAATATATAAAAAATAATTTATTATATGGGCTAATTCAAGTCCGATCAAATGGCCGATACAAGTCCGATCCAACTTTGGGCCCATTGATTTATGCACATGGATTGGGATATAGACCTAGGTTTTAGTGGTTGGACTCGGACTCATGTCGAGTTTGGGCCTTTGCTTCTTTGGGTTGGGTTGGACCAAACCGGCCTAATGATGAGGGTGAGCGCTTACCAATCAAAGGATCGGTACACAAGCTTTTCAAGTATTTCTCATATATAATATTTCTATAAAAAAATCACTTTTTTTAATAAAAAATTTAATTTAATTTTGATTTAAAATAAATAATATATATTTATTTCCTACGCATACTTCATTCAATAAATTTAAATCCTTCCATAATGATAAATATATAGTAATATAATTTTTATTTAGGTCTCTTTTAACTATTTACATCACAAAATTTTAATTTTATTAAAAAAACTTTACTAAATATTTTAATTTTCATTATCTTTCTCCTTCTTGTCTAGTGCACGTTATCTTTCTTATATATTCTTCTCATAAAATTATATTTTATTGTGCAAGCTAATATAAAATTATGTAGGAAAGGAATTTTATTTATTGGCATTTTAAGTAAAAACATTAAGTTTTATTTAATCATTTTCTTTTATTTATTTTATGTGTATAATTAAATTATTTGTTTATATTTTAAAATTTCAATTTGAATTTGAGCTCTTAAATGTTTTCAACGGCTAGTTTTCTTTTTTGATATGTTTTACTAATTGATTATGTGAGATTTGTGTTTTAATTATATCCAGAGTGTCGCAACGTCATCGCGACGCGGAGCGGCCGACGTCATCCCCTGAAGGTTTATTTCGAGATAAGGGTTGGAGTTGCCACCAATCATCTACCAGGTGTGATAGATCACTTAAAAATAAAAATTTCATCTACGAAAACAGATTTTTAGTTCGAGAGTCGACTGAGCGTAGGGAAGGTGTTATGTAACGATCCAGAATTTCCCGCACACCTTTAGGTCACAATAACTACCCAACTAATAAAATTTAACCCCGACTACATCCTGCCAACTTCCTATGCAACAAACATACAAAATCAAGTTCCAATCCTCATCAATTTAGCGATAAATCAATCTCATAGAATAACATTCAACAACATTCGTGAACCACTTCACGAGGCAAGTTTATTTCTCAATCTATATGAATCTAAATAAATGGAATGAAACTCAAATAGGCCCCTATCCCGAAGTGAAACTAACAACAAGAAATCTCTCAATTATTCAAATAAAAATAAACCGTCTATTGGCCATAACATAAGGCCTTAACAAATGACTTAAACTAAACAGGAGTAACTAAGTAGCCTATGGTCCTCACTCGTCATGTCTCCTCCGTCCCATCACCATGGTCACCCACGAGTCCTTCACCTGAATCAATCATTATAGAGGGGGGGGGGGTGAGTATATAAAATATACTCCGTAAGTAGCCCTCACCAACACACACACACGTCATGCTCAACTATATCAAGAAACATTCGTAATCATGCTTTTCAATACATTATGAATTTAAACATATACGCATTTCGTAACATATTAGTGAGAACCACAACCAGGAAACATGTTAACATCCAAGCTCTAGTCTCCCTAATATTACCAGTACCTCTAAGCTTATCTTAGTTATCATACCCTTCCACAACTATCTCCTTTAAATAGGGTCGGCCCCTGACCATTTTATACCCAGAGCCCTGAGCCTGCAGCATCGGCTCTCGATCATTTATACCCGAGGCCTTGAACTCTGCATCGACCCTCGACCATTTATACCCGAGGCCTCGCTGTCTTACAATCTATTGGCCCTTAACCATTTATACCCAAGGCCCTAATAGTTCTCCTTTCGAAAGACTCCTCGCATCGACCCCCGACCATTTATACCCGAGGCCTCGACGCTCATCTTTATCCAATATTGGCGTATCGACACCCGACCATTTATACCCAAGGCCTCGATACCCAATTAGTGACGTATCAGCCCTCGATCATTTATACCCGAGGCCCTGACACTCCACCCATTCACTTCGTAACTTTCATAACTCCACATATCATTTCTACCCTCCAACCAGGATTTCAGTACTACTTCCCTAATAACACCAACCACCACAAAGCCCAACAACAACACAACCACTAGTAAGATTTCAATGCATCACGGGTCTCAATGACACAAAGTTTGACAACAACCAACCTGCTCACGGCATAGCGCACATAAAGCTTCAACAAACAACCCTATGACATTCTTCACATAACATGCTTTTCACAACATAACAAATCCTAATCACTTCCAACCAACCATACAATATCAGTAAGTTCCTAAAGTTGCAGACAACAAATATGAATACCAGTCATATACATATCCAATATATAAAATAATCGCAAGTTACAATAACAGCATCGACCTCACAAACCTGTCCAACAATTAAAATAATAAGAGAAACATGTTTATAATGTAAAATCAGCAAGAACAATTTCTATTAACACACATCAACGCACACACCCGCCCCCGTGCTACTTACGAACAAATGTCCTAAAGCTCCTAAGCTTGTTGAACACTTCCTACTACAAAAAGAGCACGATCTCGAGGTTAGTAGCCCATCAGAAACATTTAGTTATAAACGAAACCGAGTTTAGGTATAGTCGTTACCTACTAACTCACACTAAAACAACTTGGGTTAGGAGTGGATCGACGTCGAGGGGGTTCGGGCTCCCAATCTGAGTTCCAAAGACCTTAGGCTTGCCGTCCTTATGTCTAAAAGCGATGGGTAACGCAAATCAAGGTCCGTGTGGGTGTCGGTCAATGCCAAAATGTATCAGAACGAAGATATCGTTGCGAATCTGCTACTGTTCACGTCGGGATTGCAAAAAGAACGAGTCGCCGGAGCTGCTATTCGCCGGAGACAGCCGTCGGGAGTTGCGCACGTTGTCGTGGTTGAGGCTGTAGCAGCAAGTCGTCGGGGCTACCGTGGATTTGACCGTTCGTCGTGCGCCGCCGCGAGGAGACGCTGCAAGAAGCCGGTGCTAACAGATCTTGGTCGTTGCAGTTCGCCGGAGGAGGAGTCGAAACTTCTCTGTTCGTCGTGGGTATCTTCTGTCCGGTAAGCACCATCGCAGGTCACGAGCCCCCACCACAGATTGCTGTTCGTGGCCGCGGAGTTTCCGTTCGTCGAAGGTGCGGTGGCCGTGGAGAGGTTCCGCTGCCGCCGCTACTGGTTCGTGGTGGAGCGTCGTGCCGCTGTTGTTGTTTCCGTTTGTGAAGGACTGCCGTTTGTCGGAGAAGGGGTGGCCGGCGGAAGATCGGGGAAGAGTTGGACGAAAATCAAAGAGAGGGGGGGGGGGGGAGGGGCGGCTGGACAAGTGAGGAAGAAGAAGATGAAGTGGTTTAGGGTTTTTTTTTTATTCTTTCCTTTTGTTTATTTTTAAAACAAATTTTCCCTCAATGAAGCCGAATCATCCAAGCCCAAAGAAGAAGAGTCCATTCCCTTAAAACAAGACCCAACATACAAAGTTTGGTAAATATTAATTTAATTGGATTTTTAGAGCCCGATAAATATAGATAAATTTAATTAACAATCAATTTAATATTAAATGAAAAATCTCCTGTTTCGAGACCAACTAACCTGAGGGACTCGGGGCGTTACAGACTTCCCTCCTTCAAAAACTTTCGTCCCCGAAAGTTGACTGTTCTAGCAGTTCAGGGTACCTCGCCTTGATATCGTCCTCCCGCTCCCAAGTAGCTTCTTCCACTTGGTGGTTTCTCCATAAAACCTTAACCAAGCGAATCGTCCGGTTCCTCAACAACTTGGTTTCTCTTGCCGAAACTTTGACGGGTACCTCTTCGTAGCACAAGGACTCATCCAGTTGCAATGGTTCGGGGTCCAAGACGTGCGAAGGGTCATGAATATACTTCCTCAGCATAGACACGTGAAACACATTGTGAACTGCTACCAACGATGGTGGCAAGGCCAACCTATACGCGACTGGGCCGATCCGTTCCAAAATTTCAAAAGGCCCAATGAACCTTGCGCTGAGCTTGCCCTTCTTCCCAAATCGTAAAATCCCCTTTACGGGTGCCACACGAAGAAACACCCGTTCACCTACCACAAACTCGAGCTCCCTACGCCTGACGTCCGTATAACTTTTTTGACAGCTCTGTGCGACTTGCATCCTTCCCCTGATCTTTTGAATGGCGCTGTTAGTCGCCTGCACCAAATCCGGTCCCAAGAGAACTCTTTCTCCGACTTCGTCCCAATTAACCGGAGACCGACACTCCTTCCCATACAGTGCCTCGTATGGGGCCATCCCAATCGTGGCCTGAAAACTGTTATTATAAGCGAACTCTATTAGGTAGAGGTACTTGTCCCAAATACCACTAGAGTCTAACATGCAAGCTTTGAGCATGTCCTCCAAAACCTGGTTCACACGCTCCGTCTGACCATCGGTTTGGGGGTGAAACGCCGTGCTAAAGTCCAACTTAGTGCCTAGGGACTTGTGTAGACTCCGCCAAAAAGTCGAGGTGAAACGCGGGTCTCGATCGGACACTATGGATACCGGTATACCATGTAGCCTTACAATTTCCTGTAAATACAGTTCCGCCCATTTTTCTACTGTATACGTGGCTTTGCCGGGAATAAAGTGAGCAATCTTGGTTAAACGATCTACAACTACCCAAATCACAGTGAATCCCTTAACCGTCCTTGGTAGTCCTGTAATGAAGTCCATAGCCACATCGTCCCACTTCCAGACTGGTATGCTCAAAGGTTGCAGTAATCCAACAGGTCTCTGTCTCGAAGCCTTTACCTGTTGGCAAGTCAAACACTTGCTAACAAACTGAGCTATTTCCCTCTTCATGTTATGCCACCAGTAATGTTTCTTGAGGTCTTGGTACATTTTGGTACTTCCTGGATGGACCGAGTAGGGAGTATTGTGTGCCTCTTCCAATAAGTCCTTCCTCAAAGAATAATCTTTTGGCACACACAACCTTCCGCGAAAAAGCAAAGCTGCCTCACCCGAGAGAGTGAAATCCCCATGGCCCACCATACTAAAGCCTTTGGCCAAGCTAGGGTCTTCCTTTTGGGCAACAATGATCCTCTGCCTCAGACTGGGTTCCACCGAGATTCGAGCCAACAGCGCGGAGACATCATCCACCGTCAGCTCTACCTCCAAGCGTTCCAACTCGCTGTGCATTGGACTGTAGATCGCAACCAAAGATGCCACACTTGCCGCCTTTCTACTAAGAGCATCAGCCACCGCGTTTGCTTTACCTGGATGGTAACTAATCTCACAATCATAGTCCTTCACCAACTCTAACCACCGCCTCTATCTCAAGTTAAGCTCCTTCTGAGTGAAAAGGTACTTCAAACTCTGATGATCCGTGAAGACCTGAATTCTCTCTCCGTAAAGGTAGTGCCTCCACAACTTTAAGGCGAAGACCACTGCTGCTAATTCTAAATCATGAGTGGGATAGTTAAGCTCATGCGCCTTCAGTTGCCGAGAAGCATAAGCTATAACTTTCCCATGTTGCATCAGCACACATCCCAAGCCCTTTCGTGAGGCGTCGCTGTAAACCACCAAACCTTCCGTCCCGTCGGGGACAGTTAACACCGGAGCAGACACCAAACGCTTCTTCAGTTCTTGGAAAGTCTCCTCACACTCGCTGCTCCAAGTGAATGTGGCATGCTTACGAGTCAACTGCGTCAACGGTGCCGCTATCCGAGAGAAATTCTGGATGAACTTTCTGTAATAACCAGCCAAGCCGAGGAAACTACGAATCTCTGTAACGGAACTAGGTCTTGGCCAATTGCTAACAGCCTCCACTTTGGCGGGGTCTACTGCAATACCCTCCCTGGTGACTATGTGTCCTAGGAAAGCCACTTTGTCCAGCCAGAACTCACACTTCGAAAACTTTGCATACAACTTATTTCCCCGTAATGTAGTCAAAACCTGTATGAGATGTTCCTCGTGACACTGCTCAGTCTTGGAGTATATCAGGATGTCATCGATGAACACAATGACAAAAGAATCTAAATACTCCTTAAAGACCCGATTCATTAGATCCATAAAGGCTGTCGGAGCATTTGTGAGTCCAAAAGACATCACAACAAACTCATAGTGCCCATACCTTGTTCTGAACGCTGTCTTCGAGATGTCGGCCTCCTTTAGCCTTAACTGGTGGTACCCCGAACGCAAGTCTATCTTCGAGAACACCTTCGCCCCCTGAAGCTGATCAAAAAGGTCATCAATGCATGGTAGGGGATACTTATTCTTAACCGTAACTTTGTTTAGTTCCCTGTAATCTATACAAAGTCGCATAGAACCGTCTTTCTTCTTAACAAAGAGCACGGGCGCACCCCAAGGGGATACGCTTGGGCGGATGAAACCCTTGTTGAGTAATTCTTCCAACTGTAGCTTCAGCTCTTTCAACTCTGCCGGAGCCATTCGATAGGGTGCTTTCGAGATGGGAGCCGTCCCTGGCAGCAACTCTATACAAAAGTCCACTTCGCGGGACGGAGGCAAGCCGGGGAGGTCCTCAGGGAACACGTCAGTGAACTCATTAACTACACGAACTGCCTCAATGCTCGACACAACCTTCCTTGCATCCACAACGCTAGCCAAATAGGCCCAGGCACCACGCTGGAGAAGATGGCTGGCCTTCAATGCCGACACCACCCTCGGGACCCCGGCCTTGACTCCTTTAAAGGTAAAGTTTTGTCCGGAGGGCAAGCGAAAGCTAACTTCCTTCTTCGAGCAATTGATATTAGCCCGGTTAGCAGCTAACCAATCCATGCCTAGTATCACATCGAAATCCTGCATATCCAGTTGAATTAACTTCACCTCCACGGTCTAACCATCGAAAGAGAGCTGGCCTCCTTTCACCACTTGACTAGTGACCAACACAGATCCTGACGGAGTGGATACCGACAACAAAAAGCCTAACGATTCTAGCTCTAGGTCCGCATGCCGAACAAAGGTAGAAGCAATGAAAGAATGACTAGACCCCGAGTCAAATAAAGCGTAAGCAGGCATACAGAGTACTAAAACAGTCCCTGCAAAAGTAACACGCATGCAATAAAACACAAGCATATACACACCGCTCAAGACTCGCAAAGAGAAGGCACTGTGACCACCGCCTCGGCATGCTCAACATCCCCCCTGGTAAAAGCGAAGACGCGCACCCTATGGGTTCCACCTTGAGTTGCCGCCGTCGCAGGGATCCTCTGGCCTAAAGCTTGGGTATTCGAGCCGGTCATCGGACACTCCCTTGCAAAATGTCCTTCCTTCTAACACCTGTAACATATTCTCTTTCCCGCCCAACACGGTCCAGCATGGCTCCTCTTACAAGAGGGGCACACCGGAGAAACAGTCTGCCTTTGCACAAGCTGCTGGTGTCCCCTAGAGGGTTGACTTAAGGAGAACGATGCAAATTTCCTCTTGACCCTCGAGCTGGAGCCCATCACCTGTTGAGACTGAGGCTCCTCAAGACATTTGTCCATCACCAACGCACACCTGACTGCTGCTGCATAAGTAGTTGGCTCCTTGAGAACAAGTAGCCCCTTGATCTCCCTACGCAAACCGTCAATGAACTTGTCAATCTTTAATTGTTCAGTAGGAATATATTGCATTCCAAAACAGGACAGTTCAGTGAACTTCCTCTCGTATTGGGCCACAGTTAGGCTCCCTTGAGTGAGACGGAGAAACTCTGCCCGTTTTTCGTTCCTGACAGTCACGGGGAAATAGTACTCATAGAGTAGGTCCTTAAACCTCGCCCATGTGACGGGTGCGTTGGCGTGATCCTCCGCTGCCGCCACCGACTCCCACCAGTTTACTGCTTCTCCCCGAAGCATAAACACTGCTCTCCGGACCTTGAATTCGTCGGAGCATCCCAAATACACATAAAGGGCTTCCAACTCCCTGACCCATTCCTTGGCCGCAGTAGGCCTCTCACTCACCTCGTTGAAAACGGGTGGTCCGAACCGTTTGAAATCCCTAATAAACTGGACCTCCTCTTGTTGAATCTGTGCCCGGCGAGGCTGCTGCGCCTGAGCCCCACCGGCTCCATTCGCATTATCCAGCAATACTTGCAATGCCTCAGCTAGTAACGCCACCTGGGGATTCACCTGGGGAATTCCCTGAGATGCTGCCTGCGGGACCGGGGGTGCTACCCCTCCAGGAACTGCCGGGGGAACATTTGGATCCGCTCTTCCTCACCCCTAGGGTTCGGATCCTCGTAGTTGTGAGCTCTCGTGTTCCGTCGAAAAGCCATTGTCTAAAGGAACAGAGAACAGAGCACCATGGTCATTAACACACTAACCGGGGCACAACACAAGTGCAAAATTCAAGCAAAGTCTACATAATGAATCAAAGAAACACACCGACCTATCTAGTATCAGTCAATAATAATATATCAATCATAAGCAGTGTAAGACATTCATGATCGAACATCCAAAACTCGGAAACGTACCTGGTGATGACGAGGAGACTGACAAGGACCGTACACTGACGACCTAGATTCTAGGACAGTCTACAGGAAAAACTCCGCTCTGATACCAATTGTAACGACCCAGAATTTCCCGCACAGCTCTAGGTCACATTAACTACCCAACTAATAAAATTTAACCCCGACTACATCCTACCAACTTCCTATGCAACAAACATACAAAATCAAGTTCCAATGCTCATCAATTTAGCGATAAATCAATCTCATAGAATAACATTGAACAATATTCGTGAACCACTTCACGAGGCAAGTTTATTTCTCAATCTATATGAATCTAAATAAATGGAATGAAACTCAAATAGGCCCCTATCCCGAAGTGAAACTAACAACAAGGGAAAAATCTCTCAATTATTCAAATACAAATAAACCATCTATTGGCCATAACATGAGGCCTTAACAAATGACTTAAACTAAACAGGAGTAACTAAGTAGCCTATGGTCCTCACTCGTCATGTCTCCTCCGTCCCATCACCATGGTCACCCACGAGTCCTTCACCTGAATCAATCATTATAGGGGGGGGGGGGGTGAGTATATAAAATATACTCCGTAAGTAGCCCTCACCAACACACACACACGTCATGCTCAACTATATCAAGAAACATTCGTAATCATGCTTTTCAATACATTATGCATTTAAATATATACGCATTTCGTAACATATTAGTGAGAACTGTCGCAACGTCATCACGACGCGGAGTGGCCGACATCATCCCCTGAAGGGTCTCTTTCGAGATTAGGGTTTGGAGTCGCCACCAATCATCTACGAGGTGTGATTGGTCACCTATTTTAAAAAACTTGGTCTACGAAAAACAGATTTTGGTTCGGGAGTCGGTTGAGCGTAGGGAAGGTGTTAGCACCCTACGACACCCGTTCGAAAACGGTACCATATTTTGTAAAAAATTATCCTATTATACTTTGCTCCAAAAAGAAAAATACTTTTGTGTTTGATTTTAAATGTCCCAAATTTATTGGTTCATATTTTACGATAAAATATGAACCAACAAGCATGAGTGGCGCAAAGACCATTAGAAAAACAAATTATCACCTCGAGAATATTGGAAAGATCAAATTTCTGTCATTCAGATTTTCGAAATAATTATTTAGTAGAAAAGAAAAATTAACAAATAAAAAAAATAATTATAGTGTTTAAAAAAAAATAATACTAAAATGAAAAATAATAATAGTAATAATAATAATAATAATAATAATAATAATAATAATAAAATAAATTTATTTTATTTTAGATTTGAAATTCCTCTAACAAACTTCCTTAAAACAAAAAAAAACATTTAAAACAAACTTGTTTTTAAAATTTAAATAATCAAATCATATTTAAAACAAATTTATTTTAAAAATAATCAAATCATATTTAGGAGCACTCGAGGTTGATTCAGGTGGTCGGTGATCCGTGCGTCGGTTGTTGAACTTTGCGCCAGACTACTGTGGTGCAGGTTGTCTGAACTTGTGATCACCGGGGGACGTGTGTAGCCTGTGTATCGTCGGGGTTGTCGGCCTGGGTGAAGAAGAAGAGAAGGTGATGGTAGAGAGAAAGAAGGAAGTGAATTCTTCTCTGTATGGGTGTTCTGTCTCCTTTCCTCCCCACTGCAGCCCTCCTTAAATACACCTAAAACTAACCATAAAAAAGAAAAAGGGGGAAGAGAAGAGAGAAAAAGATGGAGGAGAAGAAGGGGAGGGGATACACGTATGAAGGAAAAAATCAAAGGGGAGAAAAACTGTATTTTTTTTATCTTAAAATCAATTTAAAAAAACCAATTATTTTGAAATAAAATCTAATTTTAAAACTTAATTTGATTTAATTAAAACTTTACATTAAATTTTATAATAAAGTAAATTATGTTATTTTAAACTAAATCAATAAACATAAAAAATAATAATAATAATAATAAATAAATCAGTAATAAATTTTTTTTTAAAAAAACAAAAACGAAAGCGAGTCGGACTAAAATTTTGACTGGCTGGGGTGGGTTGGAAATTTTGACTGGCTGGGGGTCAAAAATTTTGGGAAGCATAAGGGGAGTAATGTGAAGTTGCATTATTCACAAATGGTTGATTATACCCGTATGGCGTTGGGTAATAATACGGAGAGTATTGCGGTGTCTGACGGTACGGTTGTTGTTTCCAAGAGTGTCGGTCTGCTCCCACCATTTGCACCTCACCTTCCTTCTTCTTGGAATGACTTGACTTCTTTGCGGCCAATGGCTCATCGGCAGTACTAGTTATTCGCCCATGTCTAACCCCGTATTCGATCCTTTCTCCGATGGTCATAATATCAGAGAAATTTGTGGAAGCGCTTCCTATCATCCGATCATAGAAAGGATGTTTTAGGGTATTGATGAACATGGCAGATAGTTCCTTATCTGTTAAAGGAGGTTGGACTTGAGCTGCCGTGTCCCTCCACCTTTGAGCATACTCCTTAAAGCTCTTTGTACTCTTCTTCTCCATCCTCTGTAAATCTAAGCGATCTGGAGCCATGTCTATGTTATGCTTATATTGTTTTAGGAAGGAGTCGGCCAGATTCTTCCACGAGCCAACATGAGAGCTATCTAACTGCATGTACCAACGAGAGGCCGGACCAGATAAACTATCTTGAAAGCAGTGTATCAACAATTTGTCATTTTGGACGTATGCTGCCATCTTCCTACAGTACATTATAAGATGATTCTTAGGACAAGAAGAACCATTGTACTTCTCAAACTCTGGCACCTTGAATTTTGGAGGGATGACTAAACCAGACACCAAGCACAATTGTGAGGCATCGATGTTGCCAAAAACGTCTGTCCCCTCTATTGCTCTTAATCTTTCCTCCAGAACTTCGAACTTCTCGTTACTAGGGGCATTTTGTCCGACTGGGTCTGTCGTGGCTGGGAGATCACCTAGGTGAAGGACTGTAGGGGGTGACATCATTTGCTCGGGCTCTCGAAAAATGATGTTGGTTGGGATTTGCTGAGCTCCTTTAACAAAGGGATGCGGATACTGACCAACCGGGACGTCATACAGAGGGTTGTACGTTGTATATTGTGGCATGAAACCCTCTGCCACTGGCCTAAGAGGTGGACCGTACCCAGGTGGATAAGGCGGGGTTTCTTGCGGCTCATGGACAGGGTTGCTAGATGTAGCAGGATCTGCAGCCGCTTTGCCTTTTTCCAACGCGAGGAGGATGGCATCTAACTTTTCTCGCAACTCCTCGATATCTTTCCTTGTTTTCTCCTGCTCGGCTTTTTGATCTTCCATCATTAATCTTGCCCTGAGTCTGGTACGGTAAGTGCGATGTGGTGCCAGTGAGCGAGCTATCTTGAACAATCCCTTTTGTTTTTTAGAAAAATAGAAGACAAAAAGAAAGAGAAAGAAAACCATAAATAAATAAGTTCGTGACTTTATTATAAATTGGATAAATAAATAAATGAAGATTACAAGAAAACAACAATTATGCCAAATTTGAACCCCAATGCTTAAATCATGGAATTGAAAGTACATTAAAGCAGAGTGTCAATAAAACTGTCCCCAATGCTCTAGATCTCGTCGAAGTTTGCCCAATAACTTGAGTGTGCTTTTGCCATTCGGCTGTGTAGGGGCAATGGCAGATGTGAGAGCTCGTGCCTCTTCAGCTAAACCATCTGCCCTACGGGCTGCCTGTCTGACTTGGGTGAGTACATGTTCTGAATTATGACGCAACAATGTGTTATCGCGCCTCACATGGTCTAATTCATACTCCACTTGGTTGTATTGTTCCTTGATATGGGCATAATCATGCATTAACCTATCAGCAGCATTCTGGGTTTTGTCGAGACGGCTTGAAAGCGCCTGAACAGTTTCCCTTAATCTTTGATTTTCTTGAGCATATTGAGCTAACTGTACTTCTTTCTCCTCCAGCACAATGGCCTTTTCACGAAGGGACATGATTTCTGTTTGTAGAGAAGACATTTGTTGTGATATTTGATTGTCTCGCGCCCTCAAGGCTGCTTGTGAGCTCTCTTCGTACTTTCTTCTGTTAGGGTCCCGAACCTCTACTTCTAGCGGTCTGTTTTCTTTCCCCTGGCAACCGACCTCCCTTCTTGCCTGCTGTAATTCCAGCTCAATGTTTCGAGGTAGATTTTGATTGAACCCTAGTTGTAGTCTTTATTTAGCTGATGTGGGGTTCCCTTCTCGCAGCTCGTATTCTATCCTGCGAACCTTCCGCTGAGTGGATTGATTTGGGCTCATTTCAGAAAGAATTCTCCTAGTGGGAACCTCTAGCTTTCCTTTGCCCTTGTCAGTTGGTAGGAGAACCACAGTTTTTCCTCTACTCGAATGCCACTGTTCATATCCTTCAAATATATTATCGTGGTAATTGCCACTTTGGATTCTGACAATCGTCTTCCACGCCTTTACGACCTCGTGAATTTTGTTTTTGCAAAACCCAATATCATAGGCAAATTCAGAGTTTCTTAAGTCATGTGTGGCGGGATAAACTGACGTACCCATATCTGACGCAGTACCATTAATGGGGCATAAGATACACATCCCCATGGACCCAATAACGGCAGACTGTGAAATTTACCACACCTATACATCATAGGTTTGGTTGACATCCATCGGGCTCTCCACTCCACGCCTTCTGGCCTTAGTCCTGCAAAGAAAATGCTCCACTCTTCTTTTCCTGGGTGAATTTGACTCCAATCTGCTTGGTTGAATTCAAGCATGGGATTTTGTAATCTACTCCACGATCTTGAAAATTTGACCTGAGGACACTTGAACTCTGGTGGACAATTTATATGGCTGAGGATCCAAATGTATAGCAGTTGAGCACAGCCTATAAATTTCCCTACTCCTCGCGATTTGCAAAAATTTAGTGCTTAGAAGGTTTCTGCCAGGATGGGTATTACGAGATTAACCCCCATTTCTACCTTGACAAATAGCTTGACCACCCGCTCTTCAACGTACCCACTAACTTTAGGGAATAAAACCAAGTTAAATAAGCACAGAGCTAATAGCGATAGCTCCCTTTCTTCATTAACGAACCTCTACTGAAGACTCAGGATATATTCTATCGGTAAGCATATGTTTTCTCCCTTCCTTTTCACATGTTTTTCAATCTCACCAGCAGATATCTTCCCTACAAGCAGCGATACTGCCCTTTTCAATGTAAACCCACCATCATAGGAATAAACCTCAATTTTCTCTTGCAGTGGTATTTGTAAGAGGGTGTGGTATTCCTCGATAGTTGGGGTTATATCCATTGAGCTAAAAGTAAAGCATCTATAGGCCGGATCCCAATGTTGAACTAATGCTCTCAACACTGAGAAGTTTACTCGCACGTACAGGAGTTGTGCTATGTAGCCATATTTTTTTATGAACTGGGTCTTTCTATCTGGTCTTAAACCCTCCCATAAACGTTTCAAGGTATCCAACTGATTTTCTGGAAACGTTACATTTTGAAATGGCATGATTACATTCTGTGATAATGCGTCACCATGAGTATGTTGCATGTTCTCTGACCATTGACGGACAATTTCTTGGTCTTGCTCTCTCCACTCTTGGGTAGGAACCTTACTGGAACTCATGCTTTAATTTACTGTCAATATTAATGATTTAAGACTTAGGTCAATTCTGGTAAAATTGAAAGAAAATAAATTTAAAAGGAAAGTTGCGAAACTCTTTTTTTTATTGTTGTAAAAAAAACGATTATTAAGTGAGAGAATGTATGAGACTCTTTTAAACAAATCACTTTATTAACACCAACAGAAACAATCTAAACAAAAATAAATAAATAAATAGCAGAAATCTGATGCTAAAATGAGTGTAAAGTTAATGCCTACACAACCTAGAGGGAAGCGGCCCCCAAATCTTCCATACGCTTGCGCGGTATGGTCAACTTGAGTGGAGAATTTCATGCGCCTGCACGGGAACCGAAATTCCACGAAGGTCACACTACTCAGTCCCCGATCTAATCTTAAAGGTAAAGCCCGGGTAGGAGGCTTGTGTATTTGTGCGAGATGCATATGATGCCAAACCAAATTAATAAAAAAAAACAAAGCGAACAAGAAAGGAGGAAAAAAAAAGAAATATAATAAGATAATAAATAACAAAAATAATGGCTTGACTCTCTAAAGGTCCCCAGTGGAGTCGCCAAGCTGTCGCAACGTCATCACGACGCGGAGCGGCCGACATCATCCCCTGAAGGGTCTCTTTCGAGATTAGGGTTTG
The DNA here is from genome assembly GCF_013281855.1 of Momordica charantia. Classification (NCBI taxonomy): domain Eukaryota; kingdom Viridiplantae; phylum Streptophyta; class Magnoliopsida; order Cucurbitales; family Cucurbitaceae; genus Momordica; species Momordica charantia. The sequence continues at coordinate 12,369,366 of NW_028275161.1, forward strand.
GAGTCGCCACCAATCATCTACGAGGTGTGATTGGTCACCTATTTTAAAAAACTTGGTCTACGAAAAACAGATTTTGGTTCGGGAGTCGGTTGAGCGTAGGGAAGGTGTTAGCACCCTACGACACCCGTTCGAAAACGGTACCATATTTTGTAAAAAATTATCCTATTATACTTTGCTCCAAAAAGAAAAATACTTTTGTGTTTGATTTTAAATGTCACAAATTTATTGGTTCATGTTTTACGATAAAATATGAACCAACAAGCATGAGTGGCTGAAAGACCATTAGAAAAACAAATTATCACCTCGAGAATATTGGAAGGATCCAATTTCTGTCATTGGGATTTTCGAAATAATTATTTAGTAGAAAAGAAAAATTAACAAATAAAAAAAATAATTATAGTGTAGGGGCCATCAAAAATTGAACTTGTGATGTGAGAGTCCATATATAAATTTCTTACCAATGTGCCAACATCCTAAGATATTACATAATATTTTATATAAATGTTTTAAGATTTGAAATCTTATAAAAATGAAAGTTTTTTTTTATATTAAAAAAAAACATTTTATCTAAAATAGTTGTTTGGTAAAATAATGATATAAAAAACATTAATTTAGGCAAGCAAAGACTCGAACCAAAGACATGTGAATTACTCCTAAGTAACCTACCACTATGCCAACATCATATGATACAACTTAGTATTAATTCTTATCATACAAATCTTTATTTAAAAAAAATGTTTAAAAAAAAAATAATAATAATACTAAAATGAAAAATAATAATAATAATAATAATAATAAAATAAATTTATTTTATTTTAGATTTGAAATTCCTCTAAGACACTTCCTTAAAACAAAAAAAAAACATTTAAAACAAACTTGTTTTTAAAATTTAAATAATCAAATCATATTTAAAACAAATTTATTTTAAAAATAATCAAATCATATTTCTTATTTTAAAAATAATCAAATCATATTTAAACAAATTTATTTTAAAATATATCAAATCATATTTAAACAAATTTATTTTAAAATATATCAATCATATTTAGACGAATTTATTGTAAAATATATATATATATATATCAAATTTAAAACAAGCTTATTTAAAACAAATATAAAAAAATCAAATCATTTCTAAAACAACCTTTTTCTATACCACGTACTGCAGTGAGGAAATTCTGGGTGTGCCCGCGGGTCTGAAACCGTGAAGGAGCACTCGAGGTCGGATTCAGGTGGTCGGTGATCCGTGCGTCGGTTGTTGAACTTTGCGCCAGACTACTGTGGTGCAGGTTGTCTGAACTTGTGATCACTGGGGGACGTGTGTAGCCTGTGTATCGTCGTGGTTGCCGGCCTGGGTGAAGAGGAAGGAAGGTGATGGTAGAGAGAAAGAAGGAAGTGAATTCTTCTCTGTATGGGTGTTCTGTCTCCTTTCCTCCCCACTGCAGCCCTCCTTAAATACACCTAAAACTAACGATAAAAAAGAAAAAGGGGAAGAGAAGAGAGAAAAAGATGGAGGAGAAGAAGGGGAGGGGATACACGTATGAAGGAAAAAATCAAAGTGGAGAAAAACTGTATTTTTTTTATCTTAAAATCAATTTAAAAAAACCAATTATTTTGAAATAAAATCTAATTTTAAAACTTAATTTGATTTAATTAAAACCTTACATTAAATTTTATAATAAAGTAAATTATGTTACTTTAAACTAAATCAATAAACATAAAAAACAATAATAATAATAATAAATAAATCAGTAATAATTTTTTTTAAAAAAAAAAAACGAAAGCGAGCCGGACTAAATACGGCGTCTACAAGAACCACAACCAGGAAACATGTTAACATCCAAGCTCTAGTCTCCCTAATATTACCAGTACCTCTAAGCTTATCTTAGTTATCATACCCTTCCACAGCTATCTCCTTTAAATAGGGTCGGCCCCTGACCATTTTATACCCAGAGCCCTGAGCCTGCAGCATCGGCTCTCGATCATTTATACCCGAGGCCTTGAACTCTGCATCGACCCTCGACCATTTATACCCGAGGCCTCGCTGTCTTACAATCTATTGGCCCTTGACCATTTATACCCAAGGCCCTAATAGTTCTCCTTTCGAAAGACTCCTCGCATCGACCCCCGACCATTTATACCCAGTCCTCGACGCTCATCTTTATCCAATATTGGTGTATCGACCCCCGACCATTTATACCCGAGGCCTCGATACCCAATTAGTGACGTATCAGCCCTCGATCATTTATACCCGAGGCCCTGACACTCCACCCATTCACTTCGTAACTTTCATAACTCCACATATCATTTCTACCCTCCAACCAGGATTTCAGTACTACTTCCCTAATAACACCAACCACCACAAAGCCCAACAACAACACAACCACTAGTAAGATTTCAATGCATCACGGGTCTCAATGACACAAAGTTTGACAACAACCAACCTGCTCACGGCATAGCGCACACAAAGCTTCAACAAACAACCCTATGACATTCTTCACATAACATGCTTTTCACAACATAACAAATCCTAATCACTTCCAACCAACCATACAATATCAGTAAGTTCCTAAAGTTGCAGACAACAAACATGAATACCAGTCATATACATATCCAATATATAAAATACCGCAAGTTACAATAACAGCATCGACCTCACAAACCTGTCCAACAATTAAAATAATAAGAGAAACATGTTTATAATGTAAAATCAGCAAGAACAATTTCTATTAACACACATCAACGCACACACCCGCCCCCGTGCTACTTACGAACAAATGTCCTAAAGCTCCTAAGCTTGTTGAACACTTCCTACTACAAAAAGAGCACGATCTCGAGGTTAGTAGCCCATCAGAAACATTTAGTTATAAAGGAAACCGAGTTTAGGTATAGTCGTTACCTACTAACTCACACTAAAACAACTTGGGTTAGGAGTGGGTCGACGTCGAGGGGGTTCAGGCTCCCAATCTGAGTTCAAAAGACCTTAGGCTTGCCGTCCTGATGTCTAAAAGCGATGGGTAACTCAAATCAAGGTCCGTGTGGGTGTCGGTCAATGCCAAAATGTATCAGAACGAAGATATCGTCGCGAATCTGCTATTGTTCGCGTTGGGATTGCAAAAAGAACGAGTCGCCGGAGACAGCCGTCGGGAGTTGCGGACGTTGCCGGGGCTGAGGCTGTAGCAGCAGGTCGTCGGGGCTACTGTGGATCTGACCGTTCGTCGTGCGCCGCCGCGAGGAGACACTGCAAGAAGCCGGCGCTAACAGATCTTGGTCGTTGCAGTTCGCCGGAGGAGGAGCCGAAACTTCTCTGTTCGTCGTGGGTATCTTCTGTCCGGTAAGCACCGTCGCAGGTCATGAGTCCCCACCACAGATCGCCGTTCGTGGCCGCGGAGTTTCCGTTCGTCGAAGGTGCGGTGGCCGTGGAGAGGTTCAGCTACCGCCGTTGCTGGTTCGTTGTGGAGCGTCGTGCCGCTGCTGCTGTTTCCGTTTGTGAGGGACTGCCGTTTGTCGGAGAAGGGGTGGCCGGCGAAAGATCGGGGAAGAGTTGGACGAAAATCAAAGAGGGGGGGGGGGCGGCTGGACAAGTGAGGAAGAAGAAGATGAAGTGGTTTAGGGTTTTTTTTTTTTTTTATTCTTTCCTTTTGTTTTGTTTTAAAACAAATTTTCCCTCAATGAAAGCCCAATCATCCAAGCCCAAAGAAGAAGGAGTCCATTCCCTTAAAACAAGACCCAACATACAAAGTTCGGTAAATATTAATTTAATTGGATTTTTAGAGCCCGATAAATATAGATAAATTTAATTAACAATCAATTTAATATTATATGAAAAATCTCCTGTTTCGAGACCAACTAACCTGAGGGACTCGGGGCGTTACATGTTAGCACCGACACCCGTTCGAAAACGGTACCACATTTTATCATAAATTATCCTATTATTTTATTTGGTCCAAGGAAAAAAATATTTTTGTGTTTTGATTGAAATGTCCCATGTTATATTAATTCACACCTTGTTATGAGATTTGAATTAATAGGTATGAGTGGCACGAAGGTCATTAGAAAAATTTATCACCTCGAGAATATTGGAAGGTTCCAATTTCCGTCATTGGAGTTTTCGAAATAATTACTTAGTAAAAAAAAACAATGATAAATAAAAAAAGAAATAAAATGAAATCATGACACACATAAAGACTCAAACTTTTATTGTGATTGTCAATATCCTAAGCTTTTGCCACTGCACCAAGACATTAGACACTATTTAATTTCTTGGATCATGTATATTAAAACTCAAATGTCTTACCAATATGCCAACACCCTAAGATGCAAACATTATATCTATTTATAAAAACAAAACTTTTAATTTCTTTTTTAAAACTAAAAAAAAAACCTTACGAATTTTGTCAAATTAAAACAAGAAAACAACGTTTTATTTATTTCGAAATTAAAGAGATTCTTTAAAAGAAAAAACTTTTATTTCAAAATTTAACAAAATAAGATCAAATTTACTCAAAATTGATTTTCTAGGTTAAGATTCCCTTCAAAATCATAACCACCAAACGATTAAAAGAAAATAAATAAATTAGATTTTATTATAGAAACAATCTATTTTTATCTCCTCTTTTTTTTTTTTAAATCCCGCAGCATAAGAAGACTCTTTTTAATTAAAAAAATAAAACAAAGTTGACACAAAATTATAATAATAAAAATAATAAACCTTGTTAAAAAATTTAAATAAAAAACTAACTTTTAAACTTTGAATTGAAATTTAAAAGAATCCAAATTTTTTAAAAAAACAAGATTTATTTTATAAAACTCTATTTTAACCAAGATTTTAAAGTAATATCTTTTATTTAAACAAAATTAACTTTATATTTATTTAAAAAAGGAAAAAACTTTCTTTCTTAGAAAAAGTAAAACCTTTTTTTATTTGAAAACAAAATTTAAAATATCAAAATCCTTATTTTCTTTTCAAAACTTATTTAAAATTTCTTTGATCTTTTAAAAAAAATATTTCTTAATATAAAAAAGTTATTTCCAACGGATTTTTTACTCACTTAAAGCACACCATTAAGAAGGAGGTTATCGTAGTGCAGCGGGCTTGGAAGAAGTTGTGAAGAAGGCTGCTGTGTGGTCGCCAGAGGTCGCTGGAGTTCATGGTTGGAGGTCTTACCGTTCGCTTGCATCGTCTGAGGTAGTCGTGGGTATGAAGGAGAAAAGGTGTTGGTGGTGGGATATGAAAGGAGAAGAGATGGAGTGGTGGTTATGGAGGAAAAAGATAGTTTTAGAGAGGGAGAGAAGAAGAAAAGATGAGAGGTTTGTAGTGAGTATTCAAGGGGGGAGACGATTCCCCCTAAAAAAACTTAAAAAAAAAAAACTTTAACGAGCCTTCACTATTTTCTTTCTAACTCTCTGCACTGTGTCCTCCCTCTGTGTGTTGTGTGGTTAGAGAAGAGAGGGGAAGGAAAGGAAGAAGAAGATGTCACGTTACGTGCCTTTGACGAGGAAAAAATCAAAGAGGAAAACTGTTAAAAATCAAAGGTTTTGTTAAAATAAAATCTTTATTTAATTAAAACAAAATCTTTTTAAAATAAAATTATTTACTTAAAAACAAATCATTTTTATTTATCTATTTTTTATTTTAATAATAAAACAAAATCTAAACAAACCATTTTTTATTTTATTATTAATAAAATTAAACATTTTAATAAATGTAACATTTTAATTTTATTTAATTTAAGTTTTATATTAAAACTAATAATAAAGTAAACCTATGTTATTCTTCAATTAAAATAAAACTCAATAAAGTAAAATACAATAATATAAATTAAAATTAAAATTAAAAATAAGCTAGACCAAATACGGTGTCTACAGGTTGCCCCCTTTGTGTATCCTTACATAACTAAAAGGGTAGACAAAGGCAAAAGACAAAGTATTTGGGAAGGCGAAAATTTTATTCAAACAAGATAAGATAGAGATGGACCCAACTGGACACTAGGTAGGATCCCGACATGCAAAGAACCTCGTACTTCATACAGGCTTTAACCTTGATCTTGGATTGAGTTTGATTTAACGGAATGATAATGCAATGGACCTAGCTTTATGAACAAGCTTCGACCTCGACTTGGATCGGGTTCGATTTAACCGAATGATAATGCAATGGACCTAGCTATAACACAGGCTTCGACCTCGACTTGGATCGGGTTCGATTTAACCGAATGATAATGAAATGGACCTGGCAAAAACACAGGCTTCGACCTCGACTTGGATCTGGTTCGATTTAACAAAATGATAATGCAATTGACCTGACTATAACATAGGCTTCAACCTCGACTTGGATCGGATTCGATTTAACCGATAGGACAAAATGCAATAGACCTAGCTTTAACAACATGCTTCGACTTCGACTTGGATCAGGTTCGATTTAACCGAAGATATAATGCAATGGACCCGGTTATAACACAGGCTTCAACCTCGATTTGGATCGGGTTCGATTTAACCGAAGATATAATGCAATGAACCTGGCTATAACACAGGCTTCGACCTTGATTTGGATCGGGTTCGATTTAACCGAATGATAAAATGCAACGGACTTGGCTTTAACAAGAGGCTTCGACCTCGATTTGGATCGGGTTCGATTTAACCGAATGATAAAATGCAACGGACCTGGCTTCAACAACAGGCTTCGACCTCGACTTGGATCAGGTTCGATTTAACCAGATGATAATGCAATGGACCTGGCTAAAACACAGGCTTCGACCTCGACTTGGATCGGATTCGATTTAACCGAATGATAATGCAATAGACCTGGCTATAACACAGGCTTCGATCTCGACTTAGATCGGATTTGATTTAACCGATAGGATAAAATGCAATGGAACTGGCTTTAACAACAGGCTTCGACCTCGACTTGGATCGGGTTCGATTTAACCGAAGATATAATGCAATGGATCTGGCTATAACACAGGCTTCAACCTCGATTTGGATCAGGTTCGATTTAACCGAAGATATAATGCAATGGACCTGGCTATAACACAGGCTTCGACCTTGATTTGGATCGGGTTCGATTTAACCGAATGATAAAATGCAACAGACTTGGCTTTAACAACAGGTTTCGACCTCGATTTGAATCGGGTTCGATTTAACCGAATGATAAAATGCAACGGACCTGGCTTTAACAACAGGCTTCCACCTCGACTTGGATCGGGTTCGATTTAACCGAATGATAATGTAATGGACCTGGCTATAACACAGGCTTCGACCTCGACTTGGATCCGGTTCGATTTAACCGAATGATAATGCAATTGACCTGGCTTTAACAACAAGCTTCGACCTTGACTTGGATCGGGTTCGATTTAACCGAATGATAAAATACAACAAACCTGGCTTTAACAACAGGTTTCGACCTCGACTTGGATCGGGCTCGATTTAACCAAATGATAAAATGCAACGGACCTAGCTTTAACAACAGGCTTTGACCTCGACTTGGATCGGGTTCGATTTAACCGAATGATAAAATGCAACGGACCTGGCTTTAACAACAGGTGTCGACCTCGGTTTGGATCGGGTTCGATTCAACCGAATGATAAAATGCAACGGATCTGGCTTTAACAATAGGCTTCGACCTCGACTTTGGATCGGGTTCTATTTAATCGAATGATAAAATGCAACGGACCTGGCTTTAACAACAGGTTTCGACCTGGACTTGGATCAGATTTGATTTAACCGAATGATAAAATACAATGGATATGGCTTTAACAACAGGCTTCGACCTCGACTTGGATCGGGTTCGATTTAACAGAAGATAAATGTTTGATCACAAAAATTACCAAGCTTACGAGCTCGACTCTGACGGAATGATGACCTTGAGGATGAGTTGAATTTTATTGGGCAGGAGACCTGAAAAAGAAAATACTCCGACGCCCAAGTCAGGAAAAATCTGAGTGTATTCGAGAGAAGATACAATGTTCGCGTACATGGGATTGAGACAAATGATTTTTATATATAGACAAGGTCTCTGACATGATTCCCATCGAGGCCTCAACGACTCTTTAAGGTAAGCGTGAATCACGTCGTGATGTCACGAAATTTAACGGAATATATGGTTGAGCAAGACACATCTAGGTCGGTTCAAACAATGAACGGGAGTGAGACCAAAGGAGATCTTGGTCGGCTCGGTCATTACCGGCATTGGCTTGGTAGAAAATGGAAGTACCAAGGTAAAAAAAACTGGCTTCACAGACTTAAAGCCACGCGTGTTATTCTATTATAATAAGGATGTGTCATGTGTGAGGTAGAAAACCACCTCCAACAGATTAAACTGCAATTTCTTTAAAAATGCTAAATTTATTTGATTTATTAGGAAGTTTGTTACCTGAGTTCAGGGTTTAGAAATCCTCATAAACTGTCTAAATGCATGAGATATGCTATTGACACATGACGGTAAGACTAACAAAAACCACGTGTTCATGCTAATGGGAACTTCCAATGGCAGTATGCAGTACTTATCGTAGCGGGAGTCTGACATCCGAGCGAGAGGTCAGACCAATTCTATTTATCCTGGCAACTGATACTACATTGCGTAGGTACCTATGTAGGTGAGACATCGATCGGTCATTTAATTGCGTCCCCTTGTAAACGAAAGAGCTCCATGCTAGAAATAATTAATGAAGATCGGGTACCCTGTTGTTGACAATTGAGTGTGGCCTATCAACTAGCTCTAACTCTAAAGGTCGAGAAAAAGCTAAAGAGATCTGTAGGAGGCTCTACGGGAAGCCGCTGCGCGACCTCTGACGCAACTATCTTATGATGGATTGATGCATCTACAAATGTGTATTGCCCCAATATCATGAATGATGCTCCATTTTATTTTGCATTTATTTTTATCACTTGAAAGTGTGTGACAGCATATGATCTGTTTTTTATTTAGCTTAACTAATGAATTTGATCTTCAATGTATGATGCAATAATGTATTTGCCTACTGAAAGCTAGAATACAACATGTATGCATGATACTAATTTTGTTTTGACAAACACTAGACTATGACTATGAATGTCCAATGCATGATACTTAAATTTTCATAATCTAACCATGATATTTATTTATTTATTTTTTTTTTGAAGAATGTGTATGCCAGTTATGTGAATGAATGATTTGTGAAAATATAGTTTAGAGAACAAGAAGTTTTTCCATATTTTGTAGAGATATTATTTTTTTGTCTACTCGCATCCTTCTTATTAACAATTATTTAGCAAAGAATCAAGCGAGAAAAGGTAATGTCGACATTGGAGGAAACCTACCAACTCTTTTTTCTTTTTCTTTTGTCCTTTTTTTTTAATGAATGTCTTCACCTGATAAAAGATATACACATAAAGGTTTGGTGGGGACGATTTTGTATATGTATCTCATGTGCTAGTTTAGAGAACTATTAAAAAGTAATCCATAGCATTGTACATCTTGCTTGATTAAACTGCTTCATAACCGTAGCCTTGTAATTGACAAGAAGATTGGATACGAGAACATGAATTTGACATTATGAACAAACGAGGATGAAAATCATGATTTTCCATCAAGCCTCACGACGAGAAAAATCAGCAAGCTTCCTTTTTAAAGAAAATGAAACCAAGAGTTCAAAGATATTTTTTCAAATCTCTTGAACAATAAGAGATTGAATTTTTTTTTTTTATTGAAGCTTTGGGTTAAAGACTATGATAGAAGAGTGAGAGTGATTCAATTTCTTTGGATAAATAACCTTGAGAATTGGTTGCGTAACTCCCCAAGAGTTTATCTCATGCATCTTACCCCTATTTGAGTTTAGCTCAAGATCTTTGATAACAATATTCTTTCTCGCCTTTAGCTTCACTTTATGGTCATGTTGCTGTAATCCACTTTTTGAATGTAAGGCTCCCTTTTTAACCTTAGCTTGGACGTGCAGTTGATGCAATCCAATTTTGAATGCAAATGACCTCTCTTTTTCTCAAAATGTAGCTCATTATGGAGTTGTAGAGTGCACTTTGTGAATGTTGAAGATTTTGTGCGAAGAGAAATGTAACAATCTCAGTCTGAAGATGACTTTTGCCTCAAAGCTTTGTATAATGCAATTACAAACTTGCCCCGACGTAGCATTACTCGACTTTGTCCTAGTCTGAAGATTTGTAAAGAAGACCCTGAAGCCTTTGAATCTGCAGTTGTTGATCTATATTGATTGCCACATTCATTGAACTAAAAGATGTTCACGACCTTTTTATCTTTTTTGTTCTTTTCTCTTTTTTTCCTCTTTTTTTCTTTTTTCCTTTTGGTCGGACATAATCTTTTTTACAAAGAAAATAGGGTGCAATCACATATAAAAAAGATGGTCATGCGTAGTCGCCTCTACTGCCGTTCCAAATTATGTCTTTGATGCTGCTCCAGTAAAAATTGCTCTCAAACGAAACTCATCAAAGGAGACTGAGGTCTTGAGACTTTGTCAGGTCGCTAACTTCCCAATTCTCAAAATCATTATTCGTGATCTTGGAATTACTTTTACTCAAAAGAAAAGGAACAGATGAAGAATTAAGCTTGAAAAACAAGACGAAAGAGAGTTGGGAAGAAAAATTTAGATATGAATAAAAGGCAATCAAAATAGGGAGATGCTTGTGTGCTACAAGTACCAATTCATGAAGCAGTAAATCATGAGAGTTTAATGTTATTTTACTACCTTCTAAGTTTTCAGGGTAACACTAGGTGAATAATTTTGGACATTTACCATACAATTAGATGTGACAAGCTTAGCAAAAGGCTTTTATGGTAAGTAGACAAATATTGATATTCATCACAAAAATTGTATGTGACGGGCTAAGCAAAGGATTTTTTGCAATAAATGATCAACTCTCAATGTTGACCATATTTACCATATATCGGTAGTCTAGGCTCAAGGTAGATTAGGCTTAAAGCAGGCTAGGCTCAAGGTTTTATAGGGAGTGAGTAATTTTGGACTCTCACCTAAAAAATGCATTCTTGCCCCAGCATGGAAATTTAGTGGTTTACTGGTTTGCACATGAGAAGAAATAAAGGAGGCTAACATATAGCTACTTTGGGTTAAGATTTAGCCCGAGAAAAAAAGCTTGGTAAAATAGTGAAGTTTTGAAAAAGATTATATCTCGTTGAAAACTTTGATTTTTCATTTTTTATTTTTTATTTCTTTTTTTCACTTTTATTTATTTATTTATTTTTTGTTTTTTTGTTTTGTTCCCCCCAAGTGACTTACTATGGTTGGTTTATGATTCTTGCTAAGGTCTCCACTAACAAAAATTATAAGAGTAGACCATATAAAAAAATATCATTGAAAATCTCAAGTCATTTAATTTTTTATTGAGAGCATTTTCAAAGAAAACTATTTTTTCCACCAATGATATGATATGAGTGATGCATGAGTGAATGTATGACTTTGATTATTTTTTTTTAAGAAAAATAGCTCAATTTCCACACACTCACATTCTTTTTTACAAGTACTTAGCTAAATCATGGGTGACTAAAGCTTCATTGCCGTTTTAACACTAGCAAGCAATCTCAAATATGACTTCAAATAAGAAATAAACTTTATTGATAATGCAAAGCAATAGGTCAACATTGATTTTGATAATCTTGTACACTCATGATTCTAGTGCTTCATGTGTTGACCATCTTCCTTTGAAAACTTTTGTCATCCTGCCTTCATTAGAACTTGCACTTTATGTTTTAGTGAAGTACAGTTCTCAGTTGAATGACCTATAGCTCTTGCATGGTAATCACAGTGGACTTGCGGGTCGTACCACTTTGGTAAGGTGGTTGCAATGGCTCTATGGGTACGGGAGCTAATAGATTACCTTGAAATAATTGGGATAACAACTCAGTGTAGGATATTGGGATCGGATGAAAGCTCTCTCACTTTAGTTGCCTCCTACTACTATGATTATCTGCTAATGTTGGCAACCTTAGTTGTCGGTCATACTACAGAGCCAATGAGTTTATGGGTACTATAGACGGATTATGTATATTGTAGGTCCTTGCTGGTGCATCCACTTGCGCTTCGAGATTACTGCCTCGACTTTATTTTTCTTTTTAACAAAGCTTCTATTCGTTTCAGAATGTGGCTCTTCATTAATTAAAGGCACCGACAGTTGTTCTGTTGCTTTTCCCCATCTTTGAGCATATTCTTTCCCTGCAGTTTCTTCAGCATCTTCATTGGTAACATTTTCTTTTTCTTTACCTTTTAAAATATTTGAGTTAATGGCCTTTGATACTTGTCCATCTTGGAATGTGAATTCAACCTGACAGATTGTAGGAGCTTCTTGGGATTTATTGGAAAGCTGAGCTTCATGTGATGAATTATGCTGGGGGAAGCCCTCTATTGACTGACAAAGAGGTGAGTTCACCTTAGGTGATAAATTATTACGAGATTCGACTAAATTGTTAGGTTGAGAAATGCCTCCAACAATATTTTTTAAGATATTGAAAATTTCTGTGACTTGTCCTTGAATCTTATCGATGTCTTGTCTCATCTCTTTAGCTTTGCACTCTGCACCTCCATGACCTGTTCTTCAATTTCGTCTCTTATTTTCTTTAGCTTAGTATTCAATTCTTCCCTTACCCGTTTGTGGATTTCGTCTATAATATTCTTTAGCTCGGCATTGAGTTCTCCCATGTTATGCTACTTTATGTACCTTGTATATAAAGAATGGTAAATATGTGGTTGTTGAACTATTTTTTAAGAGTTCGTGTTAATTATGATGTAATGAAGAATGCATATATTTTGATTTTTTTTTAAGATAAAAATTGATATGCATGAGACGATGTGATGCAAATGTTAGATCACCAATTAGGGGAAAATTTTGAAATGATTATGAACATGTGGAATGATGCATGCATAAGATGATATAGAGTTTTTTAGTGATGCATGAGAACGATGGACATGTAAAATGATAAATGCGAGATATATTCTTTTAATTTATGATATGTACACATGTGACATGAGGCATGAGAAAGACAGAGTTTTTACTTTGATTTTCTTTAAATATGCTACAAAAGTGCCCTAATGATATGATATATATTTCATGCAATTATTTTTTTTTTTAAACAATTCATGCAATTATTAGTGCATGCAAATGTAATGCTAGACTCTAACTCATCTTAAGAGAAAGACATGAATATGCACGACATTTAATTCTAGGGGTTAAGGTTTAATTCCTAAGTTTTGGATAAAAAATGAATGAATTTGAAAGTCTTTGGTGGGCCTACATAGGGACATTTATAACTCTTTTGAAAGGCAACACTTCTACCGAAAACTGAAACAAATAGACAGGAAGAAGTAAGGTAAATGATTTTTTTATTCTTTTCCTTTTTTTTAAGAAAAAGTGGTTCATTTAAAACCTTATGATTAAAACTCCAAATCAATCCTAAAAAACAAAATGTCATGAACGACATAACAACCCACATAAAATGCAATATGCATATGGTGTGGAGTTATGTACTAATGCATCCTATAGGATAATGGCCCTCAAATCTTCCATATGTTTTGGCAATATGGTCGACTTGAGTGGAGAATTTCATGCGCCTGCACGGGAACCGAAATTCCACGAAGGTCACACTACTCAGTCTCCGATCTAATCCTAAAAGGTAAAGCCCGGGTAGGAGGCTTGTGAATATGTGTGAGAGATGCATGATTATGCAAACTTACAAAGGCAAATAATTAAAAGACAAAATGTACAATAAAAAGAAATGGACCAAACTATTTTATAACGGATAATAAATGAAAAAATAAATGGCTTGACTCTCAATAGTCCCCAATGGAGTCGCCAAGCTGTCGCAACGTCATCGCGATGCAGAGCGGCCGACGTCATCCCCTGAAGGGTCTCTTTCGAGATAAGGGTTTGGAGTCACCACCAATCATCTATGAGGTGTGATTGGTCACCTAAAAATAAAATTTTCATCTACGAAAACAGATTTTTAATTCGGGAGTCGAATGAGTGTAGGGTAGGTGCTAGCACCCTACGACACCCATTCGAAAACGGTACCACATTTTATCATAAATTATCCTATTATTTTATTTGGTCCAAGGAAAAAAATATTTTTGTGTTTTGATTGAAATGTCTCATGTTATATTAATTCACACCTTGTTATAAGATTTTAATTAATAGGTATGAGTGGCACAAAGGCGTAAAAAAAACAATGATAAATAAAAAAAGAAATGAAATGAAATTATGGCATACATAAAGACTCAAACTTTTATTGTGATTGTCAATATCCTAAGCTCTTGCCATTGAAACAATACCTTAGATACTACTTAATTGCTTTTCAAAATACAAATATTTTATTTTTGAATTTTGATTAAAAAAATAAACGAAAAAAATTTCATTTAAAAAGGAAAAAAATACCTTTTATGTAAAATAATTATTTAGTAAAAACAATGTTTAAAAAAAATAAAACAAAACAAACAATTTTTGAGACATGCAAGGATTTGAACTTGGATCATGTATATTAAAACTCAAATGTCTTACCACAATGACAACAACCTAAGATGCAAACATTGTATCTATTTATAAAAACAAAACTTTTAATTTCTTTTTTAGAACTAAAAAAAAACTTACAAATTTTGTTAAATTGAAACAAAAAAACAACGTTTTATTTATTTTGAAATTAAACAAATTCTTTAAAAGGAAAAACTTTTATTTCAAAATTTAACAAAATAAGATCAAATTTACTCGAAAATGATTTTCTGGGTTAAGATTCCCTTCAAAATCATAACCACCAAACCATTAAAAGAAAATAAAAAAAATAGATTTTATTATAGAAAGACTCTATTTTTATCTCCTCTTTTTTTTTTTTAAATACTGCTGCATAAGAAAGACTCTTTTTAATTAAAAAAATAAAACAAAGTTGATACAAAAAATTATTAATAATAATAATAAACCTTGTTAAAAAATTTAAATAAAAAACTAACTGTTAAACTTTGAATTGAAATTCAAAAGAATTCAAATTTTTTAAAAAAACAAGATTTATTTTATAAAACTCTATTTTAACCATGATTTTAAAGTAATATCTTTTATTTAAACAAAATTAACTTTATATTTATTTAAAAAAGGAAAAAAACTTTCTTTATTAGAAAAAGAAAAACCTTTTTTATTTGAAAACAAAATTTAAAATATCAAAATCCTTATTTTCTTTTCAAAACTTATTTAAAATTTCTTTGATCTTTTTAAAAAAAATGTTTCTTAATATAAAAAAGTTTTTTCCAACGGATTTTTTACTCACTTAAAGCACACCATAAGGAAGGAGGTTACTGTAGTGCAGCGGGCTTGGAAGAAGTTGTGAAGAAGTTGTGAAGAAGGTTGCTGTGTGGTTGCCGGAGGTCGCTAGAGTTCATGGTTGGAGGTCTTACCGTTCGCTTGCATCGCCTGAGGTAGTCGTGGGTATGAAGGAGAAAAGGTGCTGGTGGTGGGATATGAAAGGAGAAGAGATGGAGTGGTGGTTATGGAGGAAAAAGACAGTTGTACAGAGGGAGATAAGAAGAAAAGATGAGGGGTTTGTAGTGAGTATTCAAGGGGGAGGCGATTCTCCCTAAAAGGAACTTAAAAAAAAAAAAAATTTAACGAGGCTTCACTGTTTTCTTTCTAACTCTCTGTGTCCTCCCCCTCCTTGTGTTGCATGCCCTTTAAATACACAAAAAAAAAAATAACAGTAACAATAAGATTGTTAGAGAAGAGAGAGGAAGGAAAGGAAGGAGAAGATACCACGTTACGTGCTCAAACTTTGAGGAGGAAAAAATGAAAGAGGAAAAACGGTTAAAAATCAAAGGTTTTGTTAAAATAAAATCTTTATTTAATTAAAACAAAATCTTTTTAAAATAAAATTATTTACTTAAAAACAAATCATTTTTATTTATCTATTTTTTATTTTAATAATAAAACAAAATGTAAACAAACCATTTTTATTTTCTTATTAATAAAATTAAACATTTAAATAAATCTAACATTTTAATTTTAGTTAATTTAAGCTTTATATTAAAACTAATAATAAAGTAAATCTATGTTATTTTTTAATTAAAATAAAACTCAATAAAGTAAAATACAATAATATAAATTAAAATTAAAATTAAAAATAAGCTAGACCAAATACGGTGTCTACAGAGGATTTGTGGTTTCGTGGTAAATTCGCTTTCCTTCTCATGTCAATTTTTCTTTTTTATTAATTATATAGTCTTGAAACATATAAAGGGAAAGGGAGGAGTACCAAGCAAAGTTTGTGTATTCTCTCAAAATTGTTCAAGTATTGTTTAAGGTGTAAAATTTTGAGAGAGAATTGTTTATATAATTCGATAAGTACACTTCTGTGAGTTATTTTTCTTTTGTGAGATTTCTATCAAGTCTCATCCACCGTTGAAGGAAGTTCAAGCGGTGGTCTACAACTCAAGAGGAGTTTCTGTTTGAAAAGATCCAATTGAAAGAGGAGTCGATCAAGTATTGCGGCATGATTTAAGAAGGGAGTTATTTTATGCACAATTCAATTTTGATTCTAAACTGTACTAACTTTTGATTATTAATCTTATTCTATAGGTGTGGCCTTGTGAGTAGGTTGAGAAACTGAACCACATTAAAAACGTGTTTGTGTCATCTTGTTTAATTATTTTAATTTCTAAGAAAAAAATGAAATTTTATAAATAGAATAATATTTTAGCAAGCTAGTTAGATATTTCAATTTCAATGTATATGTAAGGTTGTATTTTCTTATTTGTTTTCCAAGAAATTTTACCATTTGTACTAAACAAACTAATGTCATATATAATGATTTATTATAGTTTAGTTTTAAATATTACTTAATCTGCATTTTTATAATGAATGCATCTAAAATTATATGGGGAAAAAAAATCTTTCACCCTTAAATTTGGTAAGATTTATCAATTTTTACTCATCAAATTAAACCATAAACTGGGATTGGTGTTATAACTTTTACTATCTATTCAATTGTCAACAATTCACCCATTAATTTAAAACAAAAAATAATGTAAAAAAAAAACTCTAAAAAACTCACAAGTTTAATGAAATCAAGTTTTGCACCAATTAAATTTTACTAATGCACAAAATTGACAATAAAATAACTCTACCAAACTTACAAATTTAAAAGAAAAATTAGTCATAATGTCATTTTTTCAGTCCGGCCAATTTTGTATATAATTCATTTGACACATATGATAATATTTTTTGAACAAAATTTCAAATGAAAAATTATTATGGTGCAAAAATTATTACATCTTTTAAAGTTTAAAGTGAAGATTGCAACACTTGTCTCAATTTAAAGTGTAATTTAATGGAATTAAAAGTTCAAGCGCGTATAATTTTCTCATAAATTACGATGCAAGTTTTGTTTCATCTTCTTGTCTATTTCTTAATTTTATTTCATTGACATGATAGAATTTTCTCTATTGGTCAATTTTATTTCATTGACATGATAGAATTGAACTTAAAAATGGGTACACCTTGCCTCAATTTTTTTATTTTTTTATTTTTTTACAAAAGGTATACCTGGCCTCAATATCCCTAAATTATATTTTGTAACTATGAAAATTTTGACACCATGTAAGAGCAACATGAACAAAAATCACCTATTTTACTAACATGAACTTAGCTCAGCGGTAATTGGCACCAGTACCTGGCTAAGAGATCATAAATTCGAACTTCTCCATCTCTTTGTTGTACTAAAAAAACGTCTGATTTTGTTAATCAATTTTAAACTCAACCATCTTTGGATTTATTTTTAAATAACATTATTTTTAAAATTAGTCCAAGATAATGACGAGAAATAAGTAGATGCTCCAAGATAATAACGAGAAATAAGTAGATAATCCAAGATAAGTCGTATCTATGTATGATATAGTTCTTTTGTTGTCCAAGGAATCACACAAGGAAAAGTTGTGAAAGTAACGTTTAAAGAAAAAACAAGTAAATAAACTCTAACAAGTTGCATATGCTAGAAAAAAAGTGAAGTTAGCATTACAAACTAAACAATTATAAATAGAAAATAAAAGTAAATTGAACTTCAATCTACTTAATCTCTTAAACAATATTGTGAATCCTAGGAAAAAGCCAATGAAAATTAATTTTAACCATATTAACTGTTTCATAAAAATATGTCAAAATAAAAATATTTACTGCTTTTTTGTTTTTTGGTTCATTTCAAAAAGAAAATAGAAAGATATTTGATAAAAAGATCCAAATTAATTTTGTAAAAACTTTATTATGCAATTATAAGCGAAGATAATGAAAAAATAATATTTTTATTCATGTTTTATAAGCAGAAAACAAGAAACTTAATTTTTTTCCAATATTTTTACAAAATTTTGAAAAATTTTCTAAACAACAAAAAATAATAAGAAATTAAAAGGTTACCAAATACTTTTACTTTAAAATTTTCTAACCAGAGACCCTTTTAATCAAATCAATCATTCAATTACCAATTTCAACAATATCTCGTAAAATATTTAATTTCATGATGGTGATAAAGAAGTATCAGTTTCCCATCTCTAAATTCAATGTTTCTTATCAAGTTAGTTTTCCCAAACATTGACCAGTCACTTCACAAGAACATGATATAGAACAAGTTTGATTTTCCTCAAAGAAAACAACAAAAACAACTTGTTCCTACAAACAATTATCTGATTAAACATTTATTCTAAACTCAACTTCCAACCAAAATATTAATAATAATAATAATTAAAAAGTTTCTTTTTAAACTCCTTCCATTATATAGTTTTATTGGAGTTACACCAACTCATACTCAAAGTGAATCATTCATTTCAATGAGAGATTTGATTTATTTTATCCATCATTCTATAGAGTATTTCTGAGACCTTAAACTTTATTATTTTAATAGGGAAATATCCCACTTCTTTCTTCTCATGAATGAATATTCCGATTGATTTAATCTTGTACTACAACTTTATTATTTTAACGGAGAAATATACAATTTCCTCTCCCATCACTGGATAAGATCCATATCGATACTCAATCTACTCCACGTCAAGAGGTAAGTATCAACTTTTTAGTTGAGAATCAACACAAGTGATACCAATATCGTCAAAAGAAAAAGCAGCTGAAATTTATTGAAAAAAGACACCTCTTTTGATCCATATTTGGATTTAAGCAGTGGGAAGTCAAACAGAGAGACTTCGAGTGAGTGTGAACGGAATACAGAGCGCACGTGGGGGTAGTGGGCCCCCACACGAAGACTTGGATTTCCAGTCCAGCCGCCTGGGGCCCACACGTGCGAACCACAAACACTAGAAAAAAAAACAAAAAGTCGTTTCATTTTACATCTGTATTCCCTTAAGGTCGGTGCCTTGACTCCATAATTTAATTAATTAATTTTTCTAATATGTTTTAGTCAATTGTGTGGATGAACAAGACTTATTCATTAAGCTAGGTGCGAAATGACTTATTTATTTTATGGTAAATGTTAAAATTGTTTAATAATAAATTTACCTCTCCTATCCTGCCTAGTGAATTAATAGAAGGTTAGGGAGAAAATTAGGTCATTTAATTAAAAGAGGGAATTTTTCTAATTCCTCCTCTAAATTTCTAAGAAATTGATAGAAGTTTCGACTTTTCTACCGTGGACTATAAATATTTAGTAGCTTACCAAGTATTATATCATGTAAGTAATTTATTATCGACGGGTTTTAACATTCACGTGTAGATAATCTACTCATTTTCTCATAATTTATACTCAACCTCCTAATATAGTCTGACTAATTCATTCAACTGCACATAAATCATCCACTCACTTTCTACCTAAATTAATAAGAAGAAAATCACGAACTAAGTTGAATTAAGTCAAAAAATCTAGATTATGGAGACGATTGAAGTATTTTTTTAAGAAGAAAAATTTTGCTCCTTAATACCATTAAATAGTTGACACTAATTATTTTTTGTATTTTTTTAATATTTTTTCTGTTTTAGTTGTTAAATATTTAATAGAGTTATGTAGGAAGTTCCTCCCTAACTTTAATGAGCCAACTTTTTCCTTTAAATGCACAGAGACAAATTTGAAACCAAGTCCAAATGTGATAGTCGGTAATTTTGTAGAGTTTACTTCTCTCTGTACTTTTTTTTAAAGGGTTGAATATAGTCTACCTCTAAATTTATTTATTTAACACTGAAAGTTTGGGTTTCATTTGTTGAGTTATGTTTTATTTATTTTAAAAATAAATTATTAGTTTTTTTTTCTTTTTAAAGAAAGGATCAAACAATGAAAATGGTTTTGAAGCACCGTGTAAGATAATATTTTTCTACTTTTTTTTATACTTTTTATAAAAAAAATTAATCTAACAATTATTTTTCTAACTGTAAGCATGGAAATTGCAAATATTCCAAATGAAGATTCATGTTATATTTCTTTGCTCCAGTACTACAAACGTAAGGCTGGTTACTTTCAATACTTGTAACAAATTATTCCTACACAATCGTTAGTAACCCCACAACTCTAGGAGAGAGTTTCATGATTTTTAAAATGGTCTCAAGGTAAGGAGAATATCTAAAGACCTGAAAGATTATGCAAAGACTGAAAATCAAGACATAGAAATGTTTCAATTTGCAGGAGGGACATCTTAATTACTTTTCTACTGACTGAATTACTTTGCAGAGAAAGAGTTGAAATCCCACATTGAGACGGGCAAGACTTCATGACTAGTGAGCATGAATTATAACAAAAAAAAAACTATATATATTAGAAATATTTTTAATTCAAAGAATAATAAGTTATAATGAATCTTAGTTTATGTTATTCTATCTATTCTGATGTATTTTATTTTAACAATTTATTCGAATTTTACAAGTAATAATTAATTAATAAATTTGAAACAAAAAGTTTGTAATTGTTGATGCGTGGATTTTGACATTCCGGATCTTCTTCTCGCACACACCTAACTCGATGATAAGGGAACTGATACCTACAAAACCAAATCGATCTAAGCCGATGTGACCTCAGTCACACGGACTCCGATGCCTAAGTTAGTGTAACGCCCCAAGATGTTATATACCATCCTAGGTAATGCTAAATAATCCACCTGTCTAGCCTTAACTCTAAACACGAGATAACCAACCCCCTGGGAAATAATTTAAATAAAATAAAGCTTCGACTCCCATAATTCCACCAAAAATATCAATTTTATAAATTGTCAAAACTTCGCTCTCCGTCGGCAATTTCAAAAAAACATCTCATGTCCGCCTCAGTGGCTAAAATTCTTAAATAAATAAAACAATCGTACACCTAAACTCCAACGACAACAGTGACGCGTTTAACAACAACATCCAAAAAAAAATAGTTCTAAAGAAAACAAAATCGCTCCTTGGGTCCACACCTAGCAATAAAATAAATCCCAACGCTACTCGTACCAAACGACCCTTCCCTCTATCCTCACTAACTCGACTAGTGATCCCTCCTCGGTCAAGCCCCCTCCACGTCATTGACTGGTGGGGTTATGCTGAACGCACGCACTAAGCGTGGTAACAATTATATAGATGCAAGCGCACACCTGTCAGAGTAATATAAAATAGATGGAGTATCCAAGTATCGATCCTCAAGGACTTCTAAATAATTTCCAAACTCTAAAGTTTTAAAGAATAGTGAATGTTGAAATGAGTGATTCTTGTAAAATGGGAAGTGGTCACAAATAATGGTTTTGGATTTGGGATTTGGACTTATAATGATAAAACCTAGCCCGAATTACTTTAAGTTAGCCAACAAAGAATCAAGGACATGCTAAGGACAATATGCATTTTACTTTAGAAACCAACGACTACGCTTCTCACTTGACTTATGTCTAAGCAAGTTTAAAGTCCTAAGACATTCCCTAATATGTCTATTATGAGAGATATCTTAGTTTTAGGATGAAAATAGTCGCAACCTCGGGTTAAGGTCCTATGTCTAGGCTACTTAAGCGGAACCCTTATGTCTAAGGCGCTCCTCTCCTCGGTTTAACCACTCAACAATGCAAATAAGCAACCTTTTCAGTATTGACTTGTTAAGACTTACAGTGTCCTTCTCTAAATCCTAACTTTTTGGGAAAACATGTTGAGCAATGAATGGAAAGCAAAAACACTACTTCTTAGCAACCCTTATTAGAAATAAAAGGCTAACTATCCATAACCGGGCTAGAGACGGGAATTTAGAAAGACATATTGAAGAAAATACAGCAAGTAGAGTGGTTGAAATTGAAATGCATGTGTGAAAAACAAAAGTTAACTAACGGAGAGTTTTGCTCGGGATTGAGAGCTTCGCCCTTCTCTTTCAAGCAAGGGGGAGTGTCACGTGCTCTTTCCTCCAAAAACACAACTCTCTTGACTAAAAATAAAGTAAAGGCAAAGGGAAGATAAGCAAAGTGCTGGATTTTTATATATTTGAATAAGTAGAAAATAACTAAGTACAAATGGAAACAAAACAAAGCTCAATAAAGGAATGTAAAGTGCTCGGGATTTAAAAACCAAAAGCAACTAATGAAAGCAACTCAAAAGTACTTAGAAAGCAACAAAGAAACACAAAAAATGATCAAGAGAAGGAAGCAAGGCTTGATGAATTTGGTGGAGAAGTTGCTTCAATTTATAGCTGTGCAGAATTGGTTAGGTAGGTCCTAAAACGATGGTGAATCACCCATTTCCAACATCTTTGACTGACTAAATCGTGCTCAAACTGATAGTGGAACACTTCTTCTACACGTATGCATCGGTTGGAACCACCAAAACGCATTGGAAGACGCGTTTCATTAAGGGCAAAGTTGGAAGAAAAACTGTTTTCTGCAGCCTTCCCAGGTGCCTGGCGCCTCTTATGTAGGTATTTCCGACTTTTTGCTTCTTTTGATTAATTTTCACTCCCAAATGGTCCTAAAATGTCATAAATACAATATAAGCCAACCACAAACCATCATATATGAATTTTGCATGAATTGGAACTCAAATGACCGAGAAAAGTCCGAAACAAAGCTAAAACATAGTAAAAACAGCATCTAAAGCCTTCTTTTTACGCATGTAAACAAGCGTAATCACACCCCCAAACTTAACTTTTTGCTTGTCCTCAAGCAAAACTTAGCAACTTTAATCAACTTTCTAACACATGGACAAGGAAAAGCAAAAGCAACCGAGATGTTCAATCATAAATTGTCTCAAGGAAAAGATGTCAAAGCCTACCATTCTATTGCCTTTGTAAGCTTAGTCACTATAAACCAAGTTTGAAATGATAAAAACTTTCTCTTTCAAAATCCTTTTTCCTTTCAAAAACAGAAAACGTTCTCAAATACCCCTAAGGAATCTGCACACTCCCTTCTTACGTTAGGACTTTTACATCTGAATGACCGGCTACTAGCCCCTGAGGTTTCCACACACTAACATCGGTTTCAACCACAGCTACTCGTAGAAAGACGACGACAATGAGAAACACGAAGTCACTTATCACCATCCTTACTGCTATTTTCAAAGTCAACACCCAACCTAAAACTAAATGGGTGTCTACAGTAGGACTCGGAAATCATAAATACATTTTCTTTAACTCTCATTGTTTTTACCACTCTTTTCTTTCTAACACAAGTCTTTTCCCCACTCTTATTATCTCTTAACAAGACTCTTTTTACTCTTTTGCAAATTTTTTTTTTGTTTTTTTTGTTTTGTGTTTTTTTTTCTTTTTCTTTTCAACACTTTCTTTTTGTAATAGCATTTGTTTTTCCAACTGACTCTTTTTCAAAAGAAAATAGCATGATTTTTCAAATATAAATAACACCTTATCTTTCTGAAATAACGACTGTCCCCCCCAAACTTAAGAGAGACAGTTTCCTCACTGGGAAAAGACTTTTGCATCGGATGAAAAAGGCTTAATAGTAAAAAGGACAAGGACTTCCTATATAGGGGCAAAGAAAAAGCTTAAAGTTTGTAAAGATCAAAAAGACATAAAAGAAAATGAGTTTATCACATAAACGAAGGAAATAGCTCAAAGCTTAGTCAGGCATAGAACAAAAAACTCAACAATCTCTTATAATCATCATCGACATGAAATCACATGCACAACACAGATGCTTCAAAGTAGGCATGTGAAAAGCTAAACTAAGGTTAAGTGAAGGCATACTTTAAGTGATCAGAAGATAAACGATACTAATTTATACATGCTTCAACTGAGCTCGAAACATAATCAATACAAAAACATGCGTAGTAATGCTAGAATATGCAAACTACGTCATTAACCAAAAGAGTAATACACAAAAAATAGCAAAGAAGGAACCTCCCCTTCATGAAGTCGGAGGTTGTGGACTAGGATCAGTGTCGGTACTGGAAGATGGATGACCAAGGATAGCAGCTAGCGCTGGAGGCCATGAAGGTTAAACCGCAAAATCCAATGAAGCCCTGAAGTTATAGATATGTTGCACGACTTCTCGAACCTGATCTCGCAGCTGTTGGTTCTCCTCTCGAAGACGACGGATCTCCGATGTAGGAGAAATCCCAGTACCTTCCCTTCTTTGTAGCGCATGGGGCGATAATTCTTCGAATATTCTTCTCTTCCACAATTGGGGCATCTCTCTTAATTTGAAGTATTTTTGAGTTTAAGGAGAGATTTGAAACTTAAATCACAAAGGATTAATGTTTGACCCAAAATAAAACCCATAAAATTCGAAATTGAAACCCAAATCACGAAGGAAGAATAATTTTCGAAATGCTGGAAAAACAGGGCAGGCGCAAGGCGCCTGCGTGATTCTTTTTCGCAAAGGGCAGGCGCCAGGCGCCAGCGTAATTTTCTTTTTCTTTCTTTTTTTTTTCAACGTTTTCAAAAACATTCTCTTAATAAGCAAAACTTTTTATAATTAAACAAAATGAATGTAAGATACAAAAATTTTCTTCCTTTACTTTTGTTCTTTCAAAAACGGATAAGAAGGAAAAACATTGTTCGCAAAAATTTATTGTCGTGAAAGTTGAATAGAGGTTTTTCCTCTATCCACTGGTTCTCCAAAATACGGTTTAAGTCTCTGCCCATTTACTTTAAAAATACTTCCCTTAGAGTCAACTAGATCCACTGCCCCATATGGGTAGACTTTAAAAATTTGAAAGGGACCAGACCATCTAGACTTAAGTTTCCCAGGAAAAAGTTTCAACCTAGAATTGAATAACAGAACCAGATCACCTTCTTGAAGATTGTTCGGTCGAAGACGCCTATCATGCCACTGTTTAGTTTTTTCCTTAAACAGCTTAGCATTCTCATAAGAAAATTGCCTGTGTTCTTCTAATTCCAACAATTGTAACTTCCTCGCTTCACCTGCAGCCGACAAATCAAAATTTAATTTCTTAGTAGCCCAAAATGCTTTATACTCTAGCTCAATAGGCAAATGACATGCTTTTCCAAAGACTAGCCTATAGGGGGACATACCGAGGGGAGTCTTAAATGTTGTCCTATATGCCCAAAGTGAATCATCAAGCTTCAAAGACCAATCCCTACGGTTAAGATTTACAGTTTTTTCTAAAATGTTTTTTATCTCCCTATTAGATATTTCGGCTAACCCATTCGACTGAGGATGATATGCTGTTGCAACCCTATGACGCACATTGTATTTAGCCAACAACTTTTGCATAGACCTATTCAAAAAATGAGCCCCCCCATCGCTTATCAGACAACGCGGGGTTCCATAACGCGTAAAAATGTGCGTTTGCAGAAAACGAGTGACAACATTAGAATCATTAGTAGCAGTTGCAATGACTTGTATCCATTTCGAAACATAATCTACTGCTAACAATATATAAAGCTTACCATTAGAAGATGGAAATGGACCCATAAAATCTATACCCCACACATCAAATATTTCAATCTCAAGGATCGGGGTTTGAGGCATTTCGTGGCGTTTAGATATATTACCTGTCCGTTGGCATTTGTCACAAACCTGGGCAAACTTATGTGCATCTTTGAACAGAGTGGGCCAAAAGAACCCACTTTGCAAAACTTTGGCTGCGGTTTTGTGTCCTGCAAAATGTCCTCCATATGGAGACATATGACAAGTGTCTAATATCGCCTCGTGCTGTTCTTCTGCTACACACATGCGTAAGATATTGTCAGGTTCTAGCTTATATAAAAACGGTTCATCCCAACGATAAAATCGAACTTCATTTAGAAATTTCTTTACCTGTTGCTTGTTGAACTCATAAGGAACTATTCGACTTACCAAATAATTTGCTATATCGGCATACCACGGAACTGAATCAACTCGCAAGAGTTGCTCGTCAATAAACTGTTCACGTATAACAGTTCCATCATCACAGAGCGGGGATTCCAATCTAGACAGGTGATCAGCAACTTGGTTTTCAGTACCCTTCCTGTCCCTAACTTCAATATCAAACTCTTGAAGTAACAAAATCCACCGTATCAAACGTGGTTTCGCATCTTTTTTAGCAAATAAATATTTTAAAGCAGAATGGTCAGTAAAAACAATGACTTTTGTGCCTATTAAGTAAGACCTAAACTTATCAAAGGCGAACACAACTGCTAACAGTTCCTTTTCAGTAGTAGTGTAATTGAGTTGTGCACCGGTCAGAGTCTTACTAGCATAATACACAGGATGCAAGATCTTGTTTTTACGTTGTCCTAACATAGCTCCTATTGCATAATCACTGGCATCACACATGAGCTCGAAAGGTAAATCCCAATTAGGTTCGATAATTATAGGGGCTGAACTTAGAGCAACTTTCAACATTTCAAATGATTTTAAACAGTCATCATCAAAAACAAATGGTCTATCATGTTCTAACAATTGACACAAAGGTTTAGAAATTTTAGCAAAGTCTTTTATAAAGCGGCGGCAAAATCCCCCATGCCCTAAAAAACTTCTAATCCCTTTAACATTTGTGGGAGGAGGTAGCTTTGAAATGATGTCTATCTTAGCGTGGTCTACCTCTATTCCTTGCTTGGAAATTTTGTGACCCAAAACAATACCCTTTTGTACCATGAAATGACACTTCTCCCAATTTAGGACTAGGCTTGTTTGTTCACATCTTTCCAAGACTCTCTCCAAATTAACTAAACATACGTCAAAAGAATTTCCAAAAACAGAAAAGTCATCCATAAAAACTTCTAGAATATTTTCTACCATGTCAGAGAAGATGGCCATCATACACCTCTGAAAAGTCGCGGGTGCATTGCATAGTCCAAAGGGCATTCGCCTGAAAGCGAACGTACCATACAGACACGTAAATGTTGTCTTCTCCTGGTCTTCTAGAGCAATAGTAATTTGATTATAACCCGAATATCCATCTAAGAAACAATAAAAATCCTTACCTGCCAGACGGTCGAGCATCTGGTCAATAAACGATAGAGGAAAATGGTCTTTCTTCGTTACCTTGTTGAGTTTGCGATAGTCAATGCAAACTCTCCACCCACTCACAGTTCGGGTTGAGATGAGCTCATTCTCCTCATTGGCCACCACGGTTATACCCCCTTTCTTTGGTACACACTGTACTGGGCTTACCCAGCTGCTGTCGGATATTGGGTATATAACACTGGCGTCAAGCCATTTAAGAATTTCTTTCCTTACAACCTCTTTCATCTTCGAGTTCAACCGCCTTTGACTCTCAATAGAGTTCTTAGCATCTTCTTCCAATAGAATTTTGTGCATGCAAAAGGCCGGGCTTATCCCTCGGATATCTGCTATCGTCCATCCAATGGCCTTTTTGTGCTTCTCCAAAATCTGCAATAAAGAATATTCATTAGTAGGTGATAAATTGGAAGCTATAATAACTGGTAAAGTGTCGTTATCCCCTAGATACGCATATTTCAAATGCGACGGCAATGGCTTCTGCTCCAAAGTGGGTGGTTCCACTATGGACGGAAGTAACGACTTGCATTCTTCTTTTTGTATTTTTTCAATAGGATTAGTCACATCTTCCGGTCCTTCTGCCATCTTATCAAGCTCTTCTTCAATCTCTGTAACTAACAAGTCATAAAACTCATCAAACATAACAGGATTCAAGCTATTTATAGCAGAGCATTCTTCAAAGTCTCCTTGTAATTTCATGGCGTCTAGAACGTTAAATTTAACATCTTCATTATTTACCCTTATTGTAATTTCTCCCTTCCTCACATTAAAAACTGTATCCCCAGTGGCTAGAAATGGTCTTCCCAAAATAATGGGAACGTCTAAGTCTGCCTCGCAATCTAGAATAATAAAGTCCGCAGGAAAAATGAATTTGTCCACCTGGACTAAAACATCTTCTATCTTTCCCTCAGGTCTTATGATAGATCTATCTGCTAGTTGGAGGGTAACCGTAGTAGGTCTAGCTTCTCCTATGCCTAAAGATTTGAAAACTGGTAATGGCATAAGATTAATGCTAGCGCCTAGATCACATAATGCCCTGCCTAAGTTTTTTCCTCCTATGGAACATGGAATGGTAAAACTGCCAGGATCGTTACACTTCATGGGTAGCGGGCTGCCTACAGCTTCACTACTACATTTTGTCATGGCTACCAGTTCATGCTCTCCTATTTTTTCTTCCTAGAAACTATATCTTTCAAAAACTTAGCATAATTTGACATCTGTTCCAAAGCATCTACTAATGGTATATTTATATGCAATTGTTTTAAAATATCTAAAAATTTTCTAAACTGGGAATCATTATTTTTCTTAACTAATCTTTGTGGAAACGGGGGAGTAGGGGTAAAAGAAGGTTGTACCTGTGGAGGAACACTCGGGGTGTCCTCATTACCTTTTCTAATATTTTCTTTTCCTGGTGTTGTTGAATTCTCTGGTATCTTTACAGTTGGTTCAGTGGACGGAATCTGTACATCTGTTGTTGGCATTGTTGGTCCATCATATGCCAGTCCACTCCTAAGGGTGACAACTTTGCACTGTTCTTTCCCTTCTCATTTTGGTAATTCAGTATGGCCTGGAAAAGAACCTTGTGGTCTATTCTTTAATTCATTGGTGAGCTGTCCCAATTGGGTCTCGAAATTCCTCATTGATGCCGCTTGGGATTGTATCACTGCGTCGGTTCGGGCCATGTACTCCTTCATCATATTCTCAAGATTTGAGTTGTTATTTTGAACTGGTGGAGTCTGTGTTCTCTGATTGTACTGCTGTTGCGGCGGCGGGATGTATTGCTGTGTAGGTGGAACATAGGGCTGCTTGTTCTGCTGGCTCTGCCCTTGATTAAAACCGCTCGAACCTCCTTGACCTCCCCATGAGAAATTAGGGTGGTGCCTCCAACCTGGGTTGTAGGTGTTCGAATATGGGTTAAAGTTCCTATTGTTCCCATGTCCTACATAAAAAACGGAAGCAGGGTTATGTGGACAATTATCATAAATATGATTTTCACTGCAAAATGAACAAATGAGATCGTTGACTTGGCAAACAGGGGCAGGAGTGCAATAATCCGACTGCACAGGTTGTATCGGTGTGGCTAATGGATTTTTTATTCCCAATGCCATCTCTTTCAGCCTCTGGTTCATTGTAACCATTTCTTTTTGCATCGAGGTCGCAATGTCCAGAGCCAAAACTTCAGCTGGATCTTGCTTCTTTGGTGCTGCCCTAGATCTTTGCGAACACCATAGTTCGTTGTGTGAAGCTAAGTCATTTAGGATGTCGACTATCTCGTTGAATGTCTTCTTTGTAAAGGCTCCGTTGGCAGCATTGTTTAGCATCATCTTAATAGGATGATCTAAACCTCTAAAGAAATGTTCTATCTGGATGCATGCCGGCAAGCCATGGTTCGGACATTTCCTGATTAGTTCTTTAAATCTTTCCCACGCCTCGTGAACAGGTTCACGATCATACTGTCTAAAGGAGATGATCTCCTCTTTGATATCAGCGTGGCGAGTAGGTGGGAAGAATTTTGTTAAGAACTTCTCCACTAACGACCCCCATGTGGTGATGGATCCCGGTGGAAATGCATTGAGCCATGCTCTAGCATGGTCCTTCAAAGAAAATGGAAAAAGTGTTAGTCTAAGAGCATCGTCTGTTATACCAGGTAATCGAAATGCATTTGCAATTTGAATGAATGATTTCAGATGATCATGTGGATCCTCATGTTCCTGCCCTCCAAAATGTCCAATTGTCTGCAACATTTGGAACATCATTGGTTTAAGCTCAAAGTTTGCGTGGGCTGGAATAGGGTTGACTATCCCTGAATCAAAGTTCTGAAAAGCCGTGGCGGCATATTCTCGCATTGCCACGTCTCTGTTGTCCGCCATCTGGATATGGTTGAATTCATCATTTCTTGCATGATCCCTCATATTACCGTTAACAGCAGGTGGATCAACCGGATCACGAGGTGGAATATCTGCCATTGATGTGCTCGTACTCTCTACCTCAGTTTCAGGACTGATTTCACCTTCTCTCTCTTTTTGCTTTTCTAGTTGTTTTCGAAGTCTTTGCTTCTTTCGAGTTTTTCGAAGGGTCCGCTCAATCTCAGGGTCAAGGGGTAGAAGAAAAGATCTTGTGCTCATGCACTTTAACTTACCCTTGTGAGATAAACGACCAAAAATATAGAACAAAAACGGTGGATAGAAATTACACCCAACAACAATTCACAAAAATAAAAACTAAAAGAATTTGAAAATAATTTTAAAACTAAAGTCCCCGGCAACGGTGCCAAAAACTTGACTGGTGGGGTTACGCTGAACGCACGCACTAAGCGTGGTAACAATTATATAGATGCAAGCGCACACGTGTCAGAGTAATATAAAATGGATGGAGTATCCAAGTATCGATCCTCAAGGACTTCTAAATAATTTCCAAACTCTAAAGTTTTAAAGAATAGTGAATGTTGAAATGAGTGATTCTTGTAAAATGGGAAGTGGTCACAAATAATGGTTTTGGATTTGGGATTTGGACTTATAATGATAAAACCTAGCCCGAATTACTTCAAGTTAGCCAACAAAGAATCAAGGACATGCTAAGGACAATATGCATTTTACTTTAGAAACCAACGACTACGCTTCTCACTTGACTTATGTCTAAGCAAGTTCAAAGTCCTAAGACATTCCCTAATATGTCTATTATGAGAGATATCTTAGTTTTAGGATGGAAATAGTCGCAACCTCGGGTTAAGGTCCTATGTCTAGGCTACTTAAGCGGAACCCTTATGTCTAAGGCGCTCCTCTCCTCGGTTTAACCACTCAACAATGCAAATAAGCAACCTTTTCAGTATTGACTTATTAAGACTTACAGTGGCCTTCTCTAAATCCTAACTTTTTGGGAAAACATGTTGAGCAATGAATGGAAAGCAAAAACACTACTTCTTAGCAACCCTTATTAGAAATAAAAGGCTAACTATCCATAACCGGGCTAGAGACGGGAATTTAGAAAGACATATTGAAGAAAATACAGCAAGTAGAGTGGTTGAAATTGAAATGCATGTGTGAAAAACAAAAGTTAACTAACGGAGAGTTTTTTACAGAACAGAAAAAAAAACTCCCATCATTTTCTCTCAAAATTCTCTCAATCTCTCCCTCTCTTCGATCAAGGTGCTACCACAAGCACGATCCCGAGACCCAAGAGGATAGCGAGGAAGACGTAGTGGTGGTGTTCGTGGGAAACCGTAAAAGAAAAGTTCTTCAAAGGTATTTGGTTTCCCCTGCATTTTCCTTCTTTGAAATTCAATTTTGTATTCCGAAAATCAGCAACGAAGATCTGCTTCCGCTCCGGGAATCACATCCCTTCAAAGACAAAGAGGGTGGAGTGTTGTGTCAGGGGTCGTGGGAACCACCAACATTCGCCTTCCTCTTATGCTACAGGAGGGGGCGCAACGACATCCTGGATGATACCTATAGAGCGTATCACGATTCAGGCATAGGGTATCGACGTCCTAATCTCTAGTTGTCTCTGGTATGGTAGGTGTGCTCAGCCTTTTGAATCGGTGTGCTCGAGTTGGGGTCCAATGAGCTCGCTTCCCCTTATCCTTGTCCATGTGGTTTGAGTTGAGATTAGAAGCGTGTTGCTTTAGATTTGTCCGATAATAATTATTAATTTCTTTGCAACTTATTTGGTATGTTTTTCACTATTATTAGATATACATTTAAATTTGTAGTCAGTTTTAAAAATAAAAATATTATTTTAAAACTACTTTTTATATACTATTAAAAGTAAGTTTGGCTATTGATTTTTAAAATGTTTTTAAAATATATAGGTGAAAATAGTATTTATAGATTAAAATTTTAAAATAAAATGGTAAAAGACGGATGGTTATCAAATTGGGCATAAGTTTTAGAGCTGTTTAATAATAAAAAAAATTTGGATTAACTTTTATTATTATTATTATTATTTTTATTATTATTATCTTCTTTTATCTTTCTGGTCTTTAAACCCTACATTTGTTTTTTGTCTTTTAAGATTTCAAAAATCACTAAATTGATTTTTTATTAAGTAATTGATCCGTGTGTTAGCCTTTTATTAATGACTAGTTAACAACCGTGAAATTTTTAGTTTTATTTTAAAATATAAAAAAAAAAATATAACATCGTTACAAATTATAACGAAAACTTCATTTTATGGGAGCAACGAATGTAATCACATCTTAGGTAAATTGTGGTAGTAGTTGATTATTGTGACTACAGTAAAGTTATCGTTGATAGCAACAGTTAGGCTAAATGTGAAAATGTTGATAATGTCAAAGGAAATTGTAAGAATGAAATAAAATAAAATTATACAAATTTCATGGGTGATTGGTTAAAATATTTTGAGAGGAAACCAAGAGTAAAGAAAAAAGAAATATAGCTCAAATCATCTGTATTGTCCATCTATACATATATAAAATGGACTATAGGAATAAACTTTATAGTGACTGAAAAAATGTCATTTTATAGTTGTGGGAATTTAAAAATTTATAGAGAAATAAATTGTCAAAAGATAGTAGATATTTTTAATCATATTATACATTTATTATTATTTCCTAAAAATAAATTGACAAAACATTTTTATATTATAATTTTCACATTTTTGTCCTTAAAGATTTATTTTTATCAACTCATTTTCATTTATGAATGCATCTAATTATTTATTTTAATATATTTTTAATGGAATTTGAAGATAGAAAAGTGAGTGAAATTTGAGAGGGGTAAATGACAAAATTGTCATTAAAATAATAAAATAAATATTAAAATTAAAGGACAAAATAAGGATATAACCCATTTTAGAAATAGAAATAGAAATAGAAATTTTTATTTAAAAAATCGCAATTCAGTAAAAAAAAAAAATCGCAATTGTTATTGGTTAATTAATATTGAAATAAATCTTCTAAAAAAAAATAGGAATAAAAATAAAAGGTGTTCCAAATCCAGACGTGGACTGGGGACTTAAGACTCGGGAATACATGTTTGTAAAGTCGTCTGTACCTCTCTGGTTCGTTTCCAGTTGAGTGGCGAGTTGCGAGTTGCGAGTTGCGAGTTGCGAGACCTACTCCCCTTCCGGACACTCTCAATCCTTATTCTGGCCGTCAATGGCGGCTTCAATTCCCTCCCCCAAAGCCTCAACACTGAGACACGCATTCGGAAATGTTCTATCCTTCTTCATTCTCATCTTGATTGGCGTTCTCGCATTCTCAATTCGGCTCTTCTCTGTAAGCTTTTCGATCTCTTATTTCTCCTGCCTTCTTGATCTGACGCTCTCTTAATTTTTCATTCAGAGCCACCACAAAACTCTGTTTAATATAGATGGTTTAGTTTAGATTAATTTTTTGTTGAAATGCTGCATCTGTCTCCTTGGTTTAATTGGAACGAGGAGAATTAGTTTAAAGAGGAGTTCAGAGTCTTTTTTTTTTTGCTTCACTTTTTGAACGTGTATATTGGTACGAGCCTTTTGTCACATTGTTTTGTGCAACGATTGCAGGTGATAAAGTACGAGAGTGTTATTCACGAATTTGATCCTTATTTTAATTACAGAGTTACCCAGGTTTGTTTTCTGACGAGTCTTGTTCATTTTATTGCTTATATGGGATTTTTATAATGCTGAAGGCTAGGAGTTACGGGCATATTATGTTAGCTTTGCTCAATAATATCGCGTTCCAATCTCTCATAATTGCCCCCCAGTTGTACCGGAAGATGATTTCTGTGTTTTTCTTTTCAGTATCTTTCAAAGAAGGGAATTTATGAATTTTGGAACTGGTTTGATGATCGGACCTGGTAGTTTTTTTCACTCTGTTGGGCAGCAAATTCTCGGAGCCAAGTCTCCATGCTTTGTACTTCTATTTCTTCTACCCTATCAGCTATAAAGTGGTTTTGTATGTTAATTTTCTAGGTATCCTCTAGGGCGAGTAATTGGTGGAACCGTTTATCCGGGTCTCACATTAACTGCAGGCACATTATGGCGGTGTGTATTTGAGAATTTATTTTAATTGATTCAGAAATATCAATCCTTCTTATCATCTCATCTGCTTATCAGTAAAGGAGACAAGCATTCTTTACAATGCCTCTTCTTAACGAGATGGAAGAATTTAACAATCCTTGCTATTAGTGTCCTATACTGACTAATATTCTCTCTATTGCATTTTGCTAGGGTATTAAATGCCTTGAACATTCCTTTATCCGTGGAAACTGTTTGTGTATTTACTGCACCCATATTCTCTGCTTTTGCTTCATGGGCAACTTACTTGTTAACAAAGGTTTGGATTCTTGCAACGGGCCACATTTTTTCAACACATGCTGTGCTCTCTGATTTGTCAAAATAATCCCAGTGTTATTTCTCAGGAAGTTAAAGGCGCTGGTGCTGGACTGACAGCTGCAGCTCTTTTGGCCATGGTATTTACACATCAGTGATATTTGTAAAATCCACTTTTAGACCCCTTAAATCTTTTACTGACCATTATCGCAATAACATCAAACACTAACCTTTTGAAATTTCCCTACATTTAGTAACTTAAAATTGTATTCAAATAATTTATTTGACACACTGAATCAGCTTATTGTAGCCACGTCAGGCTCAGTATGTCTTTGTTTTGAGAGTGGGGTGTTTCTGATAGAAGTGCTTACCCGTAATTAATGGCTTTTAGAAAATACCGCCATTAAGAATAGGTGACTATCATTTTCATTCCCAAGTTTGATCCACGTCCAATTTCTATCATTCTATTTTTTAGTGGAACAGTCAACATGACTTGTACTTGTTGCGTTGCTTTCGCATGAACCAAGTTCTAATGTAATTTTGCTACAAACCCTAAAGAATCTTCCATGCGTGCAGGCTGCTTGACCTCAGTGCATCTCTAGCATCATGCTTATCTACTAAGAATTGTGTGCTCGTCTGAAACTTTGAAATGTATAGATGTGAAAATATATGGTTTAGTGGCCGCTACATCTTTTTACAGGTTCCATCATACATATCGCGGTCTGTGGCCGGCAGCTATGACAATGAAGCTGTAGCTATATTTGCTCTGATCTTCACTTTCTATCTTTATATTAAGGTAAGTTTTTGCCATACAAGAAGAATTTTAATTTGTTAAGAATAGAGGCATGCATATTCTTATTGTTTCAAATACTGTACCAAAGGAGTTGCTTCGCTGTAGTCAGATTGAGTTACTGGTGCATGGGTTTATTTGAATTATCTTATTATAATCTACTTGACCATAGACTGAACTGGTTACAAATGCAGACATTGAATACTGGATCCCTTTTCTATGCCACTTTAAATGCCGTTGCATATTTCTACATGGTAAGACTTGTCTACTGGTGCTGTTGGTATCTTTATTTGTGCTTCATCATTTTACAATTATTTTCTTATTTATCTTGTTTGCATTCCTATCTTATTCATTTTTGTCTTTACTCTTTTCTTCTTCTTCTATCTATTTATTTCTTCATTTCCCTCTCCATTCAGGTTTGCTCTTGGGGAGGTTACACATTCATTATTAATCTTATTCCAATGCATGCACTCTTGTGCATTGTAACTGGGCGCTATTCTCCTCGATTGTACATTGCATATGCTCCTCTTGTAAGTGTTGACTGTCTCAACTTGGAGTGCCTTTTCCCCGTGAATTTTTTAGATTTTAACCGATTGAAACGAAATCTAACACTGCAAAAACATAATGCCTTGATGTCAAATTTAATGTTTGTTCGAGATTCATTAGCTTGTCTTAAAATTATTGATTTCACAATTCAGGTTGTCTTAGGAACATTGTTGGCTGCACTGGTGCCTGTTGTTGGATTTAATGCGGTGATGACATCAGAACATTTTGCATCATTTTTGGTTAGTATTGTTGCTGGTAATTTAATTAACGGTGTCTAATTATTTTTGGTAAATTTTCTAGTTCTCAAATTTTAGTTTCATACTGCCTTGGGCTTACTTATGACTAACGGGGTATACTAAAGGATTCAATTGCACTTTCCTTTTAAGCTTGTTATTAATGGACTGTGGAGTACATCAATTTTGTAGCAGCTTTAAACTATAAATATTCTAGATTATGGGTTTTTGCAAGAACTCTAAAGAAGATCAATAAATTTTTAAATAGCAACAAGAAAATTTATGGCTATTAGTGCTGAAGTTTATTATTATATTTTCTCTGTCTCAATAGTTAATAAATGTGTGACAATGTCAAATGAAATTGTTTAGTCTGTTCAGAAAAAAAAATACATATATATTTTTTTTGTTCACGACTTGTTTCCTTCCCGTTCCTGGTTTGTTTTCAGGTTTTCATCATTATCCATGTGGTGGCTCTTGTTTATTATATCAAAGGAATTCTCTCCCAGAAAATGTTTAAAGTAGCTGTGACTCTTGTAGTATCTATTGGGCTGTAAGCTTTCTATCCCCCCACCACCACCCACACACGAAAAAAAGCCCCCAAACCCCACTGCTGAGAGCATTTTAGGAGGAATATGCAATTGACCTCCATACTTCATTATTTATTCCTCAGGGCAGTTTGCTGTGCAGTCATTGCGGTTCTCATAGCTCTTGTAGCTTCCAGCCCAACCAAGGGGTGGAGTGGGCGTAGTTTGAGTCTTCTAGATCCGTAAGAAACCAGATCACACTATCACAGAATCATGTTGCTTTTATCACAGAATTTTTGTGATAGTTGAATGAATCATATGTGATAGTGGTGTGGTTAAGATTTAGTCCTTCATAAAAAATGACGCAAATTGGTAGATCTAATCTCTTGGCTGCTATCATATCTAACTACATAGTTGATCCTGCCAACTTTATTTGTTTTTCTGGTCTTCGTCTAGCCTTGAGTTATTGGGATGTAAAACGTGAGATGTGCGCTTATGTTCCACTTTAACACTTCAATATTTCAAATTATTCTTTTTCCCCCCTTCCTTCTTGGAAGTAAAATTTTATCATTTTCAGGAATCTATGGTACCGTTGGCATGGGAAAGTGTTTCTAAGTAAATGATGCAATATCTTATTCTATTGTTATTTCCTGAAGCACTCTTCACATTTATCTCATCTTGTTGCAATCAAACAGAACTTATGCAAGCAAGTACATACCGATAATTGCTAGTGTTAGTGAGCATCAACCACCTACTTGGCCTTCTTACTTTATGGACATCAACGTTTTGGCATTCTTGGTTCCAGCTGGTATCATTGTAAGTTATGTAATTTTTAGACTAGTTGTTTATCTTTCCTAAATGTTCCAATCATCAGAAATGTTACCTAAACTTCTACCTTTGGTAGGCATGCTTTTCACCGTTATCTGATGCTAGCTCATTTGTAATCCTCTACATTGCTACAGCAGTGTACTTTTCTGGAGTTATGGTAAGAACCATTTTCTGACATCAAAATAAAGTTTTAATCATTTAATGCACATTATCTGCCCTTTAACACATTTATTTTTGGATGATACTACAGGTGCGTCTTATGCTTGTACTTGCTCCGGCAGCATGCATTATGTCCGGAATTGCACTTTCTCAAGCCTTTGAAGTTTTTACACGTTCTATTAAGTTTCAGTTACCTGGAGAAGCGCTGAATACGCAAGAAGTGAGTAAAATTTTTCTTCCCATGGTGTTGGTTTATGCCTATGTTTTGTTCTTTTTTCGTTTTCCTACAAGACCATCAAAAGTTAACCTACGAGCTAAATCCTCATCGGATCCTAAGTTGCTGCTAAAAGAGGACGACATGCAACTACGTTCGAAAGAGAAAGTGAGGGAAGAGACCGACCTACCAAGGGTTCGAGCTACCTTTAGATCGAACTCCAAGAATTCAGGGAACGTAAGGTATGACCTGAAGGATTGGGGGTATTTATAGCTTGTCGGAAAAATTTTCCCACCGTACACGTGTAATCAACGAGCGGCTAGGATCCTCCCTAAGATCCGAAGCGTCGGAATATTTGAATATTCCGACGATAAATCTACCGTAACGGTTATATTTTCCCACGAATAGGAAGTCGCCACGCGTCCAAAGCAAGTCGAATGAACTTCTCTGCCAGGTCGAGATCGGACCAGACAGAAAGGGGGCCAATGTTTGGGGAAGAGAATACCCTGGACGCGTGGAGGACCCCTATTGGTGCTCCAAGATGACTCATGAGTCATGCCCAGCTCGGACGGCCGAGATCACCACCACTAGCGTTGACAGATGCTAAGTATGAGGGCCGAGGTGAACCTGGCCGAGGTCCGACCTACCGGGAAGCTCGGTGGGGGCCGATGTGAGCTACTGTCAGCGGCGTGATTATCGGGTATAACCGTCGGTCCCGAGATTACCGGGTGTAACTGACGGTCCCGAGATTACCGGGTGTAACCGTCGCGAGATTAGCGGGACTACCACCCATAAGTAGAGGACTTCACTCCACGATCAGGTACGATGATTTCTGACCTCGAACTAAACTGGGAATCCGACCTATACTGACTTGATCGTCGGAGTGCTCACCTTTTTGTGCAGGTCCGCCCAAGTATTCAGATCGGTCCGGAGGCCGAGTTCGAGCTGCAATCTGAAATACACTGTTGTGCATATCCTTGCATAAACAAACTTGATTCGTGATCAACTTGATGGTGTGCTCTATGTCGTATCTTCAAAAAGCTGTACTTTTTTATTAAGTTAAACAAAGACGGGAGCGAGAATTAGGGACTTAATTTTAGAAGAGGTAATAGGTATTTTATATCTATTATGCTTTGGGGGTTGTGTTATTTGATGTTTTTGAGGTAAACTAGAAGTACACTTCTAATAATCAGTGATGTTTTTGGAAGACTAAGCATTTGTTGTCTGACGTGTTTAGTTCATCTAAATTCAAAGTATTTTTTACCATTTTGTTAGATTTTTCCGTGTACTTACTCTCATCAACTTAACCTAATTTAAAGTTGGAGTATTCAAAAAATCGATTGAATGAAAACTAAACCCGAAACCGAATCGAAGAGATTCCCTTTTGATTATTGTTTTTCTTTTGAATTTATGCTTCATTCGGCCTTCCCCTTCCCCAAACAAGATAATATGTCACTTGATCGCTAATATCGAAAAAAAATTTCAGACTGCAACACTCCTTTTCGTTTTTCTATTTTAATTGCTTTTTAATTTTATAATACCCCTTATGTATTTAAATCCTTACCCTTAAAAGTGATTTTAATTTAAGATTTCGATATTGATGAAAATTTCGAGAACTCAATTTTATGAAAATATTGATGTAAATATCTAAGAGGGTAACTAGGTCAGGTCAAGTTGATTGGGGCAAAACCAACTTATTTTGTTAAGCAGTAAGAAAACCAAATTTACTCAATCTGTCCGATCAGGTGTCTTTTTAGTTTTTATTTTTCTTTCCAGAAACCCTATTTTAAACTTCTTTAAGAGGCTACCACTCATATGGGATATACCAGAGAAACCAGAGGCCTACAAACCTAGAAATAGAAGGAAAAACAAAAATCAAATATGATTATAAGGAGAACAAATTAAAGAAGGCAATTTTAAGCATGGGAGAATGGAACTCAAATATGGCAGAGCGGTATGAAGGATGAGTGAAAGTGATTCTAGAGGAAGCACTTCAAAGTTGTTGGCCACAACTTACAGAAAGTTCCCGAAACCCATATAACTCGAAATTGAACCGGGGTGAATTCGGATTTGGAAATTCAATAAGTAAGACTTTCATTATCTATACATAGGGCCATAGGCTGGAGTCTTACTTTTAATTGTTTTACACTTTCCCAATATTTTGCTGTCATTCGCGCATTTGCTTTCGAGTTCTTATAGACTTGCACCATATTTCCTTAGGTAAATTTTTACTTCCTTCTCTCTTTTCCTTTTCCTTTCATAGAGATAGTAATAAGCAGAGAGGAGAGGTTACTTGGTGACGAGATCTACTTTGCTGAGGTGCCACGACCACCAACACGATTGGGGATGAACTTCACCCCTCACAGATGAGTGTAGGGAAGCTCGAAAATTTTAAAGATTTTTATTTTGTTATGTTACTTTCCTCCGTTAACTTGGTCAATCGACTTTTCTTAATAAATAGGAGGGAGTGACGGTTGCTTGTTAAACTTATACTTTCCAATTTTAGGGGTGCTTCCTTATAAAGGTAGCATCTAAGGGAGGGTGCTTTGTAGCAGAGTTTCTCACGAGTTGTTTTTTGTAAAATACAAAGAGTTTGGTTTTGAACTTTATGATTTTGAGCATACAAAGCAATTGTGTATTTGTAAGAGAACTTAGCTGCTACATACGATCTCTTGAAGGATTGTTGTATCTCCGGAGTGGAGTGCCTAATAACTCAGTAAAGTGAGGCTACATCTTCTCTATGGACAATATTTAAGAACGTGCCTCAATCCAAAGTTTAAAGTTTTTTCTTCTCTCTATATTTTGTTGTTGTTTATTTAAATTAATAAGTTTGTATTTATTATTTCATAAATTCCATCTCCCTAGAATATTTCCAAGAACTATGCGCATAAAATTTCTAAAATTTTATAGTGTGCTGTATGTGATTTTCCTTGGTGTTAATTTTTCTTATTTTACTTCACGTGAAATAGTAAATCATTCCGAAACTCTTCTGTTTATTTTAATTACTGCGTAGCCGTGAAGTATGTTTCTATTTCTTGTGCTCTGTGTTTCTTTTGCTTGACTTTCTGCAGATAATTATGATGCAAAGGTGGAGCATAACAACAAACTTCTCGTATTATTACACCTTCTTTATCATTTGCCATTTAACCAGAATGGAGATTCCCAACGATCGGGGATTGGGGGAGACGAACAAAACTTGCATCTCTGGAGCTGATCAAATTCCTTTATATCATTGCATCAAGGTTTGAAAGCATTAATTTGCGAGATTCGATCCGTCGACGCGTAGGAGGAGAATTTTATTGCCGATTCGCCGGAGAGGTTGTGGCGGTTGGCATTATTCTCTGTCTGGTGTGCAAATGTGTGCAAGGTTCAGTTTCGGGTGTCTTGTAGCTCTTGAAATTAAGAACACCGGGAAAGGACCTCTTCATTTTCTTATTCCACTATAATAAGTCTGAAATTGGTGAATTTTATTGTTTAATTTATTTAACAATATGATTATAATTTATTATGAGAATGGTGGCATTTGACAAATTTAGGAGTTTGTTGTGAAGCTAATTCTCCCCAAGCAATTTGGTAGATGGAATCTCTTTTACTTCTTCCCTTTTCTTATTGTTTTTTATTATTTTCCTCTCCCGGGATTGCTTCTGCATTTTCTCTCTTTTCTTTTCATACCATTCCACAAAAATATGGTTAGAGATGGACAAGAGTTGAGCTTGGCGTAGTGTCTGTTGTGGATTCATTTAATATTCTTTTATTGGGTGAAATAGCTTTTGCTTTCCAACAAAGCTTAACTTACTTGCTCTAATGTTCTCTGGCATATGGTAAAACATCAAACTAATTATAGGGGATAGCATATAAACAAAATAGCATATATTTTTTATATTTTCACATATAGCATTTTTTTGAAAATCTTGATTTTAAAATTTTCAATATTTCCAAATTACCCTTTTCAGTTA
This sequence comes from Momordica charantia, assembly GCF_013281855.1. Taxonomy (NCBI): domain Eukaryota; kingdom Viridiplantae; phylum Streptophyta; class Magnoliopsida; order Cucurbitales; family Cucurbitaceae; genus Momordica; species Momordica charantia. The sequence goes on from NW_028275161.1 coordinate 12,411,223, forward strand.
TTGCTTCGTTATTATATATCAAACATATATCACATATATATCAGGAGTATATCTGACAACATTAGTATATCATAAGTAAATCAATAGTATATCAGAAGTCAATCAGTTCTATATCAGTTGTATAATATTAAATCGCTATTTTACGTACTTTAACCATTTGTCTTGTATTTTTTTTATCAAAAAAAATTAGTAAGTATTGGCATGCATGGAAAATGAGAAAAAAATTTGATACTTACTGAAAATGAGAAAGAAGACTTGAAAGGAACGTGCATGTGGTCAATGGTGATTTTCGAAATTACTATGAATGAGAAATCAATTAGAAATTAGAAGTAAACTGAAACTTAGGGTTTTTCTGTATATCAATAATATATCAGTGATATATCAAGTATACATCGTTTACATATATCAATAGTACAATTAAGTTTTATTTTAATTTTTAAATATCAAAATGAAATCAGCAACAATGTCATTCTTAAAAGGTTTAAATATTATTCTTGGGTATCAACATCAACATCAAATCAGTAGCAAAGTCCTTCAACCAAAAACTTAAAGGTTTAAACATCAAAACGAACCAGTAGAATAAACCAAAAGTAGACTAACAATGTCATTCTCTAGAAAAGCGTAAGTTTCATTCTTGTATAATCTTTAGGAAAAAGCTTGGGGTATCCATCTTCGTTCTTGGTGATTGTCGTGTCTTCGGAGATAATATCTTTGAAGCTTTCCATTTTTCCATAGACAATACTTTTGGCGTTGGTTTATGTTGTCTTTTGGGAAGAACGATATCAACATTTTCGACGATGTTTTTTTATTTCATTTTTCGTGTTTGTACCATTGCTTTTATCTGAAAAAAAAAATTATTTCATATATTAGTAGTATATCATAAAACATATAATAGAGGTAATATGTTCGAAATAATTGGTAGATATCATAGTTATATCAGAAGTAAATCAATTTCATATCATATGTATATCAAACATATATCACATATATATCAATAGTATATATGTCAATCATAGTTATATCATAAGTAAATCAATATTATATCAGAAGTCAATCAGTTCTATATCATCTATAGTAGTAGATATCATAGTTATATCAAAAGTAAATCAATTTCATATCATATGTATATCAAACATATATCACATATATATCAGGAGTATATCTGTCAATCATAGTTATATCATAAGTAAATCAATAGAGTATATCAGTTCTATATTACCTATAGTAGTATATATCATAGTTATATCAGAAGTAAATCAATTTCATATCAGATATATATGAAACATATATCACATATATATCAAGAGTAGTATATCTGTCAATCATAGTTATATCATAAGTAAATCAATAACATATCATAAGTCAATTAATTCTATGTCACCTGTAGTAATAGATATCATAGTTATATCAGAAGTAAATCAATTTCATACCACATATATATCAAACATATATCACATATATATCAGGAGTATATCTGTCAATCATTAGTATATCAAAAGTCAATCAGAAGTAATTTATTGTTGGTTCGGGCCTGCATGGTATATTTGTTATTTAGAACGTGAACCTCCGTTTTTTTGCAAAAAAAATGCTATATTTGAAAAACTCAAACCTTGTTGCTATTTTGCTTATTTTCCTAACTTTTTTTGCCATATCTCAAGTTGCCCCTTAATTATATTATGAATAAGTTAACATCTTACAAAACATAAGGCTTAAGTAGTATTTACAGATCCCTATATTTTCTTTCAAACATACTTAAAGAAGGGCTTAAACAAATAATTTTTAAAGCTACAGTAACTTGTGAAGGGATGCGAATCCCGCAACGGAGGCGAGATTATCTTTATTCATAAATTTTAAAAGAACAAAACCCTTATGAAAAAGTAAAAAACACGGAAAAAAAAACTCACTTTTGAAGAACTCTTTTTCAATTAATCTCTCGAACCACCAAATGATCTTCCGTGCTATCCTTTAGGTTCGAGATCGTGCTTGTGGGAGCTTCGATTTGGAACAAGAGGGAGCACTTGAGAGGGAGCACTTGAGAGAATAGAGGGATTCAATTGTCTTATCTTTTTTTTTTCCAGGACTGCTTTGAAAAAACTCATAACCAAATCTTATGTACCCACGTCACTTTAACTCCTCACTCCTCTGTAATTTTGCAGGGGAGTTTGATTTTATTTAATAATATAAATAAAATTAATATTAATAAATAATATATATAATTAATTAATTAATCATATTAAGTAATTATTAATCTAATTAACAAATAATTAATATATATAATCAAATAAATAATTAACACTTAATTATTTATTACGAAAGTAGAATCATATTCTATAGCATCTTTCGTATAACCTATAGTCGTAATATGAACCTTATCCATATTAATTTTATTTGAATCTCATTCAAGTAATGTCTCTCATAATATATAGTTTTAATTTAGAGTTAACTATATATTATAATGTATCAATATACATATAATCCCTTGAGCAATTTGAACATTTCAAATTTTTCCAAAAACTTGATTCTCGTTTTACCCGTTGTGAGCTAGCAAGGGGATCTAATGGACCTACAGATCAAAAGTTCCAACGATACGAGATTAATCGGTCAAACTCATTGATCGAGTTAATCAACATTCGTTAACTACGGGTCACTCCACTAAAGACCCGCAGCTACACTCTTCTCAATACAGAATGTTTTCGTGTCCACGGATATACTACCATTAATGGCAAGTCAATCATTCACGAGTGCTCGTAACTCAAGCTAGGTCAAATTACCGTTTTATCCCTGAGTTACATCTCACTCCTTAAATACCACTGCTCCTCTAATGAACAACCCGGTTATGGTCCGACCAATAACCGGAAGTCCCTTCGGGCCAATGAGAGGGTGAGACCCCTTGTTCAAGTTTCGGAGTTAGCATTTAAGAGAACACTCATCTACTCCCCTAAGGTCGGGGAGGAGTGAATTCCACCTTGTGAAGTTATGTTCCCAGCTCCCCACTCGTTCTCGTCCCCAAAATTGTATGAATGTTGAGTCGGCCATTTGGGCCACTCTCACCCATATAGATCAAAGGACGAGCCCTCACGGGCAGGAGTTCATAACTCACTCAGGATTGAGAATGAGTTGCCTGGTCATCCTAAGAAATAGCAATTTGTTAGTTAACGGCGTTACATCTAAAGATTGGCTATTTCGTGGTTCGGTCTTATACAAATTCATTGTATAGGATACCCTCACTCACATGTCTCCATACGAACGACCTGGATCTGGTCGTCTATCACATTTACAAAGTAGACCGTATCCATAGTGTTGTCAGGATAAGATACCCAACCTTATCCATATACTATAGACCCTTTAGGTTATTCCCGAGATATTATCCACTTGTATATCAAGAGTATATCAAATATATACCCAGTATATATACTGTCCCGGTAACATGACAATAACCTTGGATGTTTAGTTTATTGGATTTAGACAATGCATTGCTATGAATTCAACAACAAATTAATTGATTAAAACATTATTGAATATTAATTACAAACTACGAGTTTAGGGCATCAAAGTGTTGAGGTAAAAGCACCCTAAGATAACTCCTCTTTTGAAAGTTATCACCAGACTCTGTGGTCTTGAAGGAGACGAAACTAAACACTAATGACCAACGGAGCGAACTCTTTTTGTGCCTATAAAACGTCGCAGGTAGCTTCACTTGCTTTTTTCCTTTGTATCTTGGATCCATTTGATTGTGCTATTTCTTTGCGTTGAGTTTAGATATTCACGATCATCATGAGAAGGAGCTAAAGGCCAAATACAACAAGGTGCTAGGGAACTAGAAGGTGGCCCAGGCCAAGGCAAAGAGGTTGAATGCTAAGGTGGCCAAATCAACAATAGATGGTTACTAAGCTGAAAGCTTAGGGGATAGTCTAAGTGTTGAGATAAACACTCAATTTTTATAGACCAATCATGCTCTCTTATGTGGACCTAATAGAAAATAGTAAATAGAAATAATAATTCAAACAAGCACGGGACACAAACAATTTTAATGTGGAAAAAACTCCTCAAAATGAGGAGTAAAAAACTACAAAACAAAGTCAAAATCTTCATTATAATAAATAATGGGCTACACAAAATTCTCCCTAGCAACAACCAGAGGCATAAAATAATAGATATTTCGAGACAATAAATCTCAGCAAACACACTAGAATAAACTAAAGAAGAAAAATAGAAATATCTCATTTAAAAGTGGCACCCAACTACCCACTGTATTTAACTGTAGGCAGCTTCAAAGGCAATCCCACCATCAAGATTGAAGACCCTTGTGTTACAAACATGCTGTCAAAATTTGACCTCAATCGGACTACGAATCAACCTCCGATCTTGCTGAAAACGGCTCAGTACGGAAGTATTCTTTTCTCCTTTTTCTTTTCTGACTTTGCTCTCCTCAGTTTTCGTGTAGTTTCTCCTCTCTCCCTCCAAGTCTAGCAGCTGCACCTATCCTTTAAAAAAAAAACATTTAAAAAAACCTAAAAGGCAAAATGGGCTTTCTTGTAGTTCGGCTTCACAATAAATGAAAATACCCACCAAATCTCCCTTTTTTCACTATATGAAGGAAATTGCTATTCCAGGAACGCAAAGACAAAACTAAAGCTTTTCTCTTGGTAGATTCTTTGTCAACATATCAAATTAATTACGATCAGTACATAACTTCTCAAGTTCAAACAGTCCATCATTGAGAGCATCTCTTATCCAGTGATACCTCACATTTATGTGTTTAGCTCTTAAATGAAATGTTGAATTCTTATCAAGATAAATAGCACTTTGATTGTCGCAAAATATTAAATATTGTTGTTGCTTAAAGCTAAGCTCGTATTTAAATCACTTCATCCACAACATCTCCTTGCACCTCTTTGCTACTGCAATATACTCTGATTCAGTCGTAGAAAATGCAACGCACTTCTGTAATATTGATTGCCATGACACTGCACCGCCTAAAAATGTCATCAAATAGCCGAAAGTAGACTTTCGATTATCTAGATCTACCTGAATCAATGTAATCGACAATCACTGGCTTTCCATTTCCAAAATTGAGCTTCAAACTAGAAGTTCTCTACAAATATCTCATGATCCACTTGTTTGCCTCCCAATGTTGTTTTCCTGGATTGGACAAAAAATGATTAACAACACCAACAACATGTGCAATATCCGGTCTAGTGCATACAATGGCGTACATCAAACTCCTGATTGCTGAAGCATATGGAACTCTGCTCACCTCTTCCTTCTCTTTATCTGTAGAAGGACTCTGCTTGCTATTCTATTAAATATAGAAGAACTTACTGCTTGCTATTTTATTAAACAGAGAAGAACTTACTGCTTTAGCTTTGCTCATGTTGAAGCTTTAGCTTTAGCTTTGCTCATGCATTAGCTTCTACCCGCTGTGTCTGGTTGTTTCATTTAAATTTCTTTATCTAAATTACCATGCAAAAATACAGTCTTGACATCCATCTGCTCAACCTCCAAGTCAAGGCTCGCTACCAAACCCATAACTACACGTATAGAAGACATCTTTACAACCAAAGCTAAAATTTCAAAGTTAACACCTTTCTTCTAACTAAACCCTTTGACAACTAGCCTCACTTTGTAACATGGTCGTAAAGTGTGTTCTTCTTGTTTCACTTGATAAACTCACTTATTTTTCAGTGTGCTTTTCCATTTAGGCAACTTGACAATGTCAAAAGTGTGGTTTTCATGTAATGACTTCATTTCATCTTTCATTGCATCAATCCACTATCTTTTTTGCTCATCTTCCATAGCCGCCTCATAACTCTCAGGCTCTCCCCCATAAGTCAGTAACACACACTCATCAATATGATGTCGTGTGGAAGAAGCCGATTCCTGGTAGATCTTCTAAATGAAACATCTGTAGGAACCTTTATAGGAACTTCTATTTCCGACAACTGTTAATGAACATCATCATCTACCTCAACCTATTCTAGACCCTCTATCTCATCTGTATCATTAAGATGATCATTCTGAACCTCATTCTCAATCTTCGTAGAAGGTTGTGTCAAAGGAATTGAATCTTAGTCCATCAAATCATCACTGTGTTGAAACTCTGTTTTATCTGTCTTCTCAATATCTTTTATGTTCCGCTCTTCAACAAATACGACATCCTTACTTCTTGTGAGCTTCTTCTGTACTAGATCATATAGTTTATAACCAAACTAATTTTAGCCATAGTCAAGGAACACACATGGTCTTGTCTTTGCATCAAGCTTCGATCTCTCATTTTTAGGAACGCGTACGAAAGCTTTACACCCAAAGACATGCAGATGATTATATGATATCTCCTTATCTAACAAAATTATTTTTGGAACTTCAAAAATCAAAGGAACACAAGGCGTGAGATTCCAAACATGCACAACTGTGTTTAACGCTTCACCCTAAAACGATCTCGCCAACTTTGACTGTGAAAACAAATATATCACTCGCACAACTAGTATTATGTTCATTCTTCAGTTAGCCCATTCAACTCAGGAGTTTTACGAGGTGTCTTTGGATGTTGAATACCATGACTTCTACAATATTTATCGAAAAGTCTATAATACTCACCTCTATTATCGGTCCTAATGCACTTCAACTTCTTACCAATTTCTCTTTCAACAAAGGCATGAAACTAATTAAACACTTGCAACACCTGAATTTTAGTCTCCAACGTATAGACCCATGTTTTCCTTGAATGATCGTCTATAAATGGTACAAAATATGAGGAACCTCCAAGTGTTTTTGTCTTCAAAGGACCATATACATCAAGGTCAACATTTCATGGTCTGTCGTGGCATCAAAGAGTTGGTCTACCATTAGTAAGGGGAATCTATCCTTAGAGGATGTCACGTTTAAACTTGTGATGACTTTTCACATCTACCATGTGTCGTTTGCCTTCTTTACATCCACTTTAAGTAGTTGGCCTTTTGAACGAAGTCTGCTATTAAGAGGTGTTTGACCTTTTCGGTGATAACTGAGTTGTGTGCTACATCCATGACTCTACTATTGCACCTTACAAGCTTGAAACTGTGGTTGACATTCAACTGATGTACTACCATCCTGAGGTCGATTCCCGACATGTCTTCACGAGGCCAAGTAGAGACATCAATATATTCCCTAAGGCACTTGATCAGGTTCTTCCTTTGGATGACCTTCAACTTTGTCCCAATGTTGACTTGCTTGTCTTCGACCAACAATGAGACGAGCTTGAGCTCTTCAGCAAGGATGCCTTAATGGCTCACTTCCTTCAGCGATGATGCCTTTTTCAACTTGCTTTTGTCCCATCTTAAAGTGTTCAGCATTTCCAAGGACAAAAATTTTGTTAAGCTACCGCCATGACCAACATTTTATGAGTACTAACATGGTTTATTACAATGGTTAGCACGAGCACGTCGTTGTGGAGTAGATGGTGTTGACATCTCTTCTTCTTTGAAGGAGATGGTGGGGTTCGACTCTATTTACCGAGCTGAATAAATCTTGACCATTAAGGGTTTTGTCTAGCTTGAAAGGTGATAGCCTTACTCTTCTTGCCAAAAAAGCCCCATGCTAGTCCACCAACGATGTAAGGATCTTTTTGGTCCAATCACCCTTCATTGGTATCTTGTTCTTAAGCTGTTATGGCGTTTGTCTCATAAATCATTCCTGGGTCCTTGGTTGCTGCCATCATCGACGTAATCTTTGAGTTATCCTCGTTGGATTAACGACTAAACTTGGTCTTACAAGTCACGGTAGTCCAATGTCTCCTGGTCATGTTCCTTATGGAACTTACTATATTTACTGTGGCCGTTTTTGTGGGCCTTCTACTTAATTTTGATGAGCCTTTAGAGGATGTTCGCATCTCTTGTGTTTTCCACCTGAACCAAGATCTAGTAGATGGAGATCTTCATGGGGTGTAGTGTTCAAACTTTACTGGTAGAAGCCTTTATACTCAGTCCGAGCAGGGTACTACCTCCACCCTGTTTGGTTGGAGTAGTCTTCGTCCTTCTCTTTCCCCTTTCAAGAGGACGCCTACAGCTCATGACAGTTAGACTAGGTTTTCACCAACTTTTCTACTGCCTTGGTCAGAAGGTCCGAGAATTTTGTGATGAGCTTGTTTCCTAAAAAACTACCAAAAATATGGGGCGCTACAATCTACCAACCTTAAATAACTAGATATTGTTAATTGCAAAAACCACATAATCTAATTGTTTGATAATATACCATTAAGATTTAAAGGACCTCTTAAACCTACCATTTTATTAGGCATACACATACAAACATAATTATTGCATAACAACCAATCTATTTGAAATTAATTTATGAAAATTCATGATAATAATTAATGACATACTAATACGAGCTAATCTACTCGTGAGTGCACGCAGACATAACACAAATTATGTCTGCGTATTGTTCTAAAATAATTTCGATTAATCTTTAGAACAATACCAAAGAAAGAATAGTTGGGTTGGAAAAAAAATATAATTTGTGTTATAAAAGGAAAATAAAGAAAAGACAATGCAATAGTAAGCAAAGGAGATCAATAACAAAATTAAATACAGAGGATGTTGTTTTTTTTTAGAAAGGATAATACAGAAGATGTTGTTAATGCACAATGGAAAAATCAAGGTTTAAATAGACAAATCCCTCAATCCCCTATATGATGTGACAGATGCTGTAGCATGCTAGTGACTACACTGATTGATATAAATCTGAGCAATTAACTCTACTTATTGTCTTTCTCAAGGGTGCACGAAGTGGTTCCTAAATAGTGTCAAGATGTCTTCTTTTAGCAACCTTTACCTTTATCATAAGATTTTAAAAATTCAAATAAGTCATGCTCTCGATCAACTTAATTTTATATCCCCTAATTAAGTTATTTAAATCTACTCTGTCATGCTCAGTGGTGGTTGACTCAAATGGCCAAAATGAATAAACACTAAAGATTAAGCATAGATTAAGAAAACAACAGGTCAATGTATTAAAGAAAAACTACAACATTATCGCAACGTGTAGGAAAAGTTCATCACCTTGTTTATCTGTGCTCCATAATAGTCTGAACAATAATATAATATGAAGTGTAGAAAAACATGAATAGCACCTAAAAATAACAAGAAGTCTCTAATTTCGAAAAACTAGAAACCATGAGCTCCAGCCTATACTTCAACAGTCTTTAGATATATTGAAGAAATGTCCCTTGGGACTGTCCTTCAATAGTATGGTTTAATTTTTTGACTGTTCACTTTGAATTCACTCACATCTTAATTGTCCCTAGTTCAACAATATCATGAGAGTGCAATTTAACAGTATGAAATGGGTCTGACCACCTCGACTTCAACTTTCCTCCAATTATTCTCATTCTTGAATTGAATAGTAATACATCTTGTCACTCCATTAACTGCTTTGGCTTTAATCACTTGTCATGCCACTTTTTTTTTTTATTATTTGTAGATTTTCGCATTTTTTCAGTACGTTTCCCAATAATTTGTTTATAATGTGAGTGTCTTCATCACTGATTATTACTCTTAGCATTCCAAATTTGGAAAGAACATCTTTCTTCAGAAATTTGGCCACTGTCTTTGCATAATTACGTTTCTGGGAATTGCTTCAACTCACTTGGAGACATAATACAATGCAATTAAAATGTATAATTGTCCATTTGAATGTAGAAATGCCCCATGAAGTCTATTCCCCACACATCACATAACTCTATCTCCAATCCTTGTCTTTTAGAATATGGCGACATAACTCTATACTTACAATATTTAGTTCACTATGTCTGCGAACCAAGGTGTCAGCAGCTGTTTTAACATAAGCAACTATTCGTCTGGAAAATTTTCATTGATGTCTCTAAATTCTTCTTCATTTCTATGCTTTTCCAACCTTGATAAATGATTTGCCACTTGATTTTCAGTTTCCCTTGATATTTTATCCCCACATCAAATTCTTGTAATAGAAGGATCCATCTAATCAACCTCAGTTGTGTATCCTTCTTCGCGATCAAATATCAAATTGTCAAGTGATTCGTATACATCACAACACATGTTCCTAGAAGGTACGCTCTAAACTTTTCGAATGCAAAAACTACTGCCAGTAATTCCTTCTTCGTAGGTGTGTAATTCTACTGTGTTGGATTAAGCAACTTACTAGCATAATATACCAAATGTATTACCTTGTTATTTCTCTGCCCAGAACTGCTCCCACAACACTATTGCTAGCATTACACATCAATTCAAATGGGAGTGAACAGTCTAGTCTGCTAAGGATTGGGGAAGTGACCAAGGCTTGCTTCAATGTTTTAAATGCATGTAAGCATTCTTCAGTAAAATCGAATATTCTATTATGCTCCAGCAAGCTATATAATGGTTTACTATTTTTTGAAAAATCCTTTATAAATCTTCGATCAAAACCTTCATGACCCAAGAAACTCTGAACACCCTTCATTTTTGTATGTGGAGGTAATTTTGTAGTTACTTCAATCTTTGCATGATCCGCTTCCATACCTTACTCTAAAATTTTATGTCCTAAAATATTCTCCTAATTTAGCACTAAGCTTGTTTTCTCCCATCTCTTCAAAACAGCCTTTAAATTTTCTGATTATATTGGGAAGCTTTCCCTAATTATTGAAAAGTCATCCATGAACACTTCCACTATCTATTCCACAATGTTTTGTGAATATGACCATCATGCACCTCTGAAATGTTTCCGGGCATTGCATTGTCCAAAAGGCCTTTAACTTCTAAATGTGAAAGTTCTTACATACGGGCAACTGAACGTTATTTTATCTTGATCTTCTAGAGCTATTGTCATCTGGTTGTAGCTCGAATAGTGATAAAATAAGCATCTCATCGATGAATGGCAGTGGAAATTGGTCTTTCTTGGTTGCCTTGTTCAGCTTCCAATAATCCGTATACACTCTCCAGCCTGTAATCACTCTAGTGGAGATCATTGATTGCTATCATCTTTAATCACAGTTGTACCTCCCTTCGTTGGCACGCATTGAATAGGGCTAACCCATGTGCTGTTGGAGATTAGTATGATTTCAGCATCGGACCACTTGATAATCTCGTTCTTCACCACATGTTTTATTTCATCACAGGGTTCAACCTTTTATATGCTTCTATCATGCTGTCAACCTAATTTTATAGTATAATCTAATGCATACAATAGTCAGGGTTGATTCCTTCAATATCTATTAGGGTCCATCCAATTGCCTTCTTGTGTCTTGACAAAATCTACAATAAAACTTGATAATCTCGTTCTTCACCACATATTTTATCTCAGGGTTCAACCTTTTATATGCTTCTATCAAGCTGTCAACCTAGTTTTATAGTATAATCTAATGAATGCAATAGTGAGGATTAATTCCTTCAATATCTACTAGGGTACATCTAATTGCCTTCTTGTGTCTTGTCAAAATCTACAATAAAAGAGCTTCATTATTAGTAGTTAATTCATATGAGATTAAAATAGGTATAGTGTCATTTAATCCCAAGAAAGCATATTTTAAGTGAGTAAGAAGAAATTTAATCTCTAATTCTAGAAGCTCCACCATTTATGGCTTGATTGCTGTAGCAGTTCTTGTGTTGGCATCCAACACTATTGTTATGTTTTAGCTTCTGCTATATCATATTCCATATCGTTCCCTTTTCTTTTTTTCACTATAGTTTTCTAACCATCTTTTAGACTCGTCTGCTTCTACTTCTGGATCATGTGGCCCTTCTTGATCTTCTACCCTTTGCACTGGAATGGCTAGACGGTCTCACCTTCTTTAGGGAGTTTAACGACATTAAGTACATTGAAAGTAACTTCCTCATTATTAACCCCCATCGTTAGCTCTCTTTTTTTCCATATCAATCAGCGTCCTTCCTGTTTCCAAAAATGATTTTCCCAATATGATTGGTATATTTCTATATGCATCAAAAACTTGTAACAAAAATTGTTTGCCGCAAGTTTATGGGTCAAGTTTTAATATAGTTGGTAAGTTAATATCGATATTATCCTCTAGATTGGGTTTCTAGCTCACTCAAGTATCATAGTTACAATCACTCAATTTTATTTAGAGAATCAAAATCAAATGGGAGAATAGAATCAATGTAAATAAACATGCACTAAAATAAAGATAACGACAATTGGTAGAAATGTCCTAGGGAATTGATTTTCACCTATTGAATCTATGAACCAATTATTTAATTACCCAAGAATCAATGAACTATTAATTCTATGGTCCAAGAACTCTCAAATCTCAACTGCCTCTCCATAGCTTAAATTAATTCTCTTCACTAATTAAGAAACCAATATCCCTATTTAGTTTCTATATAAAGTAAAGGCTTTATTGAAATTTTAATCATATTTCCTGTGATGTTCATGAAGGGTTCAGAATATTCCAAAGATTTTAATCTTTGGACCTTATGACTTTTAACGACCTTTAAATGACTTCTAAATCTCTCGATCTTAAAACTCCTTTAGTTATGCATTTTAGTTCTAACTCTAAACTACTTCTCTGGAGCGTCAGATTCTAAGTCTAAGGTCAATTAATCTATGGCTAGTAGTTTAAAGGCATGGAGCATAGAGAAATACAAATAAAATATCAAATGTATTCAATCTAGAGAATCAAACAATCAATCCATAAAGTTCAATGGTTACATCGATCCCTAAGATAAGAGGTTTACCTACTCATATTCAATATAAAATACTAAAATAACAATGAGAAGTCCATAACAAAACTAGAAGCTGAATCAAGGGAAAGGAGAAGAAATTAAGTTTGGCGTGTCAATCGTCATCTTCGGAGCAACCTCAACGACCCCAAGCCCTGAAAATCTCTTTTCTAGGCTCTATAATGGTCTCTTGCCCTTCAAATTGGTAAAAAGGTAAACTGTCAAAAAACCTCTCTAAAATTCTGCCACGCCCCTCTCGACGCCTAAAAAACCTATTGTTACTAAAAAAACGTTGCAGTAACTTTGATACACTATAAATAGAGTTGAGATGCTATAGACGACAATGTTGAGATGCTCTTTGTAGCGTTGTGTAAAGACCGTTTGGAGTTAAAAAAAAAGAAAAGAAAAGAAAAGAAAGTTGGGTTGGTTTTTAGGTGACACGTGTGTGGGGTGTGGGTTATGATGTGTGTGACATGTGTTTTGAAAAGAAAAGAAAAGAAAAGAAAAGAAGAAAGAAGGAAGAAAAGAAAGGAGTACAGAGAGAAAGAACGAAAAAGAAAAAGAAAAGGAAACAGAGAAGAAAGGGATCGAAAGAAGGAAAAGAAAAACGGAAACAAAATGGTTTGCTTTCTTATGGTTTGGAAGGTTGGGGAGAGGAGGAAAATTCATGTGCTAGAGAGCTAAGACTTGGGGTTTCAAATTTGTTAAGTATTCTATGTTTGTGATTAAGGAAGTTTTGGAAATAAACAAGGAAGGAATTAGATGTTGAAACGTCTCTATGGGTTTCCTTCTCTTTGAAGTTGTGTATTCATGGGTGGTTATTGTTATGTTCAAGGAACTGTTAAGAGGAAATTGTGTATTTGCAACTCTACCAATCGTTTGAAGAGGATAAAATTCTGCTATATGGGTTTTCTTTAGGTTTATTGTGGGAAATTAATGACTGTAAATGGGTAACAAAAATGGACAAAGATGAGAGGGTTTTAAGATGGAGAAGAAGGGTAGAGAAATAGAGAGAAATTAAGTGTTAATCTTTGATCTTTTGGGTACAAATTAAGGGAAAACATGTGGGCTAGAAGAAATTGCAGAGAATAAAAAGAAAGAAAGAAAATTTGAGAACTTAGGGAGGAAGAAGAAGGAAGAACCCGTGGGTTTGGTTGGAGAAGAGAGAAGAAGAAGATGAAGAAGATGATGAATAGCAGAGGAGAGAGAGTGGTGTTAAATTAAATAAAAGAAAAAGAAAATGTTGGAAAATTGGGCTATTCACGAAGGTGGTGTAGAAAGAGAATTGATTGTGGGATGTGGGTGGGTCCCACTAGTAAATAGTTTGAGAGAGGAAAAGGTGGGTTGTTAATGAAGAGAGAGAATGAGTTATAAAATTCGATTTTTTAGATTAATTTGGAAGATAATGTAATTTCAATTAGAAACAAGAATATGTTGAAGTTGAATTGGATTAAAGCAAGAATTAATTTGGTATTGAATTGATATTTCAGGTCGGGCAGAAATTGGAAGGGAGGACAATCGAGTTTGAAGGATTTGTGAGTGATTACTTTATTAAGTGTTTTGGATATTATTATGGACTTGTGAGTGGTTATTTTATTAAATGTTTTTAGATATCTATTGATATAGAATTTTTGTGAAATTATATATATTATGTATGATTTAGCATTTCCGCTAAGAATGAAAGAAAATGTGTTTGTTCGAGAATTTAGAAATGTTTATGAGAATTTAGAAATGCTTTATGAGTTTAAAGAATTGTTTAAAGAATTGTTTAAAGCTTATGAAATACTATTTAGAAAGAGATTTCAGAAAATAATTTTAGAATTTCATGAAATGTTCTTAGAAAGAAAGATTTTAGAAATGATTTGAGAAAGAAAGAAAAGTTCTTAAAAAGAAAAGAAGAATTTTAGAACAGTTTATGAGATTGAGAAATAAGTTTTCAAACCACTATGTTATTGTATCCAGGTGATTACTCATATGTTATGTGAATGTGTTTCTATAGTATACCCAGAAATAGAAGGTCTTTGGGACCATCTTACTCCACGTGTTGAGAGAATTATTCTGTTATGCGTATTGAGATTACTCTATGCTAGTAGACCAGAATTATTCTGCTATGTGTATTGAGATTACTCTGCGCCAGTAGACCAGAATAAAATATGGATACATGTGTGGTGTTGAGTTTTATTGATCTGTTTTATGTTTGGAAGAAGAATGTTTTATATGTTTTAGAATGTATTTGATAGCAGGTTTAGAAGTTGGCGTAACTAGGTTGCAGGGGACGCAGGGAATGTCGGGGCGATAAGGGCCAAATCCGGATTCCGAATCCTGGACTTGGGAGCATTGTCTTTTCAATTTTCGTAGAAAGAAAAGTCTTGTTACAAGTTTGATCTTGAGAAAGTTTACTGAGATCTTATTTGCTCAAGTTTTATGAGATTTAAATGAGAATGTTATTATTTCAGTTTTATGAAGTTTGTTTTAAAGAGCGGAATTTCAATTGTTTATGAAAGAAAGTTGACGAAATTATTTTCTTATTAACTTACCACTCACTAAGCTTCTCATTGTTTATGTTTTGTTTTTTCCCCCAGGCTGTACCTGAGTTTCTGAGTTTCAAGAAGAATTTAGTTCAGCTTCTACCACTTAGGATAGTTCAAGAGTTGCATATCACTTTTTATGTAATTTAGTTGGTTTGTAAGAAATTTTATTTGCACCCTGTTGGTAGGAAAATAATGTATAAAAGGGATGTAAGAATGGTTGTTCTGTAAGTTTATTACTTTTATTGTGCATCCATATTCAGAGTTTGTTAGTCAAGGTTCAGGTCAAAGGAAGAAAGAAGTTGACCATTAACTTCGTAGTTAGTCGGGGTCTATGGTCGGCACGACTCGTTCTGGGACTAGTAGGTGTTTTGGGACGGGTCGTGTCACGTTGAGACACTATACATAGGGTTGAGATGCTACGACAGATTTTTCAAGAACAATTTAAGTTCGTAGTGTTGAGACACTACAAACAATGTCTTAACACTATCATCTTGGGTCTTTGGCTTCAAATCTTTTTGTCATTTCTCCTCAATCACTTTGACTCCGCTTTTCTTTCAATTTGATCTAATTATGTCTTGTTTCCTCCCAATAATTCATTCCTACAAAATATATCTTATGTGAAGATAAGCGAAGACCACCTGAACGAACAAACGAAGGGTCTGGTCATAAAGAAACGAAAACTAACAAATAATTACATTATAAATCTAATGAAATGTAGCTCACAAAGTATGATATTAACTAGTAGAGAACCTTGTCCTGATCTACAACTCAAGTCTGCTTTATCCAATGAACTAAGAGAAATCAGATTGCATTGCATTTCAACCCAGGTACAAATTTCACAGCTAAAAGGACCTCACAATTGTCATCATCAAGTTTAAACATAACATAACCTATCCCTTTGATCTCAAATTCATTGTTATTACCCATCGCTACCTTCCCTCCATCAAATTCAAGTAATTTTGTGAAGTAATGCCTATTTCGAGTCATATGGAAGGTACTTTCGGAATCTATAATCCATTCATCTGAATAATTTGAATCCCCACAACTTCATCTAATTCATAGTGTTTAAGAACATTTGCAGACACTTTATTATCATTTCTTACTAGTAATTTTTCATTTTTTTAAAAAAAATATAGGACAATCATACTTAAGGTGTGCCTAGTGGTGATAATTTAAAGTCACGTTGGAGCTTTCTTTATGATTTCCTTTTTTATTGAATGTTGTTTTCTGATGTTGTGATAGTTTTTTGGTCCGCTGATTTCTCATAAAGAGGGCTTTCGAGTCCTTCTTCTCTGTAATAAGCTCTAATTCTTTGGAACAAATGGAATCCAACACAATATCTAAAGGGAGAGAATCTTGTTGGATTTAAATATGCGAAATAAAGTGAAACTTAAAATAAATTATTCATATATACGTCGTGAATATTATTCTTTATTTATTTCATTTGTAGGTTTTTTTGTTTCTTTTTGTGTTAAAGTTACAAATACTTTGTAACTTTATACGTGTTAAAAACACATATGTTAAGCTTATTTCTTAAATACAGAGTTTGTTTTTATATTTAACTGTTAAAGTTACATGTGTAAAAATGTTACATATGTGTTTAATTTTTGTGTGAGAGGTTACATGTTTTGACAACTATATATAATTGTGGTTTTTCTCATTTGAGATACCAAACATTCTCATTTGAGTTCCTCCTCCTTGAGAGCAATTGTCTAAGAGTTCTACCAGATCCGGGTAATTCGAGGTTGTTGTTCTATTGGAGTTAGTCGTTGTATCCTGCTGAGACGATCGATGTAGTCTGCTGGCAACTTGTGCAGAGCGAATAATTGTCTTCAAATCAGCAGTATTGAAGTGTGCCTCGACTATATTTATCAAGTTTTGGTGTTGATCAAGTTGTCAAAGAGAGATTCAATGTAAAGAAGAAACACATAATTATAGTTGTTCGACCAAAGTCTACGTCCACTTTCGAATCAGGGTGAGAAGTTCTATATCAGCTCAAGGGTAATAAAGTTAATTACATACTCACACACACTCCTCACTTACAAGTCCTATAGGACAAATACCAGTAGAGTACCAAAATTGGTTATTGCTATTAAACACAACTAATAACAAGCTTAGATCAGCTGAAGATTGGGTCACGAGGGAAGCACGTGAATCATTAACATTATGTCAACACCGTACCTCTCAAGAGTTGAAACTTAGAGACACCCAAAAATAAGTGTTTCAAATATTTCTCTGTGTATCTCTTTTATCGAATATATATTTCTTAACTAGTTTAGAAATAATCCGATTTATAAAATTTCTCTCTATTATACCATATATCTTTTTGAATTGTCAGCTAATACTCATGTTATATTCTAATAACGTACGAAACATTACTTGTAAGCATATCTTTGAAAGAAAAACTTAGCCAAACTGAAAATGAAATTTTCTAATTACTACCTATGGGTGACATACTCAATGATGTAAACCAAATCAAATTGTATTTTTAATTATTTCTAGAAAGAAATTTAGTGAAATAAAAATAATACCAATTTTTTATCCATTTACGCGGTTTTGTAAATAATATTGGAATTTACATATCAAATTCCCATTGTCAAATGAAATAGAAGTTTATTTAGGGGATATGGACTCGATTGTTCTGATTTTCAGTATCAAATTAGTTAAATTATTTGTTTTTATATCTGATGTGATAAAGGATTTTTTTTAACTGATTAATTTGTTTTTAAAATAATTTTGTAGCTGTTTAATCAATAAGAATTCATCTATTTATGGAAAATATCCCTCCTACTTTTATAAAATTGTATTTTTTTAAATCAGAAGAGCATAATGATTATGTATAATTCTTAAGAACGCGGCTTTTAGTTTAATAATAATCGGGGTGGGGATTGAATCTTCAACCTGTGGGAAGATAATAAAGCATCGTATCTCTAAACTATGTTTCAATTTGTTTTTCAAACAATTTGATTTTCAAAATTGATTGACAAGATGATGATGTGTGACATCAAGATGTCTTTAATTAATTAGGTTTGAAATAGCTTATCTTTTAATTTAATTGAATTAATATATCCACCTGTAACATTAAAAGTTGAAAATTCATTGTGTGGAGCCACACATGTATTTATTAAATTTGTTAAAAAAAACATGTATTCGCTTTACTTATTATTATTATTTTACAGAAAATTTGTTTTACTGTTTTTAGTTGAACAAGAAAAGTGATCCAATAAAGTCTTGGTGGAAAATTAATGGTCAGCTATAATTCTCTGTTACACCAAATATCCAAACACAACTACAATACAATATGTAAATAAGGAATAAGCACATAGCAAAATTAATTATACTGGTTCACCCCAACAGTTTATGGGATACGTCCAGTCTTCGCTCAGATGCGAGTTCTATTATAACGAAGGGTTGGATACAAAGTACTCAAATAACTCCCTAGATATTCACCTTCTAGAAGTCCCAACAAAAGTCATGTATTATAATACACTACACTTAGCTACAGGAATGAAAAACACTCACTAAACCCACGGGATACAAAATTCTTTTCAACACTGCCCACAACCACTCAAGTCTCTTTTATTTCGATGTACAAATGAAACAAGGATTCTATTTATAAGAGGTCAAATATCCTAATTCTTATAGGAAAACAATATTGTAATCCTTATAAAACAATAATATCCTACCCCTTGTAAAAAATTGGTAATAGTGTTGAAAATCATTTTCTTCAAAGGATATGAGTTTTCTGTTTTGGCTCCATTATCCCAACAACTTTCTTTCTGTTTTGACTCCATTATCCCAACAACTTAAGCAGTGGTATATGAGAAATATTATCATATTTTTATGGATATTGTGGATGCCACAACTGATGTGGTGCTTTGACAATACACTCGGCTTAAGTTAAAACTCAAGTAGGTAGGGAGCAGACGAGTATGGGGCAGAAAGAATAAATAGAGGTCGTAATCTCGAGGATGAGAGTGTGTCGAATTCTCACAATAAGTTGTGTACGAAAATTTGGACTATCTCGATTAAGGTCCTCTCTTGCTTATATAGGGAGAGAAAGAGAGAGGCGCAGTGGGATGAACAGCCTATCGGGGTGTGAGGACCCCTCCCAATAGTCTGTGTCCTTTTCCTGTTCGGGCAGAGTGGTGAGGCGGCATCTATGATACGCTCCTGACACTACTACAGAAGTCCATGGGACGAATTTGCTAGTTCCTCTACCTATGCTATGGGCATCCGTACAATGCGCTCGATGTCCCTATATGGTGCCCTCAAATTCTTTTTGGCGCGTTCTGGGTACCCACTTCGCAGGTGGAGGGGATGGACATGTTTTCGTGACACATCCACGTGTGACACCTAACAACTTCTAACAGATATCATTATATCATTTTAATCTAAGGTGATGAAAAAATAAAGAAATGAAAATTTATGACCTGTTTGGTAAAGTTTTCGTTTCTTGTTTCTTGTTTCTCATTTCTACTGGACATTTGGTGATTATTTTTGTTTCTCATTTCTCATTTTTAGGAAGTGTTTTCACAACAAAATTAAGGGTCCGTTTAATATTGTTTCCATTTCTTATTTTTTGTTTCCAAATTTATTAGAAATTTAAGTATAATTTGATAGCTATTTGTGTTTCTTATTTCTCATTTTTTTTAAAAAATATTCTCAAAATTGTATATAATTTTTGGAAACAACAAAAATTCTTGTTCTTGTTGTGAAAATAATAACAAATAAAAATATTAACTCAAATGACACTAAAACAGAGCATCCAAGAACAATATCAGAATCTCAAGATTACTCTAAATCAACAGAAATTAGAGGTGTAGAATCAATACTATCAAAATCATAGTCAAGGAAGAGAAGAAAGGAGACAAACGATGTATAGTGGTTGGATCATAAAAATTGATCTACATCCACTTTGAGGCCATTACTATCTTCTCATAAATGATTCAGCAATACAAGATAATCAGCTGGGCTTCAATTCTCTCAAATAACAAGATCTATCACAGACCCTTCACCCGAAGAATTTGGCTAAAAACCCAAACCACTCAGCTCCACCTCGTTCTCTCACCCCGTACAAAAATTCACACACCCCTCAATTTTCTGCTCTGCAACTTTCTCCATTTTTCCCTTTTTAAAAAAGGACGTTCACACGGGTCAAAAGAGCTCACATGCTTCCAAAATGGAAGAATCCAGAATTCTAACCACATCACCAATACCATGTTGATAACTAATTGTAGAAGGTAAAAACCACCTTCTCTGAGCTGGCAAAAAACCACTAAAGTGAATTTAAGAGGTTACAGCAGTAAAAATAAACGAGATGAAGCCTTCAAGGTTAAATTAAAAACCATGAGAGCTAATTTCTTAATTAAAAGAGAAAAGGTGCCACCAAGTCAAATTTTCCACTTACTTTGCTTAGCTGTCACAGAATATAACCGTTCTCATTTCCAATTTGTTTCAAAACATAAATAAAATGTTGTTTCTCATTCTTGAACTTAGGGTATTGAAGGTCATGCAATTCTATTTTTCTTTATTAAAAATGAAGAAACAAAAATAAGAAACATCAACTTTACCAAACCGCCTTAAGTTTTTTGCTTTCAGTTTTTTTTTCCATATTAAACATAGATTACAAAATTATTTTATCAATTTTTTTATATATAAAATGTATAATAAATAGAAAACATATATATACAACATAAAAATTTTGAATATTTATTTTGAAAAATTAATTTTCAAATAAACTTTTACTTTTTTTCAATTGAAAGTTTTACCGAACAAGAAACAAAAAAAAACAAAAAAAAATAGTTACCAACTATGATTATGTTTATTTTTTCAATAAGAAATAAAAGAACAAAAACACGAAATATTACGATGATAACTGTTTGTGATCCCACGCCTCGCTGTCTCTCCCGAAACCCGACGTGTGTCCAACTCGAATTTCTCCCTCAACAATATATATAAAGTAGGTTGAAGTCAAACGATGTCATCTTCCATGTTGAGCCACATCAACTCTTTATTATTATTAATTGAACTAAATATTTGATATTAGGAATACTTTAAAATAGAATTACAGAAATTTACATGCATGACACGTGTTGCTAACTAGTATTAATAAAAGTAGTGTAATCCTGAACTTGTAGGGCCCGTTTGGTATGTCTTTGGTTTTTGGTTTTTCTTGTTTTTGGTTTTTTGTTTTTGGCTTTCTGTTTTTAAAAAACAAAAACCATATATATTTGATAACTATTTTTGTTTTTTGTTTTTGAAAAACAGAAAACCAAACATGTTTGTTAACCATTTTTAGTTTTCTGTTTTTAAAAAGTTAGAAAATTGAAAATAAGAGAGAAAATTTTATGTAGAGTAGAGTAGAGATGACAATGGTGCGGATGCGAGTGAGTATGCTATCCTCTATTATCGTGCCCGTTTAAATTTTTAATCTCCATCTCTACCTCGTTATTCGGTCTGATAGATGTTCTCGAGAAAAATTATTGGTTTTCTAATCGTTTTTAATTATTTTTATAATTTTAAAAATAAAAAATCGTAATAAATATATATTAATTATTTAAAAAATGGAATCGGGACGGGGTTAAGAAATGCATTTTCTATTTTTGGGGCCTGACTATGCGGAAAAGAAAAATTATAGTGGAACAAATTAAGAGATAAAAACAAGATTCAAAATATAATATATAGAGAAAATAAATAAAAGTTATTGTGAAAGAAAATTGAATGGGAAAAGAAGATGAAAATATATATTGGGAAGAGAAAGAAAAGTTATAAAAGACCAAATTTTAGAGAGATAAAAGTTCGAAAAAATATTAAATTTTTAGACAGATAAATAAAACTGATCTGTTAGAAAACGAATAAAAAATAAAAATACATAGAGATGAAATATTTGGAGAAAGAAAGACAAATAATAATAAATATTCAAAGTACGAAAATATTAGGGAGAGAAAAATAAATTTTGTAGAGATAAATTTATCTATCAGAATAAAAAAATAAAAATACATAGAGATGAAAAATTTGGAGATAGATAAAGTACGAAAATTTTAGAACGAAAAAAATAAATTTTGTAGAGAGAAATTTATTTAACAGAATAAAAAATAAAATACATAGAGATGAAAATTTTGGATAGAGATAAATAATAACAAATATTCACAGTACAAAAATTTTAAAGGGAGAAAAATAAATTTGAAGAGAGAAATTTATAAATAAAAAAAAATTTAGAGTGAGATAGAAATTTTTTAAAGATAAATATGAGAAATATAATAAAGTTAAGTATTAGATAAAAAAAATCAGATTTTGAAAAATAGAAATCTTTTTTTGAAAACTACTTTTTTTTCGTTTTTTAAATTTACATAGAATTGTAAATTGGTCTGTGAAAAACAAAAAACAGAAAATTGAATTGGTTATCAAACAATCTTATTTTTAAAAAACTAAAAACCAACAACCAAAAACTAAAAACGAAATAATTATCAAACTGCCCCTAATTTTTATGTTTAATAGGCCTCTAACATATTTGATATTTTAAAATTAATGAATCTGTAAAATTTTTATTTTTTATTTTCTTAAAAATATCTTAAACTTTCAATTACGTGCTTAATAAGTTTTTGAATTTTAAAAAATATCGATTAAGTTAGAGATCTATTATTAAATACGGATCTATTGTCAAAGCGAGCATAGTAATGACATATATCTCCAATAAAGAGGTTGTCAATTCAATCCCTCATCTTACATATTGTACTAAAAAAATACGGATCTATTAGACATCTTTAATACACGAATCTATTAAACAAAAACGACCTAAAAGTTTTAACCATTATAAATACCTTAGATCTTTGTGGAATTGATGTTAGTAATGCAAATATGGTATTGATTCCATTAATTGGGAAATATCAAATAATTTTGATGGTTCATTTTTATAAATTAATTTTCAAATACTCTTTTATTTGAAAATACGTTATTTTTAAAATATAATTTATGGCAGAGATCTATTAAATACAAAATTGAAATTTCAAAAATTTTTAACTATAAGTATCTTAGATTCTTTGTGAAATTAATTTTTTTAATACAACAACATGTGGAGGTGGGAATTTAAACTCACGATCCTTGATGGTACAAAAATGCATTAAAAATATCTAGAAATTTTGATCGTTCATTTTTTTAAAATTAATGTTCAAGTACTCCTTTATTTGAAACCACATATTTTCTTTCTTGAAAAAACAATTTTCTTATTTCCACTCATTCTTCTTAGGAAATTTTTAAAATTTTAAAAAGTACTATATTTTGAAATCATATTTATGGATTATTATTTATTATGCTATAGCTTGAAAATAACAATAGGAAAATTAAAATAAAGAAACTATCCTGAAAAGTAATTTTAAGTTTCATTTTTTGGTTCAACATCATAGGATTGTTAATGATCCCATATTGATAAAAGAAGAGACTTTATATAAATTTATAATAGATATGAACTACTCTTCTTATCACTCATTGGTTTTGAGATGGAATCCATGAATATTAATATAATATCAAAACCAAAAGCTCAAATAAGCATCTGATCAAAATTGATGAGCCAAAAAAGTCACGAACTTGATTTAAAATTCTATAGTGACAAAAAGTATGGATAAGGATGAATCTTCAAGGAAATTCTAATGTTTACTTTTGTATTAAAGTATATGTTAAACCCATACTTTTTAATAAAAAAAAAACTACTCCCTTTTTAAAAAGAAAATTATAAACCTCAATTCACAAGCAAACTCGAAACCACACATTATTCTAATGGGAAACTTGTGGAATTAGTAATGAAAGTAAACTAAATTTCCCCTTTTTTGTGTTTTTTTTCTTCTCTTTCTTTCTCTCTTTTAGCCGGCCTTTAATTTACTTAAGAAATTCCCAAATATTTAAAATAATTTGGTTGCCACTGCAAAATTGGAATATCCCTCACTCTCATGGCTATAAAATTTGCCTCTTTCAATACGTTTCTTCCCTTTTTTTTTTCTTCTTCAATCTTTCTCTTATTTTTTTCTTCTTTCTCCCATGGCGGCTGCTTCTTCCACAGGTTTAAAGGGGAAGATCTCAAGCCTTCCACCAAAACGGGGTCGTATCAAGGCTCATATTTTTCAGAGCCTTGTGAATTTGGCCGCCTTGGCAGCCTCCATGGCCCAAGATATACTGTTTGGAATCATCAGAGACGTCGTCCGCGATGGCCGAGCTGCTCTGCCGCCTTCTCCGACGGTGCCCGAGCCTCTTAATAGTGATGATGGAGGCTCTTTCGTGACCTGACCATCTCATCTTTTAGTGTAACGATAATAGGAGTGGAAGGTCGAATCTTTAAAAGTAATAGATGTTTTATCTATTAATCTATGCGAGATTGAATTTCTTGCTACGTTGTTTGCTCATATTTTTTAGAGCTATCATTTGTAGGTTTTTTTTTGTTTTGGGCTTTTGTTTGGTGTGATTTTTAATTTTTAATTTGTATTTTGTGTGGTGTGGGATTGTTTTTTTGGTGCTTTTAGGATATTAAATCGGAGAATTTTAATTTTTGGGTGTGCTGTACTTAAATTATTGGAAGCTTTGTTGCTTTACTATGTTTATATATTATATTTTGAATAAAGTTGGTTTGGTTTGGACTCCATTTCCATTTTTATTTTAATTTTACTTTAATGTCATAGCTTCAAATATTCTATGCTCTAACTTTTTTATATTTGATTATTTTTAATAGAATTCTTATGTCATTCATTTCTAGAATGGTACATGTGTCTTAAAATATATATAAATCTGAATAGTAATAGGTAAGACTTTCATTTTGTTAGTAATAGGTAAGACTTTCATTTTGTTGTTGAATGTTATATGAAACTTTAAATAACAAAGATCAAAAACAATTTTGGGAAAAAAAATATTTTTTACTTCATACACAATCAGTTAAAATTTAAGATTAAAATTTTAATTTTACCGAATTAAACTCTAATATTTAAATAAGTGGCAAATCAATATCATCAATTCCTTAAATTTCAAGCCAACGTGAACTTAACTAAACTAGTTAAGACACCTATATCGAACTAAAAGTTTATGAGTTGCAATTACCACCCCTCTTATATTATTATATTTAAAAAAATGAAAATTAGTTAAATTTCTATTTTTCATCTTTATTCATGAATATTCTTGTGATTATATGATTATTTCTTAATGATTAATTTGGGTTTGTGCATTTTACTACCTAGTTTTTTTTTTTTTTTTTATCTTAGTTTGATTTTGTGGTCATTGTTTATATATATATTTTTAGATATTTCTATATTTCTTCTTTTGATGGTTGACTTTTACGTCAACTATTAGTTGATTTCTGATTTCGGGATTTTTTTTTCTTTTGAAAAGGTATGAGCTTTACTTATTTATATTTAGAGTTTAATTTAATGAAATAGAAAGTCTAAACTTAAAATTAGTTAAGTAGAGGTGTATTTGAGAGTGTTGGTTAAATTAGTGATCTTGAAAAAGAGATTTAAGCATAATTAATTTTTCAAAATCAACATTCAAGTGATAAATTAAAAACCAATTTAAAATGATTTTTAACTTTCATAAAATCTATTTTTTAATCCGCCAAACATGATCAATGAGATGGAAGTGATTTGGACAATTAGTGGCAAAAAGTGATTTTGGCCATACCAAAATTACTCCAAAACACACTCTGAGTCAACGTAAAAATGAAATTTAACTTAATTATGTTTTTATTGTGAGCATTAAAAAATAAAACAATAATAAGTATTAAAGATTTGAAATATGATTTAAATTTAAGAGTACTTTGACTTTTGTTTTGCCACTACACCTAATCTTTTAATACTTGTAGTGCTTGGAAAATTGAGAGCTTATGTTTAATTTGATAGGAAGATGTAACATCTTCATGTCCCCCACGATCATTTCGAATAATATGAGAGGTAGACTTGATATAGTTACAAATGGCTGATGCATTCTAAAATATTATCTAAATCTTTTAAGCGAGCATAGCTCAACAGTTATTGACATACATCTCCAACCAAGAGATTGTGAATTCGATTGTAAAGCCCACATGTTGTACTAAAAAAATGAGTAACTAGAAAGTCGTGGACCTAATTTTGAAAATTAAAGATCCCTCAAAAAAATTAAAATTTTTCATTTGGGTAGTGTTCCAAAATTGTCTTCCATAATATGAAAATTTTACAGGATAGAAAGAGGGACGTGTCACTGGAGTACCTGTTCAAAGATATAAGTTTCTTTACTTTTTTCCTGAATTTTTTCCTCAAACATCGGGAAAATCCAATTTTCCCGACGATTTGCATAAAACATCGGGTTGAGTTGACTTTTCTCGACATTTGTATGTGCCTCGAGGGAAGTGATTTTTTCCAACTTTTTTTTTGTGCATTTGAGAAAAAAGATCGGGAGAAACCAATGTTGACGGCGAATTTTGGTTAAGAGCCACGTCGTCTCCGGAGGAGCAATTTAGAGATAAAAATCTACCGGGACCTGAAACCAAAGAACTCAACGCCAATGTGGTGTCCTGCCTAATATACTTTCATGCTCAAGTTAGTAATCAAAGTAAAAGATAGGAATAAGACACCAGAGAGTTCAATGACAGGTTTTTCACTTACTTTGTGTGGATGATCGTCTCTCCTTTTATAGTGTAGGAGGGCCGACCGAGAAGGACGACGGTTGGAAATGGCAGAGACATCGCGTGCTGTACGGTAGGACAGAGAGGGGCGCATCCCGACGGTGCAGAGTAGCTCCGCTGCCTGCGCCCCTGTCGCCTAGGGCCGTTGGATGCACCCATCGTACCGATAGCACGTACCGCCAGCTGTGGGTATATATGGAGCGTAACCGTTTGTGATGTTCATCCCGTCCTGAGCAAACACGCCTTCTACTTGGCAACATCCTTGCTGAGAATCTGTTCTCAGTGGACCCGCACCCACAGAGGGACGAGCACGTGTCCTATTCGAAAACTACCCATGACAACCAACTTTCTTATACTGAAACAAGGGACCATGTGTTGTTTGGTTGCAAAATATCAAAGGCAATATTGAATTATATGTTTTTTTAGTGGCTGTTCAAGAGTATGAATTAAATCAAAGTTTGTCAGACCGTTGGCTTCTATTTGGTAAAGGTGGTCCATAGGTGACTTTCTGACTTGCTTGTGTTGTGTGTTGAGCATCTACAACATTAGGAACATGATTCTCATTAGCAACTTCTAATGTTAACATCAAACGGCAACTCCATAGTGGGCTAAATTTTCTCACAGCTTGACTTGTAATAGTCAACTCTATGTCTTGAATTCGTATTTGCCATTAGTAGTAACATAGAGAAGTGAATTTCTTCGTATGCGCTTGTTACCTTAGTATTTATTGAGTTCATTATCTTCGATGGAGTCGTTCGCTTGTGCAACTTGATCAATTCGTCAATCCATTTGACAATTGGGGCTAATCCCTCACGATCTAAAGAACTCGTTTTTGTTTTCTGACTTCTCAATTATTATTCATGAATTGATGGTAGATCTGCCTATTATGTTCTGACTGTCATTGTCACTGGCTCTGTCATACCTCTCTATACACCATCTGCAGCTTGCATCCATAATTTTGATGATCCTTTGACAACACTCAATTTGGACGTGTAAACTGTGTAGACCTTTTGTGGTCAATTACCCACTTTGATGACTTGTTTTTGTGCTACTCTAAACACAGACGACACTCGACCTTCCAATTCCTCCTGCTATACTTTTTACCCCGTAGTCGAGCACAACCTTCTATTTACCTTTCTTGGATAGCCAATGTTGAGTCTTGTTTGGAAATACAATATTTTCCACACTTCTTTCTACAAATTACTCTTCTTTCTACAAATTTCTTTAGCAATTTGCACATTACAAAATTATAAAAATTTCAGACATTTGTCCCCTAACGAATTGGACACTGTTGTCTTCATTTCTTCCTAACGTTTAGGTTAAGATGTTAGCAAAATAACATTCACTTCGTCATTAAAAGTAATTTTAACTTATTTTAGTTTATTGATTAAATTTGTGATCTGATTTATGTGGGAATTGACAGAATCCTTATTTTCTATATGAATGTTAAAAAATCTCCATAGGAGATATATCTTATTATTAGCTGAGGATATATATTCTTATTATACCTATTCGTCGGTACATTCATCAAATGTATTGTCGTAGTTTCATTTTCCACGAGACTAGCTACATCCCAACAATTTGATAATGACAACTGTCTGTTCGTGTTCAATCCTTTAGGGTCGTTTGGTTTGAGATTTAGTATAAAATACATAAAAATAAGATGCCCGAGAAAATAATTGTGGTTGTGTATCATAATGTTATTAGATTTTCATGGGAATAAATAATGTTTGTGTTTAGGCGAGGGAAATGCTATCAAATTTACATTAAAATTAATCAAAACCAACTTTCCACCATTAATTTACATTGAGTGATTTTAAGTAATTAATTGTTGTTAGACAATTTATTTTTATTAAGTCAAATTACTTAAAATAATTTTAAACAATTAGATTTAAATTTAATTTAATTTTCATTCATTTATATAATTATTATAAGTAATATACTTTTAAATTTTAGATTGTTGATTATATTTAGCAACATTTAAAGGAATAAAAAAATAGCCATCAATCTTAAAATAAATAAAAAATTATTTAGCAGTCACTCTTTTGATTATTTTTAATTATAATTAATCAGTACAATAATCATGAAATTGAAGAATTAATAATAAATGTCATATTTCATAAATAAAATATAATGTATATCAAAGTGACCGCTAAACATACACAAAATTAATCATTTTCATCATAGTCATTTCGATGTTCGTAGTAGACCATACAAATATAAGATGAGGATACTTATTGACATGCTAACTCAAAATAAGTATAATACATCATCTGATAAGGACAAAATATATATATATATATATATATATATACACACACAAGATGTTATAAAGTCGTCTAGCTATTACATAGAAGAGTCTCCATTATTACATAAACTAAAGATGAGTATTTTCTTGTCCAACCTCCACTAAACATTCACACCTTTCATCAGCAGGAGGATTAAAGAAGTAATCAATCAAGGATTGATCTTTAGTGATAATCTTACCAGCTCGAATTCATCCACCTTTCTAATTTAAATTACTAACGAATTCGGACATTCCTCTCTTGTAGATTCTTGTTCAGCTACCTGTCCATAAAACAAAGCAATCTCTTGAATATTTTCATTAGTATTTGAAAGACTGCTCATAATATTCTCAAGCTCATTCACCGCCGCTAACGATGGGTCTGGTCCACACTCGTTGCTCTTTTCTTACTAGGCATATTTGATGTATGTGCAGTAGATTGTCTTTATTGGTGCTTCACTCATTGAGGTCAGTCCATCCACTTCTTCCCCTCCAATTATTGGTGGATCAAACACAGAAGAATCATCTCCTCTTCTAAAAAATTCATTGTTACCCAATCCTCTTTCCACTACTTCAGACATATCAATTAGACATGTTATAACATTTTAATATTTATTAATAATTAGTTATGAGTTTCTTTTCATATTTAATTTGAGAGTTAACAGGTTGAAAGATTTTATCAAATTGTGAAAAAAAATATTTGAGAAAGAGAGGTTAAAAACTTATTATTTTTATATAAAATTCCTATCAATACCTCTCATTTTCACCCTCAAAATATAACCTACAACCAATACAACATATCTTGTATCTTTTCTATTTTCTCTATTTAAGAGTAATTGGCCAAAAGAGGTGTGTACTTTGTTGTGGAGCTTTGAGTCGAACCTTTAGTTGCAGAGTAGTTGGAGCTACATAATATTTCAGTAAGGTTGTATCCGGGAGGGGATAGGCCAGACAAGATTGCTGCATCTATGTTGATCAAGAAATACACATTGCAAAGGACTTGAATCTCCTTAAGGAGCCGTTTGTTTCGTGGGAATCCGAGATTCCCGTTGGACAGGCATCTAGGTTCCCATGTTTGTTTTGTGGGAATGTAGGATACCCCCGGGAATTTTTAGATGTCCATACGGGAGGTATCTTATGGGTTTTGGATGCCCTTTTAAAACACGGATTTCCAAGATTCCCATGTTGAGGGCATCCACTTTTCACATATTTTGCCCTTCGTATTTTTCTCCATATATTTTCTTTCATTAGTTTTTTTTTAATTTGTTCTAATTCTTTTTATTCTTTATTTTTAAATTTATAATTAAAATAAATTAATTTAGCCATCATCTTATAAACAACTTTATGCTATTAAGTATATTTGTATATTAGATTTTACATGTAAAATAAATTACAATTAAATTATCTAATATCTCCATTTATTTATAATAGTTTGAAGGAATTACATTATTAATAATATTTATTATCATAAATATATAATTTTAAAGCAATATTTTTTACGACTAATATACCTTTGATATTTTTCTTTTTAAAGAAAATATAATGTGATAATAGGATAAATAAATTTCACCCAAGATTACATAAATTATATGATCATCGTTTTAGAAAACTATTAAAGTTGAAATGAAATTTATATTAAATTAATATGAATTAACTTGTTCTACCAAATAACATATAAAAAAAATATTAAATTAATTCAAATGAATCTATTATATTAATGAGTTTATAAATTATATAAATATTCGTAAGGACATTTTTGGAACATTCTACAAATTTAACACATTCTCGAGAATAAATCCCACAAAACAAACGTGACTATCCAAATATTTCCGGATATCCTTATAAATTTTCTTACTAAATAAACATGGGTATCTATAGATGCCAGACATCTAAAATTTCGGGCATCTATAGATGCCAGACATCTACCTTCTCGAAAAACAAACGGCCACTAAAGAGAATGAGGTACTCGAACCTCAACCAATTGTTTAAGTGTTTGTTTTCTCAATTTTTACTCCATTTACCTTTGTTATTTGTAATCCCCTTGACAATTTTTAAGGAGATTCACCAACAAGATTCAACTTTAATTTTAATGAAAATCATTATGGAGTCTACGGTTGAGAAACCTACCGAGAATGTTGGAGAGCCTTCTAGATTCAATGGAGCACATTTTAAAGGTGTGTGTTGCCCAAGGAGATGGCTTGGATGGGTTTAACATCCTAAGCCAACTCCATGTTTGGCCTATGATTTTCCTGGCTACAACCACATGGGGTTAAATATTAAATACTAGGGGTAACAACATATATAGTCATTTAAAATAGAAATAGGGTTAAGTACACAAATAAGCTATATGGAGATACTAATGACATAAATGGTATAATTATTTAAATTTTACACTTTTATCTAAAAAATGGCTTGTTTAGGATAAAGCCCACTATAAAATTACCATTTTACCCATTGAAGTGTATATTTAATAAAAAAGATACCAAAAAGAAAAAACTCATTATTTTGGGTGGTTTCAATTTGAAATTCCAATGTTTTAGGAAATCAAATCATGCAGCCCACAGTTTTTGCCAAATATGAATATATCCTTTGTTAACACACTTCCCTTGTTTTTGCTTCCATCTTCTTCCTTACTAAGAGAACTCGAACAATGTGAAGCAGCTCAAAAATAGAACCAGTAACGTTGCCGACGTTTATGGCAAT
Source organism: Momordica charantia (assembly GCF_013281855.1). Taxonomy (NCBI): domain Eukaryota; kingdom Viridiplantae; phylum Streptophyta; class Magnoliopsida; order Cucurbitales; family Cucurbitaceae; genus Momordica; species Momordica charantia. The sequence continues at coordinate 12,443,041 of NW_028275161.1, forward strand.
TTCCCACTGGAGATTTCTTGAGATTTTCGGTTTTAGATTTCCGGCGGCAGCGTTTTAACCAACAACAATGAGGAGGATAATAGGAAGTGCATGAGTTTGTAGTAGTGGGAATTGTTTTTTCTAGTGACAACATTTTAATAGTTTCCTACTTGAATACAATATTTCCGGCAGCGAAGTTTTAATCGTTTTTTGCTCGAGTTTCTAGCAGTGGGATAATTTACATAGTATTTCCTTTTACTTATGTTTTTTTTTCCATTGTCGATTGTTGGTGTTTCAGGCATTTTATAGTCGAATATGTGAAAAATATTCCATACACTCATTATACACACTATGTTATATTGTCTAAATTATAATTTGTGTGTTTCAAATGATAGTACAGCGTAGAATTTCTTAGATTTCATTTCGGTTTTCTATTTTGGCATTGAAATACTATATTATTTTCAAAATAAGTTGATTATTTTATCTGAACGTTTTTATTTTATTAGTTAAAACGATGTATACATAGGTGTTATAAACTCACCCGAGAGTGTGTAGGTAACATATATTATCCCCACCATTATTATTGCCCCTCACCTTAGACCATGAAGGATTGGAGATTGAGTTTATATACTATGGTAAATGGAAGGTTATATATTGTTGACGGCGAATTTTGGCTGAGGGTCATGTGGTCTCCAGACGAACAGTTCGGAGATGGATCCATCGGACCTGAAACCAAAGAACTCGACGTCGGTGCAGTGTCCCACCTAATATACTCTGACGCTCAAGTTAGTAATCATAGTAAATATAAGAATAAGACATCATAGAGTTTAGTGACATGTTTTTCACTTACATGGTGTGTAGGATCGTCCTTCCTTTTATAGCCCAGGAGGGCCGACCGAGAAGGACGACAGTTGGAAGTGACAAGGGCGCCGCGTGCTCTACGTTGGGGCAGAGAGGGATGCGTTCTTGATAGTGGAGGGTAACCCTGCCGCCTGCGTCCCCTAGCCATGTTGCCCAGGGGCGTTGGATGTGCCCATCGTGCCGAAGCACACGTCGCCAACTGGGGCAGTGTACGGGGCGTAACCGTGTCCTATTCGAAAGCTACCCATAACATATACTATACATTGTTATATTGGAGTATATATGTGTTTAGGTTTAGTTTTCAATATATAGGTTGGGTTTTTATATCGTATGTTATAATGTTTCGTTAAAATACAGGTTTATGAGCAAAGTAATTATTATGACAGATGAGTATATATAACTTATTTTAACCTAAAGTTATACCTATATGTTTATAATACTTTTTTTACCTAATTAAGTTAAATGTTGATTGGTATAAAATAAAAATATCCTTAGGATAGGTATGAGGATGAAATGAGGTATGTATTTTAGGATATTTATGATGGATATATGTATAATAGCATGCATTTATATAAGTTTCGTATTCATATTGATAGTTATACGTATATAAAACATGAGATACATAAAAATTAAAATTACATTGTTGTTTAAAAATTAAAATTACAAGTATATGGAGGGAAAACATTAAAACAAAAATAGTACGAAATCATACCCATAATATTCGTCTAAAAAAAGAAATGCAACCGCTAGATTTGTAACACCTCAATTATTTGGCTACTATAAAAAATATATAAAAATTTTTTTAATTAAATTCCATAAGAAAAGTTAACGAGCTCGAAGTAATCTCGCAAGAATATTTAAATTGATACAATCGGAAGATTAAAAAATAAAAACCAGCAAATAAACAATGGGAAACATGAAAAAGAACTTACGGGGAAGATTTTTCCCCTGAATAAGTCAAAGAAGAAAGCTGTGGAGAAGGAGAAGAAGGTAATTGATAAATCTGGAATGTAGAGAAATTGTACGAAAGTTGAATTTATTATGAAAAAATTTTAAAAGATTTAGATATTTCAAATCAATTACCCAAAATAGGGTAAGATTTGATTTGTATTAAATAAAAATATTTAAATACAAAATTTGTGACATTAAATTATGGGAAATTGCAATGGATAGCAAAAATCTTTTATGTATTTCAAAATATGTCACATTTTTTTTTAATTTTCAAATATAGCAAAAATTTACACTTATAATAGTAGTATATCAGATATTCATATTAGTAGTATATTAGATATATATCACATACATATTGCACAGACACTCATATCAGTAGTATATCAGATGTATATCACATATATATTGTAAGTACATCAGACACTCATATCAGTAGTATATCACATACAAATATCAGTAGTCAGATATATTATAGATATATTACATATATATTACCAATATATTATAGATGTATATCATTTGAGTAAAGTTGTCAATTTAAAATTGGACCTCCGTTTTTCTTTTTAAAAAAGTGCTTTATTTTGAAAAAAAAAATTAAATGTGGTTGCTATTTTGCTAATTTTACTTAATGTTTTTGACATATTCATAACTATGCCTTAAATTAATAAGTATTAATTAGGGGCAATTTGGAGACAAAATAATCTATTTCAAATCTATAAATCTAGGTTGGTAAATAATTAACATAATAACCATTTATGGAATATTGAGTACTGTTAACTTTTAGGGAAGTAGAAAAAATAGAGAATGACAAATAGAGTTTGATTCAATTTAATTAAAAAAACATACAAACCTAATAACCTATTTATATTAAAATAATCTCAAATCATAATTCAACTAGAAAACTTAATTCCAATAATATAATCTAAGCTATATATATATATACTCTAATAATATAATCAACAATAATATAATCTAGCATCCCCTTTCAAACTTATGATGCTACAACTATAAGTATTGAGAGTTTTCCAGATAAAAAACAGAAGCGTGAAGTAGAGTGTGTCTTGGTAAACATATCTGCAATCTGTAGAGAAGAAGTAACAAAAGGCAATGTGATGGTTCCATGCTGAAGATGATAATGAGTGACGTGACAATCAATCTCAATATGCTTGGTTCGCTCATGAGAAATTGTATTGTGCATAATCCGAATGACTCTTTGATTGTCACAATAATGGAGTAGGATGACGAAAATAAACGCCCATATCCGCAAAAGCCAACGTAACCAAACAATTTCGCAAGTAGTCAAGGTCATGGCATGATACTCAGCTTCTGTAGAAGATCGAGAAATAACATCTGGTTTCTTACTCTTCCATGAAATGAGTGAATCACCAAGGAAAATACAAAATCCAGTGGTTGACTTGCGATCAGTAGGATCACCAGCCCAATTAGCATCTAAGTAAGCATGCAAGTCTAAAGAGGACGTGGAGGGAAACAAGAGACTCTTAAACTGAGTGCCTCGAAGGTACCTAAGAATATGAAAACAGCGGCTCAAAGAATTGTAGTAGGAGCAGTAATAAACTGACTAACCACATGAAAAACATGCACAATGTCTGGACGAGTCACAGTAAGATAGACCAAGTTCCTTACAATAGTACGATATAAACTGGGATCTGGCAAAGGAAGACCATTCGAAAGCGAATATCATGCATTTGACTCAAGCAGAGTATCAACAATCCTATTGTCAGTGAGACAGACATGAACGATCAAACAGATCGGCTATATACTTTAACTAAGATAGATAACCTTTTGGAGAATGTGCAACCTCAATGCCGAGAAAGTAATGCAACATACCCAAGTCTTTCATAGCAAAACAACGAGAGAACACATATTTTAAAGATTACATTCCATCACAATCATCACCCGTAGTAATCATGTCATCAACATACAAAGATAGCAAAATACGTCATGCACCTGTACATTTGACAAACAATACCGAATCATAATAGCTAGGGATAAAATAATGAAGTGACAGCTATGAAAAATTTCTCAAACCAGGCTCAAGGTGCTTGCTCAAGCCCATAAAGTGCTTTACAAAGCCTACAAAGTTCACCAGGTTGGTGAGCAACACCAGGAGGAGGAGTCATACAAACTTCTTCATGAAGGTCACCATTCGAAAAGGCATTCTTAACATCCATTTGATATAATTTCAATTGGCGAACAAAAGCCAGTGCAATCATAGTAGAGATATAATCATTTTTGCAACAGGGGAAAATGTTTCTTCATAATCTATGCCACACTCTTGGGAGTAGCCTTTAGCAACAAGTTGAGCCTTTTATCGTTCAATAGATCTATCAGATTTCATTTTGATCTTATAGACCCAATGAGAGCTAATTGTACGCTTTCCATATGGTAGCGGTACCAAATCCCATGCGTGAGTCTGATGATTGAGCGATAATAGGAAGTGAAGAATGAGATGTAGATGTATCGACAACCAAAGTATCCGATTCTGTTGAGCTATCAGTAGGAGAAGCTGGAGCAATGAGCGAACCTTCTTCAATGTTGGTATTGGAAGGGTCAATTTCAATAAGATCTAAATGTGTTAAATTATGAGAACTAGCTGGAATGGAGAAAAAAAGGAATATGCTCTAAAAACACAACATGACGAGAGACGTACAATTTTCGACTAATTGGATCCAAACAACAATATCCTTTTTGACCAATACCATAATCCAAAAAGACACATAAGGTTGATCGAGAAGACAATTTATTGCTCTCGACGTGTGGCTGAAGAACAAAACATGTACAACCAAAACACGCAATGAGGAATAATCAGGCACTTGCCCGTACAACTTTTCAATAGAAGAAAAACCTACATTATGTGAGGCCCTCCCAAAACACACTAGGAACATCAGCTGATAATAAGAATGATCGAGCAAGATGATGATGTTTTCTCTCAGCAATACCATTTTGCTGAGGAGTGTCAATACAAGAGGTTTGATGTAAAGTCTCATCCGAAGCAAGTAAATGGGAAAAGTTGTTAGAAGTGAATTCGCCCCTCAAATCAGAACGAAAACATTTTATGACACTGGAATGTTGAGTTTTCACAAGAGCTCGAAAGTTGTTGAAAATACTAAGAAAGTCTAACCTACGTTTCATAAGATAAACTCAAGTATAACAAGTTGATAAGACTTGATTAAAGGCTAAAAATGATAGGTTTGCATGCTTAACTAATGGTTATTTGGGATGAAAAATGTATGTTCATGCATATAATTTAGGGAAAATGTGCATATTTTGTGATTAAGGACTTTTTAATTCAGTTATAGGTAAATGAATGCTAATTCGTGTAAATATGCTTATTTTGTAAGGAAAAGTGAAGATTGATGATCACAATGCGTCAGACACATAACAAGACCAGAATTTCTAGCTTACTAAAGGAATGCGCCAACCAAGTTACTTTGAAAGTTCCAGCTTCACAATGCTTCAACGACATTCAATGCCCGGATTGTCAAAACGGGAATAACAACTTTTGACCTAGTAATTGGTCCAAGATTTATTATTAGTTCCTGAAATCTCTACAACCTAATTTGGTTCCAACCTCACATTCTTTTCTCAACATCTTGTTACCTCCATGACCTATAAAAGGAGCTTCCAAACATCACTTTAAGACATCTCATTCTTTCTATGCTTTTGTTCTCGTTCCTACTTTGTTATCAACTTTAGTTTTTTTTAAGCTTTGTTTTTCAATTATTTTTCTACAATTACTCTTATTTATTTTATTGCAATTCAATTTGTTCCATTTTGTACTTTCTTTCCAACTTCAATTAAAATGCATTCTTTTGTTATATTCTCCTGTGTTTTCATTACTTTTACTTCCATGAGTAGCTAAATTATTTCTTCAACCTTCATACGAATGGTTTATTTCATTTATTTATAATTACATATATCAGTGAGCACAGCGTATTACGCTCTCTTTGCTTATCTTGATTGATACAATTTATCCAGTTGATTTTCTTGTTGGACACTTGTTTAAATCACATTAGTTTGAATTTAATTCTGAAAGGTTAGAGTCAAACGGATCTCATCAAGGTAAAACGGGAAATCACTTAGAAATAAGAACTAAAACAAGATCCTAGACATAGGCTCTCTTACCCGTTAAACGTAAGTTGGAACTTGATATATTTAGGATTCTAGAGTTGCATAGACATATGTAAATGCTAACCTAAGCTTCTAAACAAACCAAAAGCGGTATGGAATAGGAGTTGAACCAGTTTGCATAAATTGAGCTTAATTACGGGCACATTTGATAGGTGTAATTCATCTTTTAGAACTAAACCTTAATAGGGGGGTTGGCCTTTTAATCCTTGTGTTTTTAATTCGTATTCCCAACAATTTCACCAATTTTCTCCCAAACACGATTGCTCATTCAAGCAATTTACAAAATCAATTTTAAAAGAAAACTAGTCCCTGCTAGATTATTACTTGTGACAGTGTGCACTTGCACTTACCTTCTAGCTATAAAGCAAAGGCGCAACACAAGTATAATCATCAATAAAAGAAACATAATATATGAAACCCCTTTTTGTGGGTATAAAAGAAGGTCCTCACACATCAGAATGAACAAGATCAAAAGGAGCAAGAAAAATTGAAGTACTTTTATGAAAAGGTAAGGTGGTAATTTTGCCAATTTACAACCACTGCAATCAGAAATATCATGGTTGTTTAAATGTCCCAAGGCTCCTGTAGAAGAAAAAGAAACGAGATGCAGAAACATGACCCAGACGTGAATGACATAAATAAAATGGAGAAGATAAACAACTCGAGCGAAAAGATGATGAATCCATACTTGAAGTAGCAACATCTGATACTTTGAGTCGATCCAAAATATATAGTCATTCTTGCCTACGATCCATCCCAATCTCTTTTTGAGTTCGCGGATCCTGTATGGAACAAGTGGAGGAAGAAAAAGAAACTAAGTACCAAGATTGACATAACTGACTAACAGAGACAAGATTTAAAGTAAGACTTGAAGGGGATGTGAATCCCGGAGCTGAAGCAGCAAAACGCATTCTTGAATTTCTTATGAAATTTAAAACATAGAAAAATATAAAACAAGGAAGAGTGTTGGATTTTACCTTTGAAGACTCTTCTTCGTGTAATCCCAATGAGACAACACCACTTGATCTTCCTTGATATGTCTCTTGGTCTAGAATCCGGATTGTGGGATCCAATTGCAAGGGATTGAAAGAGTAAGAGAGTTAAGAGATTTTTTTGCCTTTTTTTTCATTACTCCTTTAGGGTACAGCTTAATGTTATATTTATATAGAGGGAAAATCCTAAGACAATTAGGGATATAGGATATATTCCTCTAAATCCAGGGGAAATCCCAAGACCATCAAGATATCTTATTCTTTTTAATTAATAATAGACAAATTAATTAATTAATTAAATTATTAATCTAATTAATAATTAATTAATTTAATAAATTTTATTAAATAATTATAATCTAATTAATAATTAATTAATTTAAATTTAAATATTAATTAAATAAATAAATAATTAACAATTAATTATTTAACTTTTAATTAAATATCACATATTTAATTAAAACTATATAGCTGAATCATATTCAAATGTATCTCTCTTGTATATCCTATAGTTTTAATATAAATCCAATTCATATTAATTATTTGAATCCAATTCATATTAATTATTTGAATCCTATTCAAATATTTCTCTGATAACCTATAGTTTAATTTGAATCTTTATTAAAAAATAAACTATATATATAATGTATCATAATATACATTGATACATTAGTATACATCCCCTTATATATAATTTTGAACATTTCAAATTTTCTCAAAATCTTGATCCTCATTTTATCCATTGTGACCAAACAAGGGGACTTAATGGACCTACTGATCATAAGCTCCAACGATATGAGATTAATCAGTCAAACTCATTAACCGAGTTAATCAACATTCGATAACTACGTGTCACTCCACTAATGATCCGCAGCTGCATTCTTCTCACTGTAGAATATTTTTCTATCCAAGGATGTACGACCATTAATGGCAAGTCAATCCTTCATGAGTTCTCATAACTCTAGCTGGTAAAATTATCGTTTTACTCTTAAGTTACATCTTACTCCTTAAATACCATTGCTCCTCTAATGAATAACCCGGTTATGGTCCGACCAATAACCAGAAGTCCATCTTGGGCTAGTGAGAGGTGGGACCCCTTGTTCAAGTCCTGGAGTTAGCATGTAAGGGAACACTCATCTACTTCCCTAAAGTCGGGAATGAGTGAATTCCATCTTGCGTAGTTATGTTCTCAGCTTCCAACTCGGTCTCGTCCCCAAATAGTAGGATTATTGAGTCGGCAACCAAGACCACCCTCACCCATACAAATCAAAGGACGATCCCTTATAGGTAGGAGTCCATAACTCACTTAAGATTAAGATCGAGTTACCTAGTCATCCAATGAGATAACAATCTATTGACTAATGGTGTTAAAGCCAATGATTAATTCTTTCGCTGTCTGGTCTTATACAAACTCATTGTATAAGACAACCCCACTTGTATGTCTTTACAAAGTGGGTCATATCCATAGTGTTACCAGGATAAGGTACCCAACCTTATCCATGTACTATAGACCATTTAGGTTTTTAGTGGAACATTATCCAGTTTTATGTCGAATATATATTGTATATAAAAAATATACACTGTATATCAAATATATATTCCATATCAAATATATACATTGTATATTAAACATGTACTGTATATCAAAAATATATACATTGTATATTAAATATATACTGTTCCAATTACATTAAATAACATTGGATCTTAGTTTATTGGAATACGAGTAATGTAAAAAAATAATAAGATCACTCTTTTGAGGTTGGATGACCATTGTGGTGACTATCATATGGGCCTCCCATTCCCCTTGATGATTTCATCTTTTAGATGATTTCAACACATTCATCTCTCAGGTGATTTCAACACATTTATCTCTCAGATGATTTCAAAAATTATTTGGATTGGCCATTGTATTGCTTTTGCATATGTACTTCTTGCAAAACTCAATCAACAACTCATCAATATAAACAAAGGTTTCTTTACGTTGCAATATTTACATTTAAAATACTCTCCCCCATATTTGGAGATATTTTATAGGGCTGCTTGCAAATATGGCAAAAAGATTACATAAAATTAATAAAATAGCATTCACATTCTAAAATTTCAAATATAGCAATTTTTTACCAATTCACAGAGGCTCACATTGTGAAAAGTCCTAATTCCCTGCAAGCCCAATATTAACATGCAAAAGCCCAAAGATGGTAGCCCAAACCAAAAGAAAACCTAATTTTTCAAATTCCATCATTTTCGTCGATTCGACATCCACCCTTCACCACCACTTTTTCATCAAACTATCAAAACAAAACCTAACTTTTCAATTTTTACTTTGTTTTCCGTTCGATTTCCATTCAATTTCCATCAAGAAAGTTATCCCCAATTCGTTTGTTCGATTCTCATCCAACCTTCGAGCTTCTGATTTCCAGCCCAAATATCGTTTGATTTCCGTTCGATTTCCGTCAAGAATGTCATCCCCAACTACCATTTTCATTCGTTCAATTCTCATCCAACTAGCAAGGAGCGACAATGTTTACCAAATTTCAATTTCCGTCTGATTTTCGTTCGTTCGTTCTGATATCGTTCGGTTTCCGTTTGATTTCTTTAAGTAGACGTATATATGTTTCCATTTCGATGTTTGCTGAACTCCTAACACACAATGCTTACATTTCGATTTTTGGGATAAGTAGAGATATATATGTTTGCTTCCATTTCGATTTCAATTTACTATAGCAGTGACTATATTGAATATATCAGTTATAATGGTTCACATAGCAGTGACTATAGCAGTAATTACCATTAATTTTGTTTAAACTTTATATTTTTTTAGTTTGGTTCTGTTTTTTCATTTTTTTATATGTTTTAGTACAAGTTACACCTATATGGACAAGAAAGAAAGTAAAATGGTTCAAAAAGGAGAACGAGTAGTATTGAAGGGTGAATCTTCCAAGACGAAGAAACAAAAGAAGAAAAAAGAAGAAAAGAGTGAGGTATGTGATATACTACTGATTTTAAGAATTTATGATATAATATTCCTTATGTGATTTTCTATGCAATATATATATATGATATACGTCTGATATATTATTGATATGAAAATGATATGTTTGATATGTTTGATATACGTTCAATATATTATTGATATGATAATGATTACTATCCATATGATATTCTGACAGACTTGATGTGAGTTTCTATGCAATATATGTTTGATATACGTCTGATATACTATTGATATACTTATGACATACTTATAACATATTTTATATATTATATTTTACCTTAACAGGATATTGAAATGTAGTATTCTGGGGTTAAAGTACAACAGTACTCTAAACTAGAAACAATTGACAACATCTTAAAAATGCTTTCACCAACTCAGAAACAAATATTTGAAAAATGACCCTTTGGACACATTTTATCATTTAGGGTTAGCAGATGTCCACTACTATTACTAGTGCATCTAATTAAGAGAATATCTGACAAAAGTCCAAAAGATGCATTAGTATTCAACTTTGGTGGAAAGTTTACAAGATTTGGATTGAAAGAGTTCAGTTTGATGACAAGTTTGAATTGTTGTGATGAATACCCCACTCTTGACGAGATCATTAGAGATGGAGAAACAAATACCTATAAGCTTAGGAACACCTTTTTTTAACTTAGAGAGACAATAGATAGAAGAGATGTACAAGCAGCTTTTCACATTGGGTCTCAAAATGATAATTTAATGGTGAAAATTGCTATCTTGTATATCTTAGAATGCTTATTGTTTGCCAAACAACTTCACACTAAGGTAGAATGGAAGCATGTTGACATTGTCGATAGTGAAAAGTTGTTTCCGAAATGTCCATGGGGTAGGTTGGTATATGATCTAACAATTGAATACATAAAAAAAGCTTCACAAGATAGATCATCAAATTATACCTTCCAAGGCTTCCCACTTGCACTGATTTGTTGGGCGTGTGAAGTAATTCCCAAACTTTCTGATCCGAAGGTTGTAATTGCAACAAAAAAGGATGGACATCAAATCCCAAGAATGTTGAAATGGGATATCCTATCACAGCCGGATTGGCACCATCTGCAAGAAAATATTTTCTCTGCAAGTGATGTATGTTTCTTACTTCGTTGATCTCTCTCTCTTTTTTTTTTGTTCTTATTTCTATTGATTTACTACATTTGTTGACTTATTATGCAATTCTCAATAATTACAATTCTTCCTACGAAAGATGAATTATCTATTGACATCTTCACAAATTTGATAATGCAAGAAGACATTGTGCAAGATGATGATCCCAACAATATGTATGACATGGCAGAAGGAAGAAATATTGAGGAGGAAGAAAGAACAGAAACACATGGTTCAAGTAAAAGCTTGACTTTGAAGGAGAAAATACAAGAAATTAGAAGTGTCCAGAAACAAATGCCGGGGATGTTGACTTCTATATTAGAAGTAATCAATGATAGATTTCCACCAAAATCAAATATTGAAAAACAATCCCAAGAATCACTTCAGAAGAACGTACCTCCATCGAGAAGTCTTAAGCTTCTTGACAAAGAAGTAGATATTGATAAAATTGTGAAATATGCAATCAATCATGAGAAAGAGGATGCAGATCAAGATGGGAAAGGGAAAGAAAAAGAAAAAGAGGTAAATCTAAATTGCTTTACTTTTCTTACATTGATTTACTTTTCTTATCTTTGGAATGCTTCTTAGAAGAATGAACAAGACGATGAGAATGAAGAAAAAGAATCAAGTGAGGAAGAAGAACAAGAAGGAGCAAGAGATAAAGTAGAGGAAAAAGCTAATGAAGATGAAATTGTAAGTATAGTGAGACAATAGTTAGTTTTATTAATCATTTACTCGTGCTATTCACTTATTGAAACTCATCGATGATTTTTATTTACAGAAAATTAGAGAGAAACGATAAAAAAAAATCCACGACAAATGGTCAAAGCAGGTAAAATAGTGATTTACTATTATACAACTGATATATACTAATATATAACTTATGGACTTTTGATATACAATTGATTACTGTTATATAACTTATATATAACAGATATAAAACTTATTGACTTCTGATATACTATTGATTATTGGCTTCTAATATACTACAGATTTACTTCTAATATACTACTAATTTGCACATATACTATTGATATATGATTGATATATATATATATATATGATATGTAACTGATTGACTTCTGATATACTATTGATTTACTTCTAATGTACTAATGATTGACAGATATACTCCTAATATGTATGTGATATATGTTTGATATACATATGATATATAACTGATTTACGTTTGATATAACTATGATATCTAATACTATAGCTGATATATAACTGATTGACTTCTACTATACTATTGATTTCCTTCTGATATACTAATAATTAACAAATATATTCCTCATATATATGTGATATATATTTGATAGACATATTATATAGAACTGATTTACTTCTGCTATAAATATGATATCTACAAATTATTTCAAATATATTACCTCTAATATGTTTCTTAAATAATACTAATATATCAAATAATCTTTTTTCAGATGAAAACAATGGTCTAAACAAGGAAAATGAAAACTAAAGTCATTGAAGAAAAAGTTGATATTGTGCGTCCCAAAAGACAGCATAAACCAACTCCAAAGGTGTTGTCTATGGAAAAATGTAAAGCTGCAAAAATTCATCTCCTAAGACGCGACAATCACCGAGAACGAAGATTGATCATGATTGCCCAAGCTTTGACTTGAAGATTACTCAATGATGAAGAACTTGAAACTTGTGCTTTTGGAACTTGCTTCTACTTTTCTAGACTTTTGGAACTCATACTTCTACTTTTATAGTGACATTGTTAGTCTACTTTGTGTTTATGAATGTGACAATCCACTCATGTTTAGATTACAAGACAATATCTTAAAGGTTTTAAATGATATGCCATTTTTTTTTTGGGCAATGTTCTTTTGATATGAATACCTTTGAGTTTATTTTGATGTTTAAACCTTTAAACTTTTTGAGTTCATATTGATATTACTTGTCCTTGTACTACTGATATATGTATGATGTATACTTTATATATTACTGATATATTATTGATATATAGATTTACAACTGATATAATTCTGCTATACAGACTAATGTAATGCTCTAAATTATGTCATCAACTATAACTTACAGAAGCAAAATCATATAAGCAAACTCTATTGGGTATACACATTGTGTTGTAACAAAGAAACTACTTCATTGTAAATTCAAATCATAAAAGCAATGTTTTGGTATACATCCTTGGTATACATCATTGTTCAATAGGTGCAAATTTACAAGTTCTACGATTTTGTCCAACACGTTGACAACGTCTACATTTTGTGTGCTTTCTAACCTCACCAATTGAAGGAATCCTTTGTTTTCGAGGCCTTCCTAATGGACGTTTAATGATAGGAAGTAATACATTAACATCAATTGCTACAGATCCCCAATCCAAATGGTTACCGACAGGACGAATTGAACCATTATAAGTAAATAACAATCTACTAGACAGATAATACTCAGACACATATGAATAATGATTCAAATCAATCCTACAAATAACTGCAAGTGCATGAGCACAAGGAATTTCTTCCAAATCCCAAACACGACAAGTGCAACTTTTAGAACCCAAATTTACCAAAAAATTATCCGCTTTATGAATTACTTGAAATTCAACGTTGTTTATAGGATCAACCTGAAAAAAGAAAAAAAATAATAATAATAAAAATAGGTTGTGAAAGAAAAATAAACATTATTAAATAATAAAATGTAAAAACACTTACCATCAAACTTTTGGATTCATTCAATTGTTTATGTATCTCAATATCAGCCTAAGGACTTAAAAAACTATTCAGAAAAGATGTTGATTTACTTCTATCATAAAACCACCTTTGAAGTATTTGTCTAACTGAATCAAGTAGTGCTGCAACAGGTAAATCTCTTGACTCTTTCAAAGTTGCATTTAGGCTGTCAGAAATATTAGTTGTCAACATTTGATATCTTCTTTCGTTAGTGTGTGCACGAGCCCATTTATCAAATCCAACATTACTAAGATATTCTTGTATAGTAGGATATATTGACTTCATCAACCTCATATTTAACTCAATATCATTAGTTGTGTAGGATTTGGCACAGTTTTCAAAAAGTCTATCAATCAAGGAGTCCTTGTATGACAACTTCAAATTCTTCAACAGATGTTGCTTACAAACACAATATTGAGCATATGGAAAAACCTTTAGAACATTTTTTCCAATGCTTAAATGACGATCAGAAATGATAACTAACCCTCCTCGATCTCCAAAACTGTTCTTTAAATTTTGAAAAAATCATCTACAAAATGCGTCATTTTCTGAATCTGCTATACCAAAAGCAAGAGGGAAAATCTGATTGTTACCATCGCACGTTGAGGCAGTCAATAGTGTACCACCATATTTGCTCGTCAAAAATGTTCCATCAACAGATATATTAGGTCTCCTCCAACCTTCAATAGATGCACCTAGATCCATGAAACAATACTTAAAATGTCTAGTCTTATCAATTTCATATGTAGTGTATGTACCTACAAAAATAATATAAATAAAACTATTGCATCAGCGTAGTATATCATTACACGTCAAATATATCAATAATATATCACATCAACACGTCAAATATATCCGTAATATATCACAGCAACATGTCAAGATATCAAAATCAGATATGATAATCAGTAGTACAATCAAATATATATCAGTAGTATATCAACAGTATATCAGAACACCTACATCATAATAAAATCAAGAAGATATATCATCCCATACATATTACACATATACCAGAAGCATATATTATTGGTATATCATTAAAGAAAACAAACCTGGATTCATTTCTTTCAACTTCACAAAAAACTTCGGAATCAATGCATAAGAATCATCAGCATCTCATGTCAACAATTTATTAACAGCTGTTTTTGCCCTCCAAGCTTTATAATAACTAACACCAACTCCATAGTTTGTGCGCATGTGATGAATGATATTTTTCGGAGTCGAACGATCTGAAGAACTAAATCTAAATTTCTCAACCATAAATTCACCAACAAAAGATGATGAAGCTTGTCTATGAAAAGATTGAACTATCGTCATACGACAATTATGATCACTAACATACTTTATAATCATCTATAGTTCACTACCTCTATAACGAGATGCTCTAACATACCATTGGCAGCCATTCTGAACACATTCAAACTCAACTGATTTGAAATTTGATCTCAAAGTCTTGAACTGAAAGCTATTCTTTATAGCCATAAAGTGAAAAGCTTTTGACAAAACCTCCTTATTTGCAAATATATCCTTCTCATTCAGATGAAATGCAGAAGACATACTAGTAATATCAACATCATTATAAACTTGAAAATCTCTTTCAATTATAGTCTGCGGCGTGATTATCGGGCATAACCGTCGGTCCCGAGATTACCAGGTGTAACCGACGGTCCCGAGATTACCGAATGTAACCGTCGCGAGATTAGCGGGACTACCACCCATAAGTAGAGGACCTCACTCCCCGATCAGGTACGATGATTGCTGGCCTCGAACTAAACTGGGAATCCGACCTATACTGACTTGATCGTCGGAGTGCTCACCTTTTTGTGCAGGTCCGCCCAAGTGTTCAGGTCGGTCCGGAGGCCGAGTTCGAGCTGCAATCTGGAACACACTGTTGTGCACATCTTTGCATAAACATTTGGCGCCGTCTGTGGGGACGACAATCTAAGTCATCCCAATTCTTTTAAACCAACACGCGAGTGAACATGGTTCAACCAGCGAACTCGACCAATACGACAGACCGAAGGACTCTAGCTGCCAGCGATGCCCACCAGAGGGAGGTCGGAGCAGCAGCGGTAGAGGGACAAGGTCACGACGGCCTAGCAACGGAACCCCTCCGCAGGTCGGCGCGGATCACCGCGCCTGCCCTACCGCCTGCGCACCCAAGGACGTCCAAGGCCACCCGTGGCCGAGGTGGGACCTCTAAGAAGGGCGCCCGGGATCCAACTCCGGCTCCAACAAGCAAGAACTTTGATGCGCTCAAGAGAGAGATGGAGGCAATGCGCACACAAATGCGCTCCATAGAGGAAATGTATAACGAAATGATGCTATCTGCAGGCGCAGGATCCCGATCTGAAAATCGAGTGACGCGCGTGGACGTATGCGAGCAAAGGGGTTCCCACCTAGGCCCTGCCGAGGAGGAACGTCTCGAAAGCAACGAGAGCGAGGGGTACACTCGCCAGGGGGGAGACCTCCATGAGCATCTCAACAGAAAGAGAGGCTCGTCTCTCCGAAAAGGGCAGTCACCATCCCGCTCACACAGGAGCTCCAACCAGCAGGCTGAATCCTCTCACAATCCCGCAGGGATAATCACAAGGGAGGAGTTCGACCAGCTGAGGGGGGAGCTCGATGCTCAGGTGGAGGCCTTAAAGGCCAAATGTGAGCAGAAAGACGATTCACTGAACGATGGCGACTTGGGAGAATCGCCTTTCACCTCGGACGTTTTGGAAGCACCAATCCCTCCGAAGTTCAAAGCTCCTACCGTGAAGCCTTATGATGGGACGAAGGACCCCAAGGACTACGTTGAGGTCTTTGAAGGCCTCATGGACTTCCAAGCGGCATCAGACGCAATCAAATGCCGCGCCTTTCAGATCGCGCTTACTAGCAGAGCGCGATTGTGGTATCGGAGACTGCCAGCTAGGTCGATCTCGACCTACTCTCAGCTGAGAAGGGAGTTCCTCGCCCAGTTCTCTTCTCGACACTATGACAAAAAGACAGCGACCCATCTCGCCACCATCAGGCAGAAGGAGGGTGAGACGCTGCGGGAGTATGTCACCAGATTCCAGGAGGAGCAGTTGAAGGTTGCACACTGCTCCGATGACTCGGCCATGTGCTATTTCCTCACCGGTCTAGCCGATGAAGCCCTCACGGTGAAACTTGGAGAGGAGGCCCCGGCCACCTTCGCCGAGGTGCTTCAGAAGGCGAAGAAAGTCATCGATGGAAAGGAGCTCCTCCGAACCAAAACTGGCCGACCAGAGCGAAAGATCGGCCGGGGCAGAAGTGGAAAAGATGTAGAAAGGGCAGATCCCAAGTCCAAGGACAAGGGACCCTTTTCCAGCGGCCAAGCTGAGTATCGGAGGGCGGAGAGCGGACCTACCAGGAGCCGACCTTACGAGCGCTTCACCCCGACCACGATTTCAATTTCCGAGATCCTAACGAACATTGAGGAGTCTGGAATGGAAAAACTACTCAAGCGTCCTGAGAAACTTCGGGGAGCCCCGGAGAGGCGCAGCAAGGACAAGTATTGCCGCTTCCATCGGGAGCACGACCACAACACGTCAGACTGCTGGGAGTTGAAGCGCCAAATTGAGAATCTAATTCAAGATGGCTACTTCAAGAAGTTTGTGGGAAAGCCCAGGACCAGCTCAGCAGAGAAAAAGGAAGAGCGAAAGCGTTCAAGGACGCCACCCCGACGCACCGACCGACCTGCGGTCATCAATACCATTTTTGGAGGGCCAAGCGGGGGTCAGTCCGGACAAAAAAGAAAGGAGTTAGCCCGTGCAGCCAGGCGCGGGGTGTGCATCATCAGGGAGCAGGGGCCGACCTACCCAATCACCTTCGACGGTGCAGACTTGGAGGAGGTCCACCTGCCCCACAATGATGCACTTGTGATTGCTCCCTTGATTGATCATGTGGTGGTTAAGAGAGTGCTGGTAGACGGGGGCGCATCTGCTAACATCCTGTCTTTACCGACCTACCTCGCCTTGGGATGGACGAGGTCGCAATTGAAGAGGAGCCCGACACCGCTGGTTGGGTTCTCTGGAGAATCGGTCATCCCAGATGGTTGCATCGACTTGCCGGTCACGCTGGGGCAGGACCAAACTCGGGTCACTCAAATGGCCGAGTTCGTGGTAATTGACGGTAGATCGGCCTATAACGCCATCTTTGGGCGACCCATCATCCACTCATTTCGGGCCATTCCCTCAACACTTCATCAAGTTTTGAAGTATCCCACCCCCAATGGCGTGGGCACGGTCCGAGGAGAACAGGCCGCTTCGAGGGAGTGTTATGCCTCCGCACTCAAAGGCTCATCGGTCTGCGCCCTCGAAACTCTCGCCGGCAGGGATGGGCCGCTCGAGTTCGATGCCGACCTGCCGAGGAAGGAGTTTGCCGCACCCACTGAGGAGCTCGAGCTTGTTCCTCTGCTTAGTCCCGAGAAGCAGGTAAGCATAGGAACCAAGCTGGGGGCCACCGACAGAGAGGAGCTAATCCACTTCCTAAGATCCAACTCGGACGTCTTTGCGTGGTCCCATGAGGACATGCCTGGCATTGACCCGCGAATTATGATGCATCGCCTCAGCATAGATCCATCATTCCGACCTGTGAAACAAAAGAGAAGACCTATAAACAAGTCGAGGAGTGATGTAATTGTTGAGGAAGTTAACAAACTGTTGAAAGCTGAATACATAAGAGAAATTTCGTATCCCGAGTGGCTCTCCAATGTTGTATTAGTTAAAAAATCTAACGGCAAGTGGAGAATGTGCGTAGATTTTACGAACTTAAATAAGGCATGCCCGAAAGATTGCTTCCCACTGCCGAGGATTGATCAGCTCGTGGACGCCACAGCCGGGCACGAACTGCTCACCTTCATGGACGCCTACTCTGGGTACAACCAAATCAAGATGCATGTCCCAGATGAAGGTCATACCGCTTTCATAACAGACCAAGGTCTGTACTGCTACAAGGTCATGCCCTTCGGGTTAAAGAACGCAGGAGCGACCTACCAGAGAATGGTGAACAAAATGTTTGCCAAGCAGATCGGCCGGAATATGGAAGTGTATGTGGACGACATGCTTGTCAAGAGCAAGCAGTCTAAGTCGCATCTCTCCAACCTGGCCGAAGCCTTCGAGGTTCTGAGGGCATATCAAATGAAGCTCAACCCTGCTAAGTGTGCCTTTGGAGTCTCCTCGGGAAAATTCCTCGGCTTCATGGTGAATAACCGGGGAATCGAGGCCAACCCCGAAAAGATTAAAGCCGTGACCGAGATGGAGGCACCGAAGACGCTGAGGCAGCTTCAGTGTCTCAATGGCAGGGTTGCGGCCCTGAGCCGGTTTGTTTCAAGAGCGACAGATAAGTGCCTTCCTTTATTCAAAATCTTACGAAAGAAAGGGCCGTTTGAATGGACAGCGGAGTGCGAGCAAGCGTTTCAGCAATTGAAGAGCTACCTCTGTTCGGCACCTTTGCTCGCCAAGCCCATGCCGGGGGACAAGCTCCAATTGTACTTAGCAGTGTCTGACAGTGCCATCAGCTTGGTCCTAATCAGGCAAGAGGAAGCGCGGCAAAACCCGGTCTACTACACAAGCAAGGCTATGACCGAAGCCGAGACTAGGTACCCTCAGATGGAGAAGTTGGCTCTCGCTTTGGTCACCTCGGCCCGACGGCTCAGACCATACTTCCAAGCCCATACGGTGGTGGTGCTCACTAACTTGCCCCTAAAAAGCATCTTCCATAAGCCGGAAGCTTCTGGACGCCTAATGAAGTGGGCAATAGAGCTAAGTGAGTACGACATCCAATTCGAACCCAGAACTGCGTTGAAAGGACAAGCAGCGGCAGATTTCATAGTCGAGCTCACACCACCTTCCGAGCTGAGCGAGTCCGACCTACCTTGGACAGTCTATGTCGACGGATCCTCCAATGAGAAGGGGTGCGGAGCCGGGGTCCTCTTGCTCGGACCAGGGGGCGAGCGATTTGAGTATGCCTTGCGGTTCGGCTTCCGGACTTCTAACAACGAGGCTGAGTATGAAGCATTTATTGCCGGCCTGCGCATCGCTCGAGCATTGGGGGCCTCTTGTGTTAAGGTCTTCAGTGACTCCCAGCTGGTTGTGAGCCAGATCAAGGACGAGTACCAAGCCAAGGACACCCGAATGGAGAAGTATTTGGGCAAGGTCAGATCGCACCTCGCCCAGTTTCGAACCTACGAAGTAAGCCGGATTCCGCGAGTAGAAAATTCTAATGCTGACGCCTTGGCCAAGTTAGCATCGGAGTACGAGACCGACCTGGCCAGGTCGGTCCCCGTCGAGATCCTCGATAATCCCTCGATCTTAGAGCCAGATCTGATGGAGATCGGCGCTCCAGAATCTTCATGGATGGACCCGATCGCGGACTTCATTAGGGGCAACTCACCACAAGATCCCAAGGAGAGCAGAAAGTTGGCAAGGCGGGCAGCTCGGTTCGTGGTCCGAGATGGGGCATTGTACCGACGTGGCTTTTCCCTGCCTCTATTGAGATGCCTAACCCCTGAAGAGGGCCTGTACGTCCTCAGAGAGATCCACGAAGGAGTGTGCGGCAATCACTCAGGCGCCCGGTCGCTGTCAGCCAAAGTGATCCGACAAGGATACTATTGGCCGACCCTCAGCCATGACGCCAAGAAGTTCGTTAGAACTTGCGACAATTGCCAACGCTACGGAACCATAATCCACCAACCTCCCGAGCTGCTCACCCCCATCTCGGCCCCGTGGCCATTCGCACAGTGGGGGGTAGATATCATTGGTCCTTTCCCTTTGGGCAAGGGCCAGACCAAGTTCGCTGTGGTTGCTGTGGATTACTTCACCAAGTGGGCCGAGGCCGAAGCGCTCTCCCACATAACGGAATCCAGGGTCACGTCCTTCGTATGGACGAATATCATATGTCGCTTTGGTATACCGCAGGCCATAGTGACAGACAATGGGAAGCAGTTTGACAACGCCAAGTTCAAAGACTTTTGCAGCAAACTTGGCATAAGTCATCTTAGCTCGTCCCCCGCACATCCGCAAGCAAATGGGCAGGTGGAGGCAGTCAACAAGATCATCAAGCGAGGCATCAAACTTAGACTGGACTCCAAGAAAGGCAGGTGGGCCGAGGAGCTACCAGAGGTTCTATGGTCATACCGGACCACCCAACGAGAGTCGACGGGTGAGACCCCGTTCTCCCTGGCCTTCGGCTCCGATGCTGTAGTCCCGGTTGAGATCGGCATGCCATCTGACAGAGTAGAGCATTACGAGCCTACGACAAATGAGGAAGAGCTACTCCTTAACCTCGACTTGTTGGAAGAAAGAAGAGCAATGGCCCAGCTACACCTGGCGGAATATCAGGGCAGAATGGCCAGACATTACAATGCCCGCGTTCGACCTCGGGCCTTTCAGGTCGGACATCTGGTCTTAAGGAGGGTCCAAACGCATGTGGGTGCCCTTGATCCGGCCTGGGAGGGCCCGTTTGAGATCAAGGGCATAGTCCGACCTGGGACGTACATATTGGTCGATCTGAAAGGAGACGTCCTCGCGCACCCGTGGAACGCGGAGCACCTGAAGCGTTATTATCCTTGAAATGCCAAAAGGATTTTCAATGAATCTGTAAAGACTGTTCCAAAAGAATTATGATCGAAATAAATGTGATGATTTAATTTCATGCTTCCGAGTTCGACCAGAAATTAAATGGGGGCCACGGACTCCCACGCGATCACATTCCAGCAGTTGGTTCAAATTCAATCCTCCGAAGCCTAAGGGTACGAGGTGCGATGCCAAAACCACTGACGAACTTAAAATTCAAACCTTCAAGGCAAAGGGGCGATGTGAAAAGTTCAAAATGATCAAGCCTCCGAACTTGGAGGTACGAGGAACGATATGAAGAATAGCTACGGACTTAGGATTTCAGCCTTTTAACCTTTTTTAAGTTAAGGGTGAAATGTTAAAAATCCAGAGTTGGTGCAATGTATTGAACATTATGAGATTCAAACTCAAACTTACAACTATTTTAACTGAAGGCGCGACCTCAAAGGTAAGAGGTGCGAGGTGACATTGGCTGCAGTTCAAGAAAAAGGCAAAGAAATGAAAGATGTTGCCGACACCAAAGTAAAATCGAACAAAGCTTCTTCATTAATGGAGAGCAGAGCCAAGGCTTATAGACCTTGCAGCTCTGCCTTGACAAACAGAAAACAAAAGAAAAGGGAGGAAGAACAGCGAAAAGCCTCGTGAAAGGTGGTCGCCTAAGAGCCTGCTTGAGGAGCGCCCTCTTGAGTGGAGCCGACCTGGTCCTCTTCGGGATCGGAGTAGTCAGAGTCCAGATCTCTGACATACTGATCCACCAACGCTTGGGGGCCAGGGGTGCCGCCAGGCCCAGACGCCCACTTCTCGGCATACCTCCTTTTCAGACCGCTGAGATCGATCTGAAGGTCGGGCATGTCGGAAGCAATGCCCTTCATGAGGAACTTGAAGCCCGCGTCAGAAAAGTCTTTGGCAAATCCATCGAAGTCAGGATGTTGCCTAAACGATTCCTCCAATAGGACTCCATTGCTGAGGCGCTCCTTCGCCGTCTCTAGCTCGGCAGTCGCATGCTCCAGCTCCTTATCCTTCGCTTCAAGCGCCTGGAGCATGTCGTCCTTCTCCTTCAGGAGCTGGAACTTCTCCTTCTCCAAGCCCCTGGTGATAGCGTGGGCAGCTCGGAGTTGGGCCTTGCGCCTGTCCTCTTCCTTCTTCAGCAGCTCGGCCTGAGACTCCACCTCGGCCTTCAAAATCTCCACCTCAGAGTGAGCCTTCAGCAGCTCATCCTTCATGGTGGAGGAAGCAGCCTCCAAGGCAGCAGAGAACTCCTCTTTCTCCCTCGCTGCCAGAACTTCCCTCCCATCCAGCTCGGCCTTTACAGCCAGAGCCGATTGAATAGAAGCAACGAACGCCTGAGAAACGGTACAAGGAAAAAGTTAGACCGAATTACCTGTTGGGCGAAATTAAGCAAAAATGGGGACACTAGTCTTACCTCGGCGGCGTAGTCGATGGTCCTCTGCAGAACGGACCCAGGGTCGCTCACAAATTTGGACGCCCTCCTTAGGCAGCGGTCCAAACTTGCAGCTGAGATGCGGGACACCTGGTCCCTCACCCCGGAACTTGACGACTTAACTCTGAACTGTGCCGTCACGTCGGACGTCCCACCCATCCTGGCCGCAGGATCGTCCACCCGATCTGCGAAACTTGCAGGTAAGACTCTGCAAGCTTCGACCTCCGAGGTGGAGATCGCCTTCTTTTTCTTCCTTCTTCGCTTCAAAGGGGCTTCCTCCCTCACCTCCTCGCCCAAAGGCGGGGCGTCCACCGCCTCGGTCTGATCCCTGAGGCGCTTCTCCCTCGAGGGACCCCCAGAAGACTCCAGTTCGACCACTGGGGCTGGATCTTCCGAGGCAGATTCTGCCACGGCAGGGGTGGTAGGTTTCGAACTCTGGGCGGCCTCAAGAGCATGGGCTCGGCCCTTGGACTTGCGCTTCACGCTGCTTGCAAACCCGCAAACCATGGCTGTAAAATAAAAATAGGGGTCATCACAAGGTTAGAGGAAAAAGGGGTGAGGCAAGCTCGGCATACCAAGTTCAGAGTTCGGCCTTGAGGATTCAATGGGACGAACTGCAGGGTTGTAATCTAGCAGTCCGGATTCAAGCAGCAGCTCGTCGGTCACCAGGGTTCCGACCTTCCTACCCCTCGAAAAGCGCTCCTTGTAGTATTTCAGCGTGTCGAAGGAGGCTTGCGTAAGCTCGGGGACTGGTCGGATTGAAACTGCACGAAGACAAAATCCGAGTTAGACCTGAATGACAGAAGAAAATTACGAAAAGCAAGAACTACTCCGTACCTAGGTTCCCAAACCTAGTGGGGACGTCAAAGAAGGAACGACCTGACTCGTCCTTTGCGAGCCATTCCCCGGAAGCGTAGAACCACTTCCTCACTCATCCCTTGATGGAGGTCGGCCCCTTAACTATACCGCCTGCGCCTTTCCTTGCGCACATATAGAACCGACCGGGCTTCTTAGCTATCCTTTTCACTTCGAAGCACGCGAGGAGCTGGTCTACATTCAACAGCTCGGCCTCCTCACTATCCCGAGCTCGTAGCCAAAAAAGGATGGCCAAAGCGAAAATGACACCCCACCCATTGGGGGCCACTTGAGCCGGAGCCAATCCAGTCCGGAAGAGAAATTCTTGGACAAAAGGGTGAAGGGGAAGTCTGAGGCCGTACTCAAACATTTTGAAGTAGAGAGTGACCCATCCCTCTGGAGGATTGTCAGCTCTCTCCCCCTCCCCTGGAAGCCTGAGGGGGATGTTCTCAGGGATAGCGAACCCCCTACGAAGGGATCCGAGGTAGTGCTCGGGTATCCTAGAAGGGTATTCCAAACCCTGACCTGAAGTGGAAGCGTCACTATCCTCCCCGTCGTCGGAGAGTCTAAAGTTTTCTATCTCCTCAAGCTCGGACTCTAACCTACGAGCTAAATCGGATCCTAAGTTGCTGCTAAAAGAGGACGACATGGCAACTACGTTCGAAAGAGAGAGGGAAGAGACCGACCTACCAAGGGTTCGAGCTGCCTTCAGATCAAACTCCAAGAATTCAGGGAACGTAAGGTATGATCTGAAGGATTGGGGGCATTTATAGCCCGTCGGAAGAATTTCCCCACCGTACATGTGTAATCAACGAGCGGCTAGGATCCTCCCTGAGATCCGAAGCGTCGGAATATTTAAATATTCCGACGATAAATCTTCAGCGACGGTTGTATTTTCCCACGAATAGGAAGTCGCCACGTGTCCAAAGCAAGTCGAATGAACTTCTCTGCCAGGTCGAGATCGGACCAGACAGAGAGGGGGCCAATGTTTGGGGAAGGGAATACCCTGGACACGTGGAGGACCCCTATTGGAGCTCCAAGATGGCTCATGAGTCATACCCAGCTCGGATGGTCGAGATGGCCGCCACCAACGCCGACAAACGCTAAGTATGAGGGCCGAGGTGAACCTGGCCCAGGTCCGACCTACCGGGGAGCTTGGTAGGGGCCGATGTGAGCAATTGTCTGCGGCGTGATTATCGGGCGTAACCGTCGGTCTCGAGATTACCGGGTGTAACCGACGGTCCCGAGATTACCGAATGTAACCGTCGCGAGATTAGCGGGACTACCACCCATAAGTAGAGGACCTCACTCCCCGATCAGGTACGATGATTGCTGGCCTCGAACTAAACTGGGAATCCGACCTATACTGACTTGATCGTCGGAGTGCTCACCTTTTTGTGCAGGTCCGCCCAAGTGTTCAGGTCGGTCCGGAGGCCGAGTTCGAGCTGCAATCTGGAACACACTGTTGTGCACATCTTTGCATAAACAATGTAAATTTGTGAAATCGAGACATTGGATTGATTACTTCATGATTAGATTGCGAAAAGTCAAATCCTATTGCTAAAAAGAGTATTGAATCCTAGAAGGTAAAAAATAAATAAATAAATCAGAAAATCAAAACAATCCACAAAATGGTATAGGATTTCAAAAAGGCATAAAAAATCAAACCATAACTGATCATAAATTAAAGACATGTATAGTATTAAGTACATAAATGAAGATAATGTTGTAAAAAAATGTTTTTCCATGTGCGTACTTTAACCTATTCTAATAGTGTCGTGGAAAATGACCATGATAAAATAAATTATTAATATAAAACTTTTGATTAGGTATTAGATAATTGGAATAATGGATAGACAGGAAAGAAAAATGATGAGAATTAATGGTAAAAAATAAATTTAAAATCTCGTAATCGATTTATTTATTTATTTATTGTAATTTTTTATTTTAAAAAAATTAAAGAAAAATTTTCCTCTACAATATAATTTTAATATGTATGTAGAAAAATACAACCTTTTATCATATTTTTCTTATGATATTTTAATTATATTTAAATTTGACTTTGATTTGATTTGTAGCATTGTTGTAAAATTTTGAACTTTTTACACTATTTAAAAATACATATTCATGTCTGTTGTCGTATAATTGCCTCACAGTTAAACTTGATTATAATTTTTTTTTTTCAAGAATCTATTCCATAATCATTTCGTTGATCATTTTTTTTTTTTAAATTATGATTGTTTACTAACGATTTTTTTTAATAGTCTTTCAATAACCTTTCCAAAATTCTAGCCCATTACCTTTGCAAAATATATATACACACCATCCCATTTTCAAAAATATATTTTCACCTTTTTTTAATGGAAACAAATTTTCACTTTTTAAAGAAAAAAATATGGATGTGCTTAATTTGAAACGGTAAACATATATTTAAAAAGATAAAATTAAAAAAAAAGTAACATAAAATAAATACGTATTTATAAATATAGAAAAAATTTTAAAATTTTACAAACACATCATAATCCAAATAAAGCTCAAATTTAGATATAGTATATAAATGAAAAGTTTTGTAGCATTTTTTAGAATGTATTTTAAATTTATGCTATATAATGAAATTCCTCTCAATAACTACTTTCAAAATTTTAAGGAGTTAAAATTACAAATTTAGTCTCTAAATTTTTTAAGTTGTGTCTAAAGATCTTCAGAAAAGAGGGTCTAATATGTTCAACTTTAAATACATGTATAATAGTTAAACTTTAAAAGTGTTCCAGAAAACTTTGTTTTTTTCAATTTTGTACCTACTAGATTTTTTTTCAATCTTATTAGACTTTTTTTTGTTACAATTCTACTAAACATAAAATTGGCACAATTTTTTAAATTAAGGTATCTATCTGAAAATTCAAAGATTTACTCCACAATTTGTAAAATTTAGAGACTTATTAAACAAAAATCTAAAAGTTCATAAATCCATTAGTGGAAAGTAGACACCAGTAGACACCATTTGGAAAGTTGAGATAACTGAACCTGTTTTTTTCTCTTTTTAATTTGAGTTGAATTTCAAAATATTTTTA
Source organism: Momordica charantia (assembly GCF_013281855.1). Classification (NCBI taxonomy): domain Eukaryota; kingdom Viridiplantae; phylum Streptophyta; class Magnoliopsida; order Cucurbitales; family Cucurbitaceae; genus Momordica; species Momordica charantia. Next base: position 12,469,760 of record NW_028275161.1, read on the forward strand.
GAAATAAATTATTGGTTAAAATATTATTTTTAACCTTGTACTCATTTTATTTTAATCCATGTATTTTCAAAATGTTTGTTTTTTTCAATCTTTGTCCATTTTAATTTTTATACTTTTAAAATTTTCGTTTTAATCCCTGTATTTTTAAAAGTGACCAATTTAGTCATTATTTTTAAAATTGTATAAAATCATAGTTAAAGAGCGTAGTGTCGTATTGAGAGTGTAATATAAAAAAATGAAATTAAAATAAAATACAGGGATCAAAATAATCAAATTTTTAAAATACATAGACCAAAACGAAAATTTCAAAATAGAGCGATTAAAATGAATCAAACAAAAAGGATGGAGGCAGAAAATTGTATTTTAATTTTGAACTAAAATTATAAGAGAGAGATATACATTGGCAAAGGAGTCAGGGGAGTTCAAGTCAAGTGAAGTGACGACCCGACCACATCATATCCCCATTGACGTCACGTAAAACTCTAAACAAAACAAAAGATTATTTATAAAATAAACAAAAAAAAAGGACAAAAAAAACATTTGATTGCATAAAGTCCAACTATATATACATATATATACATATATATTATTGGTATAGAATTAGTTCTTTCGTGGGATTCATCTCAATGCAAATTTGACACTCTGATTGCAGAATTTAAATATTTTCTATTTTTAAATTAATTTAACTTTTTTCCAATGAAAATAATAATAATAATTAAACCCGCAGTTTTATTCTAGCCTCCATGTTACAAAAAATAATTTTTATAAATTAAAAAACAAGGTTTGAGTTTTTTTTTTTTTTTTTGGTTCTTTTTCTGGGAAGGTAATTACAAAGAAAGTGAGAATTATAAAGACGTGTCTAATTAGGAGATAAGAAGTAGGAGAAATCTTTTTCAATCCAAAAAGGGGCCATAAAATAATGCAAAATCTCCCCCCTTCTCATTTGTTTTGTCCTCTTAATTATTATGTCCTACCAAAATATGCAAAATGTCAACACACATGGAGATGAAACTTTTGCCAAATACCAAAATCTAGAATGGACACCCTTAAATGCGTGCAATCGAAGTGGGATGGAAACTGGGTACGAGATACGTTCTTACACAACGCCTTACTTTTGTGGCTAACAATTATTTTTTCTTTTTGACTTTTGACATCGGAGTATGTTGGAGTTCCCACCGCACTGGTGTTTAAATTTATTGTATGTGCAATGTTTTGTTGGAGTATTCGATATCATAGTCCGGAAAATCCTACATCAACACACTCAAATTACTAATTCAATTGAAGTGGGACAAAAACCTAGATTTAGGAAAGTAATAAATTGAGAGAATGCAAAAACGTATTAGAGTTTCATTAACATTGAAAATTGTTTCTCATAAACGAGGTAATAAGTTGTTTACACTGATCAAATATAATTATGTGACATATATATTTTAATTATTTTTATGTATAAAAGGAATTACCTTAATGATCTGGAAAAATGTTAAACTTGAGATAGAAGTTTTCACCATGAAAGAAAATCTAAATGAACAACCAAATGAAATTATATTTAAAATTAAAATATAATATATTTTGGATTAATTGGATTTCTAAATGAAGAACCAATTGAAACTATATTTAAAATTAACATATAATATATTTTGGATTAGTTGGATTTCAATTCAACTAAATTTAAAAAATATTTACGAATCAATTGGGATTCTTAGCTCTGTTTTTTGTCTAATTTGTTTGCTGAAGATTCCCAACAGACATTGAAATTAGATCTATAATTCTTTTATCCATCTTGTTAGTATTATAAGTTGAACTATGACATTACACGTGGATTGAGGGTTGAGTCCTAATTTAATAGTCGGAGTTTGGAAAGTCTACTTGTCACCAAGACGAGCAATCTTGTTCACTCATCTCCTTAGACAAGGAATAACCGACAAGATATCCACTTCAACGGAAATACAGTCTTGATGTGAGAAGTATGATTTCGCCAATCATCACTAATTGTAACTCTCTATCCAATAGGATAGTCCATATTTTCTGCACCATGTTCTCCCAAAGCACTCCTCTATGAAAGGAGGAGTCAAACTCGATCCTTTTCAAAAGCACGCAAACATCTTGCACAATACACGTACTATACTCCAAACTGAGTTCTAATTTAAATATCAAAATATACTAGGTGAAGCATCAAATTGGTATTAAGATTGATCTTGTAGGTCACACGTAGTCCCTACGCTCCAACCACCACGTCAGCAGACTGGATTTTGGCATCAATATGGAAAAAAAAAGTATATTTCAATAAATCATTTTTTTCAAAATGGAATTCTATTCTACCAAACACTCTTTTGTTTTCTATATTTTCAAGATTCTCAATCACATACAATTTTTTAATATCTTTTATGTCAATTAATTAATTTTTTAAGTTTTGTTGACTGTCAAGTACATACTCAAAATTAAAATTGATAAATATGACATATGCATTCTTGTTTTCTTATATGCCCCTTTATTTTCAAGAGCTTAATTTTAGGTTAAGTTTAGATGATTTGTCCAAATATTCCACGTATTCTAAATTGTTTTATTTTTGTTCATGTATCTAATAAAAATTTGTATTATTAATTAGCTAGTCCATGCTAATAATTAAATTAATGTAGTGATAATTTGGTGGGACCCAAATGTACAAAAAAAAATAAGAAAAAGAAATTCATATGAATTACTTAATGAACTTCATAATTAAATTTATTCCATTTGAAGCAATATATAGATTGTGGTACGATCTTGAAAGTCCTTCTTAAGAAGCATATAAGTTAAAACAAAGCAGGTTCGAAGAATATGAACCCGTTCTAAATTGTAACATTAGAGCGAAATCTTACTAGTGGACATGAGACACCAAAGGCTAAAGATGGAGAAAAAGAAAAACAAACAAAAAGTAAATTGTTGTTGATTTTTAATCTAAGAGGACACATGTATCAACCAACACCACGAAAAATAATTCTCCAACTGCAAATATAACATAGTATATTTAAATCATACCAACAAGTTAAGATCCACTTCTTTTTTTTCCAATTAAATCATCGAATAGGAATTCTATTGTGGGCTGTAGGTAGGTCCCATACTTTAACGCCATTAAATACAAAATACACTATACGTACAAGTATGAAAATCCGATCATCCATCTTCAGACAAATATTTCGAATCTTCCATTATTCACTTGGGCGTGGAAACTAACTCTTTCCTTAAACCAAATATATTACTTCTTGTTTGGGGACAAAATATCAAATCGCCACGTGGAGGACAGAGATTGACAATCAGAAAAGATTATTTAGGAAAATTGTTTTGCAAAGCTCCACCTCGGAACCTTCCGAAGAGAAAAGTTCCTTACTCCTAATTGTATTATCACCTCAAAAGTATCCGAGGTCAAGCTACTTGAACCCGACATATCCGACCTCAAAACCGACCAAGGTAACCGCCTGTCGTGACTCATGTCAGAACCTAAACCTATAAATAGAGGGTCCCATTTCACCATCAGGTAAGAATTTACTCCTCGAACTTAATATTGAGTCCGAACTGCCTATTGATTTGAGCGTCGGAGATTTTGTCTTTTTGTGCAGGCCCTCCTAATCTCTCAAATCGGAGTCAGGACAAGTTTGAGCTAAGTAACCGTTGTGCGAATTCTTGCATAAATACTTCTCATCCAATGTTTGGAAAGTTTTGACAATGTGAAATGTGAAAAAGATACCATTTTAACCATTTCAGAAAAGTTTCAGATCTCACTTTTTGTTTTTATTATTATTTTTTTTTTGTCAGAAGATCGGACTGTTGTTAATTCAACCCCAGGTTAGAATTATTTAATACAACTGACTGACTTACTTTTTCTTCTAAAATTTGTTCTAGAATCTTTTAGTTAAGTTCTTATCCTAAACAAAGGCCTCCCATTTTGCAAATTACCCCTCTGTGAATGTGAAGCTCCCACATTAGCCTCTAAAATTTGCATAATTTGCAAAATGCCCCCTCCTCTCCAGGTACTGTAGCATCCTTCTTAAACAAGCTAGGGAGTCCGAAATTCCCAGTTTACCCTCGACCGGCTCTTTAAAATTCGACCCCTTTCCCTGCTCAGTATCCAAAATCCTCTGCTTAGACCTGCTCCGCCCCCGGCCGCCGTCTCCGCCGCAGATTCCCGCTACCTTCATACTCTCCTCCGATTCTCCCTCCAAAACCGCGATTTCAATGGATTCGAAGTCACCGAAGCGATTCTCGGAGCTCCCGCCGAAACGAGGGCGGATCATGATCAAGATCCTCAAGAGCGTGGCCAGGGCGGTGGCGACGATGACGGAGGGAGTGACGAGAGGCCGGAGACGAAACGAAGCCCTAACCTCGTCTTCCACAACTCCGGCGCGGTCTCCGAGTGGCTACAACTCGGAAGCTCACTCCGAGTCGTGACTCGTTCGTTCGGTACTGTAAAAATCAATCCATCGGGGTCTCTCTCTCCCTCTTCCGACTATAGTGTATAACTTTAATTTTGATTCTACACGATAAATTTAGGGTTTATTAGCTGATTTTTGTTGTTCATAATTTGATGTATTTTTTTTTTCCTTTTTTGGTTGAATGTATAATTTCTGAGGCCCCTGTTTAATAGTAATACATATATTTGAATTGGGAATTTTTCTTTTCCTCTTTGTTGGATTTTGATTTTGATTTTGATTGATTGGATCTGTTAATTTGTTTCTGGGAATCCTTTTTGAAAATATTGCTCTCTCTATTTCTCATGGTGGGGGGCTGAAGAAAAGTGCATTTTGGTTTGGATTTGGACCAGAAAAAAAGGTTCCAATTTTCAAGCTCTGTCAAAAAGATGAACAAACGTGACAAAAAAAAATATATTTTATTTTATTCATTTTTGTTTATATGAGAAAATTGGGGATTTAATCTTATTTTTTTAAAGTAATTTTGGAAATTAATTTATAATTTATTAGTGCGTTTTCCTGTTTCTAGTTGAAGTACTTTTTTACATGACGTGGTTTCAAATAATCTGATTAATTCAATTAAAATTAATCACCTTAATAGGAAGGTAATAATGTTTTTGACATAAATCAAAATTAAAATGCAAAAACTAAATAAACATCAAATTTAAAGGGAAGAAGTCAAGTTTACTTGGAAAGTAAAGTAAAACAACTTTCAATTGCTTGTCATTGGAGGGCTTTTTGAACTGTGGGCCCACATTATTTATTTATTTATTTATTTATTTACCAATCAATGCTTCTTAAAGTTAATAATTCCCACCCTCTCTCATGAAACTAGAACTTCTCTATTATTGGTGGATAAAGTGGATGATTGCTTTTTTAAGGTGCGCCCAAACTAGCCTACCTCTCTTTGGTTTAAAATCAACCTTTGATCGACCTGATCCAATCTAGTCCACTCATAAATCTGAATTTTTTTGACCGTTTTCATCTCTTAATTTTCATTTGAATCTCATTTATTTTTATCATTATTTTAACAAGACACTTCCCTCGCTATATTTTTTAAATGTAGTTATAAATTTGTATTAAGAGTTTCCATGATTTTTATGGCATTCCCAAAATTATTAATAGAAGGTGGGTCGCGCAAAATCGAAGAATTACAGATGAATGTAAAAAAGAATTAAATTGTGTGAACTGAAAACTCAACATTGCTATCACAAGAATAGCAAATCCTTATGGACACCCTAATATTCTTGCAGAATTTATAGCCGGACAATTATTAAAGAATAGAGTTTCATTTCGCAAAGCAATGAAAAAAGCTATTGAATTAACTGAACAGGCGGGTACAAAGGGAATTCAAGTACAAATTGCGGGGCGTATAGACGGAAAAGAAATTGCACGTGTCGAATGGATCAGGGAAGGGAGGGTTCCTCTACAAACCATTTGAGCTAAAATTGATTAAGTATAAAACTTGTATCGAAATGTTGCAAGTAGTAACCAAATTAGTAATCTTTTTAAATAAAGAGACCAATGATGAAATAGAAATTACAGAAATCAAAATGAAATATTTTACAGAGCAACAAAATAGTACTTAAAACTTTTTTTCTCATAGTTAAAAGTAGAATAATTTTATTGCAAAGAAAAAGAAAATCAATAGATTTTAAAAATAAAACCACACCATGAGTCTTAATTGCTCTCATTTTGACATTTAAATAATGAGCTATAGAATATATACAATGACTCTAAATGAGGCATTTATTTTTCTCTAGTAAATCCCTCCATTAATAACTATATTCCAACTTTGTTTTGTATTTTGTATCCAAATAGAAAATTATGAGAGGATAAGGGTATGTTTTAAAAGTCTCAAATCTAGCTTTAAATATTCCCTAAAAGTTCAAGTACCATTATTATCCTTGATCTAATTTATATTCTCCTCTTGCAAACTTTTTAATAATGAATTGAACTTTTTTGACTTTTCCATAATTTTTAATAATTATTGGTAATTATAATTGTTGGAAGTGAATCATCAACTGTCGCGTATATTGATATCATTACATATTAGAAGTTATTATTCATTCAGATGAAGAGAAGAACTACACATAATATCTATCACTATCACTCGAAAGATTTTCAGTAGCTCAACATATGATGTAGAGTCGACTCAAATCTGACCTCACGGTTAGTCATCTCTATGGACGAGCCACACTATAACAGCATTTATACGCACAAACCTTTGACAAAGTTTTAGACAACAGTGGAATTTTTGGAATCATCTAATGATAAATAATCAAAATAAAGACGAATAGTTAATTAGTGGAGTTTTAATGTTGGACGGTAGGTGGGAAAAAGGCAGTAACAATGTTTTAATGTCTTCACTTTTGGATGGTAAGCAAAGAGAAAATTTTGTAATTAAATTTTCTTTCTTTAATTTCTTGTCCAATTTGGTAACTTTTAAGTCAAACGATTTGATCCTTTTAAAACAATGTCACAAATATTCTTCATTTTCAAATCAGTTGCTCTCTCGCTAATCTCCATTTGGGTTACTTTTCCACTTGGAAAATCTGCCGAATGGGTATGGAGAAACAAATTTCTATGACCTTAATAGGGACCGAGAATATGTGAATTGGTTTACGAGACATTGTTGTTATGTTTATGATTTGGAATTTTGTTTGGGGATGATTTTTCGGTCGCCACATGTCAACATTCTATAGGTTGGAAAGTTATGAGGGGAGCCGCCACATGTCAACATTCTATAGGTTGGAGACTTGTGAGTGGACCTAATTTGAAGACAAAATTTTTGGAGGAAGAATAAACACAACTCACAACTTTGTAAAGGTTGAGCCGATGTTAAAAATGTTGGTTATCCATAACGTATTAAAGGTCAAGCCGAGCAATAAAGATTTCAATAGCTCATTCTCGTAAGGGACGAAACGAGATGTTGGTTGACGCAAACCTACACTCATTTATCCGAAAACACGTCGTGATTTACAGGACGTATGTTTGTAACTGCTTCCGAGTGAAATCGAAAACCTAAACTCTATAAATAGAGAGCCCCGCTAGCTAGATTGACTCACTTCTCAAGTGCATGAAACTAACCTCTCACTGGGTACAGATTAGACTTAAACTGCCTTGAACGTCGAAACTTTTTCCTCTCTTTGTGTAGATTCTGTCATTCGTCAGCCACATCCGAGAGTCCGAACTTCCAGTGTTGGTCATAATTGTATACTAAAGGACTTCAAAAAAATTTAGCATCCACCAATTTTTTTTTTCAAAATTTAAACATAATTGTATACCAAAGGAATTCAAAAATTTGTATTAAAATTTTACAGACTAATTTGTCAATTTTTAAAGATACTCGGAACTAAAATAGACTTTTTAAAAGTACTAAGAACTAAAATTAACAAAAGTTAAAATTTCATGGACTAAAATAAACCTTTTAATGGACCAAAATAATATTTAATATTTGTTTTTCTTCTTTCATGGTTAAAAGTAAAAACGGATTAAGAAAAAAACTTCTAAATTTCTTCAACATTTCAATTCATACATATATTTGTATAAATAATAACTAATTTCTCTATCATGAGCCTTAATTTCTCTCAACATGATCTTTAAATTACTAGCTATAGTATAGTAGTATATACAATGCTTCAAATGAGGCATTTATTTTTCTAAAGTAAATCCCTCCATTAATAATTATATTCCAACTTGCTTTGTATCTTCTGTTTAAATTACTAGCTATAGTATAGTATTTTCTATCTGGTAAAAAAATTTAACTCGAAAATTGAAGTAACTTTTAGAAATACCAATATAATTCAACGTGAATTGAACTATTTTCACTTCTCATAAATTTTTTAATAATTAGTGAAGAAAGAATGATGGTATCATTGTAATAACAATGATAATAATAAAAAATAAATAGTTAATATGAGCTTAGTTCAGTGATAAATGACATCTGTCTCATCATGAGTTTGAATTTCCATACTTGTTGTACTCAAATAAATAAATAAAAAGAAAAGGTAAATTGTTAAATCATCCGATGAAATCTAAATATTTGACAACTATTTATGTTTTTTGTTTGTTATTTTTTAAAATATTTTCAAAATTATATAGAAAATTTTAGAAACAACCAAAATAAATGTTTTGTTTATGATTAATAAAGATATTGTTTCATAATTTTTGAATCCATATGTGTTGGAAGCATGCGATTCTAATTTTCTTTATTAAAAAAAAAAAAAACAAGAAATGAAAACCACGTCAAATGAGTGCCATGTTTTCTTCCCGGTGCAAGCAAAGATGAATTTTTGTAATTTAATTTTTCTTTCTTTCCTTTTTTGCAATTTGGTGACTTTTAGTCAAAAGACTTGATCCTTTTAAATCACAATCAGATACATATATTCTTAATTTCAGAAAAAAGGAAAAAAAAAAAGAAAAGAATTTCATTGTCTCTATCTCCCTCGTTTCCTTGTTGATTAAGCATCTTTTTTACAATTAAAAATAAAAATGAGACAAATTTTTAAGAAGTCGTCATAAATATCAGGTGGGGATATAAGCCATAAAGGATGTAATTAATTAGTGTGCAATAAATGCAATTTCAATAAGATGATTATTTTTCAACCTTTTTTTTGCCTCTTAGGGTAAGTTCCAATCAGGAATTCAACCATAATATTTAATAGGTTGATTAATTAATTTCATTGCATTGAACAATAAATTTGAATAATTCATTAAATTTAAATCACCTCTTCTTAAAATTACTACTTATATTTGAAGATTAACTGCAAATTAACTAATGAAACTGTGCAAGATTATTACCAACAAAATACTTAAAATTGAGTTTAAGAATTTATGCTCATAGATTCAAATAAATATTTTTAAAATGATAAAGTTTTAAAGAATTAAAAGTATTAATGTTACTAGTTATTTAAGTTTGGGATCTACTAACATAAAATCAAAAAGTTAAAAAGTTGAAATTGTCTTTCTGAACTTAGCTCAAATGATTAAGGCATTTATTTTCGATCAAAAAGTGGTGGTTCGAATCCTACGTGTTTATGCAAAGGTCTGCACAACGATGCTTTACAAACCAAGCTCGAACCTGGTCCCCAGCTCAACCTAAACACAAGAGTGGACCTGCACAAGAGGGTAAACACTCCGACGCTCAAGTCAGTATAGGTCGGACTTAGTATTTAGCTCGAGGTGAGATTCGATACCTGAGCGTGAAATGAGGCCCTCTATTTATAGGTGGTGGATCCGACAGTACTCACGACCGGCGGTTACATGTTTTTTCTCATGTCGGACCTGTCGGGTTCCGAGCAGATCGAACCCCAGTCAGATCGGACTTCGGCATGTATACTTAGCCTTTTCCCAATGGGCGAACCCGACCTCTTCGGCAGGTTCGAGGTGAACCTGGGATATTTTAATTCTTGAACACCAATAAGCGTCCTCCATGTGTCCAAGGTATTTTTACCCCCAAACATTGGCCCCCTCTCTGTCAGGTTCGATCTCGACCTGGCAGAGAAGTTGATCCGATTCGATTTTGGACACGTGGCGACTTTTAATTCGTAAAGAGAATATGACCATTGCGGAAGCTGTTTCGATCTGCCAGGTTGTCGGAGTACTCAAGTATTCCGTCGTTACGAATTTCGAGATGATCCTGGCCACTCGTTCATTACACGTGTACGACATAGAGGTTTTTCCGATTAGCTATAAATAGTTCTGAGACTTTAGGTCAAACCTTACGTTCCCTGAATTTCTGGAGTTCGATCTGAAACCAGATCGAACCCTTCGTAGGTCAGTCCCTCTTATTTTACTCTTATTTTCAAATATGGTAGTTTTCTTGTCTTCCCCAGCTCAAACCCGGACTTTGATGGGTTTGCCAAGGATTTCAGCGATGCAGGCTTCAAATTTCTGATGAAAGGCATTACTGCTGACATGCCCCACCTCCAGATCGACCTCGGCGATTTGAAAAAGAGGTATGCTGAGAAATGGGCTTCTGGGCCTAACGGCACTCCAGGTCCTGCATCCCTGGTAGAAAAGTACGTCAGAGATCTAGACTCTGACTACTCCGACCTGGAAGAAGACGATGCCCCTAGTCAGGAGCCTAACGAGGTCGGCACTACCCAAGAAGAAGTTCCTTCGCAACAGGGCGGATCTCAAGAGGTCAACCTTCTGGGCTCTCAAGGCGAGCTGTCCTCCCACCTCGGAAGTAGCTCAAACCTGCCTATTTTGTTTGTTTTATGTTGTTTTTTTTTTGTAAGTCTTCGGGTAGAGCTGCAAGGTCTACAAGACTTGGCTCTGTTCATTAATCAATGAAATCTTCTTTTCTCCACTTCTGCACACCAAGCCTGTCTTTTCTTTTACTGTTTTTTCCTTAAACTTTTAAACTTGCTTTAGTAATTTCGAACTCATATATGAATAATTTCATCTCGCACTCTAAATCGTGAGTTTAAAGGATTGAGTTTGAGAGGAACTCTTTTCACATCGCCCCTTTTACTTGTATTTGTCTTTAAGGTTTGAATTTGAGAGTTTCCTTCTCTGGTTTTTAATATTTCTCTTCGAACCCAGAAGTCCAAAAGATTGAACTTTTAACATCGCACCTTTAACTTAAACGTTCGAAGGGTTGAATTTTGAGTCCCTGGTTAATATTCACATCGCACCTCGAACCCGTGGGTTGAGAGGATTGAATTTTGGTTCATAATTGATTTCGATATCGCACCTCGAACCCGCGGGTTTTGAGGTTTGAATTTAATCAATTTTTACATTTACCTTTCTGGTTTATAAGTCTTATGGGAGTTCGTGACCCCCATCTAATTTCTGATCGAACTCGGAGTCACGAAATTAAATAACTCTGTTTATTAAAAGTTCCGCCCCTTGAAAATTTTTACAAGTCCAGTTTACGACCATTTTGACATTTCAAGGGTACATGTTTTTTCTCATGTCGGACCTGTCGGGTTCCGAGCCGATCGAACCCCAGTCAGATCGGACTTCGACATGTATACTTAGCCTTTTCCCAATGGGCGAACCCGACCTCTTCGACAGGTTCAAGGTGAACCTGGGATATTTTAATTCTTGAACACTAATAAGCGTCCTCCACGTGTCCAAGGTATTTTTACCCCGAAACACTACGCATCCACAATGTTGTTGTATTTAACAAATAAGACTTAAGAGTTAAAATTTACTCATTCAATTTAATCTAGAGGTAGAGAGAATAATTTTTTTGCTTTAAATCAACCAATTATTAAAAAATATGTATGTAATTTTAAAAAATTATGCTCAAGTTCTCTTATGAGAAAAGTCATCGAAAATAAGTTTTTACGAGGGAAAATGGATTATACGTCAAAATAATTCCCACCTTTTTCCATTTGTGAAGGAGGTAAAAAAAATATGAAGACTGGATTTTAGTAAAAAGAAAGTGAATAAAAATGATAGGTGGTACATGAATTTTATTTTATTTTATATATTTTAATCTCTAAAACTTTAATTTTGATTCTAAAATTTGTATCAACTTCCTATTTTGGTCTAATCTTTTGACATTTAAAATATAAATTTCAGTATTCAATTTTTCATTAAATTTTACCTTTATCCTCTATTGTCTCCATTTAAAATATATGGAGATAATAAAAGTGACGTCATATTTTCATTTTTTAAACATAAAGTTTTTAGAATTCGGACTAAAACTAAGATTTTGAAGCCAATTTGGAAGTGGATTATTTAAATGAATTATTTGGGGCTGTTTTCATGTGTAAAATAAATACATCAGATTCCACGCGGGACATAATTAAATTAAAATAGCCATTGGGATATATAATTGTTCCACCATAATTATGTAAGGGTATTTCTGTAACTTCATGGTTTCCAACACTTGCAAAAATAAGTAGTTTAATAGTAAGACGCAGATAATCTTCTTTTGGGTTTGTACTCATTTTTGTAACCATCGTTGATCTGATGCAAAAAGAAAAATGAAAAAAGAAAAAGAGAAAAAGGAAAAGTAGTATGGTATTAAAAGCTAACAAGAAAAAATAAAAATAAATAACTTTTTTTTTTAATAAAAAGTAGTTGATAAGGATGAAATGATTTTATTTCGTTAAGTTGTTTAGTATATGGTGTTAAATTAATCAATACTACGATATCTCATATCTGATGGCGAATATATCTAAATGGCGAATTTAGAATGTGTTGGACATAGCGAATCAAACTTTTTATGTTAATGATGCTTAAATTAAGATGAAGTTATTTTATATACAATTTATCTATTTCCATTTACATTTAATATAGAAAAAGTATATCAAATTTAAAAGAACAATTCGAAATAAAAAATATATATAATTAATAATATTATCTACCAATTAAGTAATTAAATATTTGATAATATTTTGATAATTTAAATTTATAAAAGAAAACATGGTTCACAAATTAAACTTAAGACGAGAGTCAAAATTAAATATTTGAAATAAAAAATAAGTTTATATATATTTTTTTAGAAAAATAAAAAATGACAAAGTAATAATAACTTTTTTAACAATGTGAGCATAATTCAACTGGTTAAGACATCTATCTCCGATTAAAAGGTCGTGAATTCGTATTCAAAAGAAAAAAAAATTAGTATACTTAAATGTATGGATAAAAAAAAATACTTCAATTGGTATTTTTTTTTTCAAGAAAAGCAAACACAAGACAAATCCAATGTAGAACCCTATTCATTTGTTTTGGGCTTCTATTGAATAGATAAACATATATGTTTGATTTTCCTCCGAGATGATTCTAAAGAGAAAAGAAAGAGTTTATAGAAAACGAGAAATACATATTGGTTAGGAAAAACATATTCGCTAGTGGTTGTGAGACACTAGTTCTTGATCGGAGGAGAAACCAAAGGCCTTTGTCCTTCTACCCCACTGCTTGTGCGGGTCCACATCAATTCTTTTGAGTTTTATTATTGCGAATGTACTCCTCATGCGAGATAATTAAAAAGAAGGGACAGTAGAAATCATACAGAAATATACTATTCACGGGATTCAGTATCCATATGAGGGATGAATTGATATTTTCATAGTACCACACAGAAGAGAAACAAAAATTGATAAAATCTTAAAACTATATATAAAAAATACTAATATAAGTCAATATTAATCTTAATAAATTTTAACTCAGTAAAATGTTTATTTTTTTATTTTAAATTTATTATATTTTTATAATTTTTCAAAAGTATTATTGAATATCAACATTTAGCGACATCTGTGATCTAATATTTTTATCAACATCGATGTTTATAAAAATTTTAGAAAAAGAATTTAGAGGATAAGGATGAAGATGGTGACAATAAATTAATTAATTAATAGATTAAAATAATAAGTTAAGGAATTTGACCAAATAGAATGGCAACTTTAGGAGCAAAAAGTGTGGAACTTTGAAGGGTTGAACAGTGAGAAGAAAGTGGAAGACAGTTGTAAGAAATTTTGGTCATTGCATTGAATTGCTCAACACTAGTCTTCAATCTTTAATAAAATTTGACCATTTTGGGTTTTAGTTTTCAAAAAGTAAGATTATTCACTTAGCTTTGGTTATTGAGTAATTAAATAAAAGAAAGTATAGTGTTTAGAAGAGCTCTATTTTTATTTGAAATTTGATTAAGAATTCCAAAAAGGGGGAAAACCAAAAAAGAAAAAAGAAAAATTGGAACAAACAAACCTATTTTTCTTTTAAATGAAAACTTAAAAACAAGGTTGCTTGAAAATACTTCTTAATTTTTGTTTTTAAGGTTAAACTTGTTTACTACCACTTTACAAAAATGTTTCAGAAAACATAATTGAAATTTAACAATTATAGGCGTTTATAGTCAAAAAGTATGTTTGTTGTCAAACTGCCATAATAATTAAAGGGCCACCTTAATAAATAAATAAATAAATAAATAAATATATATATATATATATGAAAAGGAATAATGAACCTGCACTCTTTAATATATTTAAAACTCTACCCAACTAAAATTTTGAATTGATTTTAAGAATATTAAATAACTTTTGGCTGAGACCATGTCTAAGTGTCTTTCCACAATGTCTAATGTTAAGGGTTGTCCCACATTTAACAAAAAAAGAGACCTTACGTAAATTTATAATAGATATGAGCTAATTCTCTCGTTGTCAATTGATTTTGAGATAATATTAATATCTTATCCTTTTAACTTGAAACATATAGCATAACAAAAGCTGAAAAAGATAAATCTTAAAATTTACAAATTACCACCCTTTACAAATAGTTCTTTTTTTTCTTTCTACTTTTAGAAAAAAAAATTAATTAAAAGAAGGTAAGATTTGAATGGATTTTTTGTTGGGATTAGTGTAGTCAAAACGACGTCAGAACGAACTAGGAAAGGATCGGGATCAAGTCGGGACGCGTCGGAATCGAAGCAGGATGAAAACAGGGGAGAAGCGGACGCTGCAGGCCGCTTGGGCTGAGGAGGCAGCGCCGTCGATTTTTCCGTCCATAGAGCCATGGCGCTGTGTTGACTTTATAAATAGCAGTTTTTCGGTTTTAGGGTTTATTCCAACCGTCTTTGAGCCGTTTTTCAGAGAGTTTTGTGGCAGTTTCAAGGGGAAGGCTTGGACATTGGCAGAGGATCAAGGTATTCGGGGTAATTAGATCTTGATTCTTGTGAGTTTTTCATTTCTGTTCTAAGTATTAATTGTGTACAATACTTAGAAGCTATGAGACTTTTGTTGAGACCTTTAGATGATATTTTGGAGAGTGTTATTGTATCAAATCCTACCCACATCTGAGTGGAAGACTGAACGTAGCCCTCAGTGGTGAATCAGTATAATTTGCTGTGTCGTATTCTTCTTTTTTACTGTTTTCTTCCTATTTGCATATTATTGGTTGTGTTGGATATTTTCTGTGGAAGGAAAAATTATTCAGATCAATCAATTTCCCAACATTTTTTAATATCAACTAACTTTCACTAGTTGACTATCTCATGAAATGTCTTATGAAGAGTCATCAATGTGAAAGTAACTTTATAGTTTGTTCTATTTCTTTGTGTTATTTTTCAAAATTTTGTCCTTCATTTTTTTTTATAAATTTAAATTTCATCATTTATGTACAAATTGGTTTATCTAACATAACATTAAAATATATTGATGAAATAATAATGTGACATCAAAATAGATTAAAAAAAATCAAGTTGGCAATATTGTATTTAGGAATAAAATTATAGTTAGTCTCTATAGTAAATAGGAATTTAGTTTAGCAATACGGTACCTATCTCTGATCAAGAATAAATTAGCAACATGAACTTTAACTAAACGATAATTATCCTTATTTTTCATAAAAAAAGAATATTAGTACAATAATAAATTAAAGAAGATGTAATTCCCTAGAATTGGTGAAAAAAAGGAGAAAAAAGAATGAATGAATTGGGAAACACACATAAAGGTCATATTTGGCAGTTTGTGCAGAAGTGGGGAACCAGCTGTTGAAAAATTTCCATATTAAAGTGCGACAGATAAGATCTAATAAAATAAATTTCTTTTTTCTTGGAAGAAAACAATTCCATAAAAGAAATAAGATTCTCTTTTTAACTTTTTGAAAAAAGTAATATTAGACTTGTGTGTTCTCATACTTGCCTACGTGGCATCCATACATTCCTCCAATTTCTTATCAATAAATTTTTTTGGATATTTTTATTCTATTTCTTTCACATAAAGACAGATGTCGAATACTTTAGAAAGAAAAAAAAAGACAGATTTCGAATAATTGAGGTTATGAAAAACGTTGGACTCAAGAGTATGGAAAATTTTGTTAGGCCATGTTTTTAAAAATTAAGAAAAAAAGCAAAAATTCACATCAGCAAAGTCCATGGGCCATGTTTTTCTTTTAAAAAAAAAATCCACATCAACAAATTCTAGTCGATGAGATTAATTATCGCAACAACTTTGTATTAAGTCAAATAGTCAATTAACTCACAATTCAACTTAGGAACCAAATAGAACCAACTTTCAAAATTAAATGACTTAGAATGTTGTGTTTGAAACTTTAGAAATCAAATAGCATCAAATCTAATAAAAAAAATATCAAATTTTAAAGTTATACTAATTTTCACTAAGTTTAAACACCAAATATTTCTTTTTTTTTTTTTTTCTATTGAAAGAAAGTAATGGATGGGAGATGGTCTTTGTCATCCAATAGTAGTAGACTTGTGTGATTTCACTCTTGGGGTTACGTGGCATTCACCCATTTGTTCATGAACTTTTCTTCCATTTATTTGACCGTACGGACGTGTGGAATAATTGTGGGTATAAAGGTAGGTTAGGTTCCAATGTCAGCAGATTTTTAAGATTTTATATTTATTCCTTTGATTTTGTTATATTTCTTTATTGATTTAACTTGGTCCGTCACTCTTATTAATAAATAAGAAAGAGTGCTCAAACTTATTAAAGTTAAACTCCCTAATAATAGGATGCTCCCTTGTAAATGAAGCATCATCTTATGGTCTAAGCAGGGAATATACAGTGATTCCGACATAGTTTCTCACAAATAGTTTTCCATTAAAAACAAAGTATTTTGGTTTTGAGTTTTATGAGTTTGAACATACAAGCAGGGATTCGTGAGAGAACTTTGCTGCTACACAAGGTTCTCTTGAAGGCATATGATGTTGGCAGTGAAACTTGGTCAGTTCTAATTTTAGAAGGGGTAAAAGTAGTTGTCATACCTTGGCTGAACTTCTATACTTTATGTTGATGCAAAAATTTGGTCTCTTAAAATTCCGTCAAATTCGCACCGATCTTCTAGTATAAAAGAGATCAACGAGATCTGCAAAACAAAATAGCACTAAAAACCGGCAAGCACATGCTCCAATGTTTAAGTTAGAATCGAAGTAGTGGAGTATGAAGAGTAGGGTATTTCAGTCTACCTTTAGAGTTTGGTTCACCCTCTTATTTATAGAAGTCGAATCCTAATCTATTTAGGAATTATAGAAGTCGAATCTCATTCCTTTTAAGATTTACATAAGTCAAATCCTAGTGTGTTCTGGAGATCTGGACTCCTGTGCCCATGCATTTGGTTGTGGGCTTAATGTCAAATCGAGATTCGAGACAAGGTAGGTTTAGGTAGGGCAGCCTAGAGGTTGAGAGAGAACCGCCCGGTTCTCGGTTGGTGGCCGAGAACTCCTCAGTGCCAACCTCAGGTCGGCCGTGATCGACTCAGACTGATGGGTTCGGGCTTACCTGGTTCTTGCGTCTAATCTTCCGACTTGATATCCCCCTTTGTCACTTGGCCCGTTCCCTTTTATCTTCCCATAACAATGTGAATGGATATAGAAGTCTTCTCATTTCAATAATTATCTATAGCAAAAGATGGAGATGGAGTTGAATTTTATACCTTCTGCAGTAAGAAAGGCTTTGGTATTGGCAAGGGAAGTTGTGCAGGTGATTTTTAATATATATAACCCACACCTAAGTATTTATCTCGTAGTGGAGCCTTATCCAATGAAGTATAAGTTATGATCCCATGTCATAAATTATGGTGGACATTGAGAATTTTATTTGGCCATGAATTTTCATTAAATTGAAAATTATTTGTTTACTTATATTATGTTTTTTTGGGCCTATAATTTTCACTGCTCTTTCTTTTTTCTTTCTGGAGGTAGCAACAATGAAAATTTTCAAATAGAAATTAATGGTGTTTTAAGATCTTGCTAGCTATATAATGCACTGTTAAAAGTTAGTAATGGTTGTTTAAGATCCTCATGGCTACTACAAGTGTTGAATGATTGTTTAAAACCATGGTTTGAGATCTTTCCAGCTACATATGTGTGAAATCGGTGGAGTTTAAGATCTTGGTGGTTATATTTGTTTGTATATATTTTCATTTGATTGAAGATATAAAATTATTTATATTATTCATATTTTATTGAACATGTCTATCTAGGAAGGGAAAGTTACATGTTAAATAGTGTACAATTTAACTGATATCCAAAAAAAAAAATAAAAGTGTACAATTTATGTGTTGATAGGTATTTAAATGTATTTAATTATAAATTTATGTGTGATTCATAGCCACGAGTATTACTGGAGGTAAAAATTGTAAATTTATACGTTAATTACTCATTTGTTATTGGGTGCTATTTAAAATAATTAAAAACAAACCTAGCCCACTCCTTGGGAAATTGACAAATTTGACCTAATAAAAATTTTAGTTTGCTCAAATGAAAATATGCTTTTTTTTTACCTAAAAATACTTTTTCTGATTTGTCAGCAAATGTGAAAGTACAAAATTGCACCTTAATTTAATGAAAAAGTTTGAAGTCTGGAGAAAGAAAAAGCAGGCCAAAACTCGAGCGAGTTCGAAGAAAACTCGCCGAGTTTTTATGAAATTTGCTCGAAATTAGTTCACGGGCGAGTTTTACAAGTATCTGGGCAAGTTCATATTCAATAAAAATTTAAAAATGATTCTATTTGGAGTTGAACCCACAACCTTGAAGATGTCAAATCGCATACGAAGCCAACCAACAAAGATCTTGGAGGCAAAAATAAGAGAAGAGAAAGAAAATCGGAAAACAAGAGTAAAAATAAATAAAGAAAATCGGAAAAGCTATTCTTAGAGGCAAAAATATGACATACCACATGGCGAGATATGACCAAGCTACCACCCGAGCTCCTAAGCTCACCTATGGCCAAGTTCCTAAGCTCATCTATGGCCGAGCTCCTTAGCTCATCTGTTGCCGAGCTCCTAAGCTCACCTATGGCAAAGCTCATAAGCTCACTTATGGCCAAGCTTGAGCTACTAAGCTCATCTATAGCCGACCTCAATCATTATCGACCTATGGCCCAACATCTAACCGCCTTGTCTTAACGGCCATAACGGACGTGTCCTTTCACTCCCCCTATAAAAGGATCTTCATTCCTCTTACTTATGTCTCCAATCATACTCTGAGAATGACTTATTTGAGCTTGCACCTATAATGACTTAAGCGTCGGAGTGTTTACCTTTTTGTTTTGCAGGTCCTACCTTGTATGAGCTCGCACCTCGTCAGCTCGGCCAGTTGTCACGTGGCCGACCTCGACAACTCGACAGAATTTTGCATCAACAGTTGGCGCCATTTGCGGGAATCGATAATTTTAAGTTGTTCCTACCAAACCAAGCTATGACACACACAGTTTTTCAAAGCACTAGTACTCACAGCAATGGAGTAGACCTCCAAAGCTCTTCAAAATCTTTCTCAAGATCTTGTCATTACCGATGACCTTCCCCTCGAAGAATACCTCACCTTGAGGACAACTTTCTCTCCAGGAAGACCTACTCCAATAGAGACTCTATCACTACGAATGACCTTCCCCTTGAGGAAGACATCGCTCTTGAGGATGGCTTTCTCTCTTGGAAGACCTACCCTAAGAGAAAGACCTTATCATTACGGATGACCTTCCCCTCGAGGAAGACCTCACCTTAAGGACGACTTTCTTTCTAAGAAGACCTACTCCTAGGATGACTGTTAGGACTTTCTCTACCTTAAAAAAGATTAGAGACTCGTGCAAGTGTTGGGTTCGATCTATGTCCCTTGTGCAAGTGTACACAATCGTCGCAGCAAGTAATAAAAATTCGTATCCACAGGGATTGATTGTTACACACTTCAAAAATCACTTAAGATGGGGGGTTTTAAACAAGCAAAGTATTTATAACAAATAGGAAAACTAAAGTAAGTCAACCCAAACAATATACCAATGAACTACTGTGAAAATAAATTAAAGACATATGACAGCAAAATGTACGAGGAAACGCGCAAATATGAACTGAAATATTGATGTTAAAGTAAGGGGGAAGTGGCTAAGTGACTCTTGTGGACTTAAGCAAACGATGTTACAACATAAACGATGCTAGAACATTGGTCAAACAGACATGGAATCTTCCCAGATTTCCCAGATTTTCTACTGTTAACATTCATAGACAAACAATAACAGCATATGTGCACAGTTTTCATGACCAAGCTAGTGATGCTTATCCCTAAGTCATCACACGCTAAACCCTAGTAAACTCTAGCTCGAGATGAAGTATTTCGCTTTCTATTACGATTTTCCAAAAGTTAACAAGAAGGTATTCCAACATGGTGATCAAGCATATTGAAAATAAATCTATAAAACAACTTCAACTCAATGTTCTTCATCAATTAAAAATAGTAATAAAGTCTACAGCCATAAGGGTTCACAACAACCTCCCCCTCACAAATTAGATTAGCTGCGCAAAGTCATACAAGAAAATCAAATAAACACTAGAATGAAAATAAAACAAAGAGATTCAAAGATAAAGAGAAGGAGCTGAAGGTTTCAGCTCAAAGCAAAATTCTCTTGTTCTCTGTTTCAGCAGTAGATTTCTGGGCTTCTTCTTCCTCTTCCATGAGCAGCTGGAGAGTTTTTCTTGGAGAGTGGGATGGATGATTCCAAAATGGAGTGGGGAAGTCTTCTCTTTGGAAGCTGCCTTAAAGGGGTACTTTTATACCCATCCTTAATTTTAGGGCAACACAAAAGATAAAGTGTGCCCCAGCTCTAAATTTCAGATATTTCTCCGAGTTACTATGGTAAGTCTCGTTGAACAGTCATTTCATTGTCATTTTGTTGTTTTCTACTGCTTTCTGAATCTGAATCTGAATATGATGTTGTAGCATCGTCAAAGCTGTAGCAAAATGCACCAAAATTAGCTCAATTGCAATTGACAATACTATAATGCAGAAAGCTAGTGTTTATGATCTTTCTAGCACAAAATTAGTGAATAAAAGTGCAAGTGATGCTATCTTTAGCTAATTTATACCAACATTATACCCAAATAACTCCCTATTTACAGAGTTATCACACCCCCAAACTTGAAATGTTGCTTGTCCTCAAGCGACACTAATATTCATCCTTTTGAATGCTAGATTGTGCTAACCATGCCTTCCGACTACTCTTTCCACTGCCTAAGATTTTTTTTGTGGTTAAGTGTTTATCAGCTTGCTCTAGCATTAGCTCATAAAGGAAACAAACAACCATTGCACTAAAACTAAGGTGTTATATTCACATTTGAATGCCTCACTTCATCTTCTCCCTTGCTTGCCTAAGAAAAATCCCTTAAACCTTCTTTCAAAGATGCCGACTTCCTCACTATACCGCTGACTAACTAAAGTCCTCCCTACAACTTTTTTTTTTTTCAAACAGAGAGTTGAATTACAGGGCCAAATTTTTTTGATAACTTTACAATATGTTACGACAACAAGGATTATACTATTGAATACTATTCTTACAAGCGAGAATTCCTCACCCCCAAACTTAAGCATTTTCCTCAATGCTTAAAGAATGACTTTTGAGAACTAAGGACAAGGCTCCCCCAAACTTATAATGAAAATCGAATGGATGAAAAATTAGATTTGAGTAACTTCCTATCTGAATTGGTTCTAGAGGGGTAAGTAGTTGCTTATTTTTATAAAGACATTAGCCTGCTAATAGTGCATGGGACGAGATAATCAACCATTGAAATTCAGCTTTGGTAAAGTTTCTAGGGTGGGCAGGGGATACTAAGCAAGGCAAGGCTATCAAATGCTACTTAAGAACACATTAGAAAAAGGGCAATTACTGACTTTTTCCTTTTCTAAACCTAGCCAAAGCAAGCATCCTAAATATGTCCACAGACCAGTCATCTTAGACCATATAGATAAACAACCAGAAATACACAAGCTAGCAGATCTAACAACATTTTGCACAATCATTCATTCATTTTAATTTTCATTTAATGGACTGAATTGAAATCATAACAACCTAAAAACTAGGATTTAAAGATGCAAAAACTAAACATGTAAACTTCATAAACTAACCTAACTAGAATGAAAAGTTCAGAAAAGTAAATTTGCTGAAAATAAAAAATTAAAGGTAAAACAGATTTCAAGCGGGGAAATCAACTCCCCTGTTAAGCTTCTTCATCCTCTTCACTGGAGCCGTCCGTAGGCTGAGATGCTCCAGCATCATCCAAGTCTTCATCTTCATCAGGCCTGTCTTCTGAAAATTTGGGGAAAGGGGGAAACGGGTGAGGGAAATTCCTCATCATCGCTGTTGGGACTTTCTCTACCTTTAAAAAAAGATTAGAGACTCGTGCAAGTGCACACGGTCACAAGTAATTGATTACGCTTGTTTACATGCGTAAAAAGAAGGTTTTAGATGCTGTTTTTACTATGTTTCAGCTTTGTTTCGGATTTTTCTCGATCGTTTGAGTTCCAATTCATGCAAAATTCATATACTATGGTTTGTCGATGGCTTATGTTGTATTTATGACATTTTAGGACCATTTGGGAGTGCAAATTAATCAAAAGAAGCGAAAAGACGAAAAAACACCTCAGGAGGCGCCAGGCGCCTGGGAAGCCTGCAGAAAACTGGTTTTCTTCCAACTTTGCCCTTAATGAAACGCGTCTTCCAATGCGTTTTGGTGGTTCCAACCGATGCATACGTGTAGAAGAAGTGTTCCACTATCAGTTTGAGCACGATTTGGTCAGCCAAAGGAGTTGGAAATGGGTGATTCACCATCGTTTTAGGACCTACCTAACCAATTCTGCACAGCTATAAATTCCAGCAACTTCTCCACCAAATTCATCAAGCCTTGCTTCCTTCTCTTGATCATTTTTAGTGTTTCTTTGTTGCTTTCTAAGTACTTTTGAGTTGCTTTCATTAGTTGCTTTTGGTTTTTAAATTCCGAGCACTTTACATTCTTTTATTGAGCTTTGTTTTGTTTCCATTTGTACTTAGTTATTTTCTACTTATTCAAATATATAAAAATCTGGCACTTTGCTTATCTTCTCTTTGTCTTTACTTTATTTTTAGTTAAGAGAGTTGTGTTTTTGGAGGAAAGAGCACGTGACACTCCCCCTTGCTTGAAAGAGAAGGGCGAAGCTCTCAATCCCGATAAAAACTCTCCGTTAGTTAACTTTTGTTTTTCACACATGCATTCCACATTCAACCATTTTACTTGCTGTATTTTCTTCAATATGTCTTTCTAAATTCCCGTCTCTAGCCCGGTTATGGATAGTTAGCCTTTTATGTCTAAAAAGGGTTGCTAAGAAGTAGTGTTTTTACTTTCCATTCATTGCTCAACATGTTTTCCCAAAAAGTTAGGATTTAGAGAAGGCCACTGTAAGTCTTAACAAGTCAATACTGAAAAGGTTGCTTATTTGCATTGTTGAGTGGTTAAACCGAGGAGAGGAGCGCCTTAGACATAAGGGTTCCACTTAAGTAGCCTAGACATAGGACCTTAACCCGAGGTTGCGACTATTTCCATCCTAAAACTAAGATATATCTCATAATAGACATATTAGGGAATGTCTTAGGACTTTGAACTTGCTTAGACATAAGTAAAGTGAGAAGCGTAGTCGTTAGTTTCTAAAGTAAAATGCATATTATCCTTAGCATGTCCTTGATTCTTTGTTGGCTAACTTGAAGTAATTCGGGCTAGGTTTTATTATTATAAGTCCAAATCCCAAATCCAAACCATTATTTGTGACCACTTCCCATTTACAAGAATCACTCATTTCAACATTCACTATTCTTTAAAACTTCAGAGTTTGGAAATTGTTTAGAAGTCCTTGAGGATCGATACTTGGATACTCCATCCATTTTATATTACTCTGACAGGTGTGCGCTTGCATCTATATAATTGTTACCACGCTTAGTGCGTGCGTTCAGCAAAACGCCCAGTCAGTAATACTCGGAAGTAATCCAAGGTCGAATCCTCAAGGACTTGTTGCTTTTCAAAACCGTTTTTAAGAAGTGAAGAGTTCAAATATGCAATTTTGATTTAGGAAGAAAAAATGTGATGAAATATTGTTGTTTGGGGTTTTAACTAACAAGCAATTTAATAAGACTCAACCTCCTTGTCTCCTAACTTGGTTTTGATGCAAAACATGGAAAACACACTATGTTGGGAAAATGCACCAGGCGCATTTCCTAGCTTTTCTTGGGATTTGAGTTCTACTCTTTCACTACCGCTTTTGGTTGTTGCAGAAACTAGGGTAATCTACAATCATATTCCTATGTGTGATTACAATCCTAAAGAATATCTACCAACTCATTTGCTTTATGGGTCAGAGGGCCTATGCCTAGGACCATGTTTTATGCGCTTATTCCTAAGTCACATCCCATATTGGTTTCCTATTATTTTACCTAACTCACCTTTCCCAAGATTGGGCTTTAGTGTATAAATCAAGTTTCCACTAGCCAAATGGAAAAAAGACGTAAAGAGAAGTTTTTAGAAACCAACCCAAAAAAGTGTCAAGCGCAATCTGGCCAAAATCCCGAGCGTGTTGAAAATCAAATCATTTGACTAAGGCATTCCACAAGGAGGTTGATAACTAATTTAGAACATAATTAAATGAAATTAAATGCACGAAAACATAAAAAAAGTATTTTTCATTGAATTTAAATGAATAAATAAGCCGTACAAGGAGTTCTAGCTTAACCCTCTTCTCTCTTGAGCGTGAGGGGAGTTGAAACTCGCTAAAGAACTTTAAAATAACAGAATGAACAAAGAACAGAAGTAAGAACTCGAATTAAAAGCAATACGAAAGGTTAAAGCGTGAAAAACGAAGAAATGAACAACTAGAACATGAGCATAAACCCTAAAAATGTGTTATACAACAAGAGAGCATCTAAAAGAAGATGAGATGAAGCTTGGAAGGGATGATTTGCTGAGGGATAGATGGCTTCCTTTTATAGCACCATAGGTTGGTTGAAACTCCCCTCCATTTTAGGTGGAAAAGGGTTGAAATTCACCTAACCACCTCACTTGGACTTGGACTCACAGTTTGAAACATGTGGGAAATTTTCTCCTTGCCCTTCATTAATCAAAACGTGCGTTTTGACAAATTGCCCTAAAAAATGCACCGGGCGCAATTCTGCAAAAAATAGAATTCTGTTATTTTTTTTCCAACTTTGACCGCATATATCTCATATTTTTCCTAAAGTACCATAGTTTAACTTTTATGCAGAAATAATCTATGTATGTTCTACTTTAAGAATATGTGGTCCTTTTTGGCAAATAATAATGGGAAATGGGTAAAAAACATGGTCAAACAGGTCTACCGACACATGTTTCTGCAGTAAAAAGTCAACCCTAACACACCCCTAAACTTAGCCATTTGCTTGTCCTCAAGCAAAAACAACGACAACAAATCTAAAACAATCAACATGCTAGAAATATGAATGATCAACAATCCAAATGTTCTAAGTTAATGAACCATATAAGTCTCAAGAAAGACTCCATAAGCTAAATGTTCTAACTTTAGTCTCAAGCCAACAAACCATAAGCCATCCTTTGTTTTGAAAATAAAAACGATTCTAAATCCTCTTCTTTCCTAAAACACAAAACTCTTTTACAAAACCATGGAATATGCACACTTCCGTTTTGATTCAAAAATTTTAACATCACGTGGACCGGCTACCAGCCCCTGAGGTTTTCAACACACTAACATCGGTTTCAAACCACAACCACTCATAAAAACTTGTTAGGTAGCAACCCGGCATAAAATGATGTCGACAATGGTTTTCACGAAGTCACCTTAATATGTAGGTTACCACCCTCCAAGATGCTAACGCCACGCATTTAAAGAAAATGAATGTCTATAGTGAGACTCGTGAAAAAGTAAGTGCGTTTTCTTTCCTCTCATGTTTCGTACCACTCTTTTCTTACTATCACTTTTATTTTTCTTTCCCCCACTGTTATTTTCTCTCAAGACTCTTTTCTTGAACTTGCTTTTCTTCTTTTGTACTCTTTTTCATACTCTTTCTTTCGAAATAATTTTCTTGCATATGACTCTTTTATTGCTTGCATTTTCTTTCTTGACTCTTTTTCCAAAACATAAAATGTATGTTCTTTCTTAAAACAAAAAGACACACACCGTCCCCCCCAATCTTAAGGGAAACAGTATCCTCACTGGGGAAAGAAATTTTGAAAGATGCAAAATTTTGGCACAAAAAGGACAAGGACTCCAAAGCAATGAAAAAGTTAAGGTTTCAAAACAAAAAGAAGCAGAACACAGTTTTATAACCAAAACAAAAAGAATGGAAAATGACTTATGGCTTGATCATAAAACTAGGAAATCTATCCTATTCATGCCCTTAGGAATCCTCATCGACATGATACAAAAACAAAGAACAAAAGAAAGCATTTCATTAAAAAGATGAACATGTTGATAGCTTAGAAAAAATGCATTGAAGAAGCTAAAGACAAGCTAGTAGCTAGAATAAGGAAACATGCAAGCTTGAACTTTAAACATATGCAAAAACACAACGTATATACCTTCCTAACAGCACAACATCCCAACAACTAACCTAAAACTAAAACTAAGCTAAAAAACCTATCATACATACTAAAAGAACAAAAACAACAACCTACACAACCTAATATGCAAACTAATCTAAACAACCTAAACTAAACAACCTAACATACAAAATCAAGATCCATTTATCAAAACAAAAAGAGGGAGATACTCCCCTATTCATCATCGAAAGATTCATCGTCGGTGGAATTGGTAGGAAAATGGGAAGAAGATGGTAAGTCAGCCGCAAGCTCATCGGGGAATGAAGATGCTTCATCATCGTATATCTTCTTGAGGAAAGCACATGTGGCACGTTGAGTAACCAAAAGAAGCTCGTACTTGTGCCTAAGCTCATCATACTGCTCCCTAGTCACCACCCTTCTGGTCTTAGGATCCGTGGCGGTAACGGGAGAATCTTTCTCTCGAACAATGGAATACCTCCGAACTTTTCTTAGGAATGTGAACAGCTTCTTGGGCATCACAACATTGGCATCATCAGCCTCCACTCCCGCCTGCAAGCATAACTCAGTTATTAGTCCATGAAAAACAAGAGAACCTACCATTTTCTCGGAGCAACTCCATATCTCGTTTCTTATGAGTTCCCCAAAGTTGAACTCGATGCCCTTCATGAGAATGTACACCATCATCGCCCTATTGCACTTAATGGAGGAATCGTGAGAAGTGGGGATCAATCGGTTCTTCAGCACATACATCCAAACCGTCGCTTGCTTATTAATGTCAAGGGGCTTTAAGGAAAGCTTCCCCGTGGTTGAGACGATCCATGTCTTATGTGGTCTACAAATAAGCCTACGTGCCTCCTCCACTTGCTCGTCCGATGGATGCACCAAAATTTCATTACCTATGGCATTAAAAACATCCAATAAACCATAATGAGTATTAATAATGGAAGGCGAGAATTTTACCACTTTACTCCGTACTCTCACTACATCCCTTCAGTTTGGGTTGATGGTAGTGTAAAACTCTTTCACCAAGGCCTCGGATACATGCGTAGTTGGGGCAAACAACGACTCCCAACCATTATCCTCAAGCCTTCTCCTAACATATTCCGGCACCGGCTATTGGGCCTCATCAAAACCTCTCTCAAGGATATCACGTGTTGTGAAGGTGGGCCTCATCACCTCCAATGTCATCCTTTTTACTCTTGATGGTGTTTGTTCGGTAGAATCGGGCTCCTCTTCGTTGGCCTCCTCAAGTGGCTCTTCTGCCCTTCTTTGCACCCTAGCCCTCTTGGCTTTTTTAGATGGACTAGCCTTGGCTTCTTTTTGGGCAGCCAAATGTGCTACAGTGGCGCGGGTCCTAAGCCATAGAAATTGTGCTAGGCGCAATTTCTGCCACTTTTTTCTTCTTTTGTGTTTTCTTTACCACTTTGGTCAAACTCACCTCCTCATCTGAAGTCTCTGCAGTAGCAACAAAGTTTGGGTCAGAAACATTCAAACTTGACAAAGAAGGGGTCTTACCTTGTGAAGAAGAGGAAGATGATTTCTCCATGGCCTCACTAGGGACATCCACAGAACCGGATGTTTCTTCTTGCTCTTGTGCAGGGGTTTCCTCATCATTTTGCTCAGATTCATGCACCGGAGTTTGTACTCTCACTTCATATTGAGAGATATCGTCATTTTCTTCTTTGTCCTCAAACTCATCTCCTTGCACTTCTTGGGGTAATTCTCCAAGATCTTCATCCTCTCCATTAACATTCAATTGTCATTGTGCTGCCTCACTGTTTCCATCATCCTCCAATGGATCTTCTCTCCTTGGTTCATTCAACGCCACCAAAATTTTGACAGTTTTCGACGTTGTCCTTTCCTGTTTTGATTCATAAAAAACTAGGGGCTTTTTAGTCAAGATAGGATTTGGAAAAGATAGAGACAAAATACTTTGTAGAGTGGCCGATAGAGTCTCATCCAAAATTGCGCTAGGCACAATTTGGCACTGAATTTTGACCGTGGCCGAATCTGAATGCTCCAAGGCTTCGTGTCGTGTTCTGAGTCCCCACTAACCTGTTCTTCACCTTCAACATGCACAGCAACAGTAGTGCAAAAAGGGGGAGGGATAGACAGTTCTAAAGACTCGGAAATGGGGTTATCTTAAGAAATATTCATCCTACGACGTATACTCATGCTATTTAACTCAAGTTGAATCTCCTCACTCACTTTCTCTGAGTTTTCCATGAATTCTTGCCATTTTATGTTTAGTTCTTCAATTTTTGCATAAACCCTTTCATTCTCTTTATCCCTAATTTTGTTATTGTTATTGAACATCTCTGCCATCTCTTGAAGTCTAGCTATTTTCTCATCTAAAGCAGCACCTTTTTCCTATAGAGATTGATCTTTTTTGAAGATAGACTTTACTAACACTTCCTAATTTCTTCTCACTAGAACCTTCTTTATTAACTCTAGCATCATTAGATTCCATATTAATTTTTTCAGAATTTGTTCCACCTATGGATAGATTTCTCCTAGGGTTCATTCTTATAGCTTCCTCATATTTTCTTCTTTGTTCCCTAGGATAAAAAACTAACTTTTCATGAGAAATCCTAGGAGGTTCAAGAGGAATCATACCCGGTTTGGTTGGTGGAGGCAACAAGACTCTCTTCTTTTCCTTCTTTTTGTCCTGCGGCTTGGAGGAAGATGAACCTTCCATGATTCTGAAGTTTGCTTCATGATCGACAATGAAAATCACTCCAATAAACCCTAAAGGTGCCGAAAAAGATAGATATGAGAGAGACTTTGAGATTCTTTGAGATTTCTTGAGAGAAGATTTGAAAACAAGTGAGAAAATTTTGGTAAAAATCGTTGAATGGGGTGTTTTCAAATCCTACGGCTTTTTGTTTTATGTTTTAAAACCTTTTAAAGATATAATTGGGTTTAAAATTGGGCCTCCTTTTGATTGAAAAACAACCCAAAGCCCATTTAAACATAACCCACATAAAGCCCACGAAAGCCCTAATCCATAACTCAAAAATCGAATTTTTTCTCTTAAATTGCGCATAACGCAATTTTGACGAGGGTCGGATCTTGATCCTACAAAATTCAAATGAAAAAACAAAAATTAGATTTGGAATCTACACAAAAAAGCCTTAAAGAAAATGTAAAAATTTTGCAAAAAGAAGACAAAAAATATTTTACAGAAACCCCCTCCCCCCCAACTGTCCAATGGACTGTTTCCACTGTTTTCTCATGGGTCTTTTAGTATTTCACAAGTTTTACCTTTGTCAATATACTCGCCATAATATTTCTTGACCCGATGCCCATTTACCTTAAAGATATTACCTTTAGAACCCTTTAAATCCACCGCTCCATGTGGATAAACATGTTCAACTATGAATGGGCCCGACCATCTAGACTTAAACTTACTTGGAAACAACTTTAATCTAGAGTTAAAAAGCAAAACTAAGTTTCTAGGTTCTAAATTCTTGTCCATTATCTTTTTATCATGCCACTTCTTAGTTTGTTCTTTGTACATCTTAACAGTCTCATAAGAAAACTGACGAAATTCATTCAACTCATGTAACTGGAGCAATCTCGCTTCACCTACAACAACATAATCAAAATTTACTTTCCGCGTTAGCCCAATATGCTCTATGTTCTAATTCTAACGGAATATGACATGCTTTACCAAAAACAATGCGATATAGGGACATGCCTAATGAAGTTTTATAAGCAGTTCTATATGCCCACAAAGCATCATCAAGTTTAATAGTCTAGTCCTTCCTATTTACATTCACGGACTTATCTAAAATTGACTTTATTGCTCTATTTTATACCTCTGCTAGTCCAATAGTTTGTGGGTGATATGCAGTAGCAATCTTATGGTGAATGTTATACTTTTTAAGCTAATTACTTACTGCTCTATTCAAAAAGTGCGTACCCTCATCACTAATCAAGCATCTAGGTGTACCATATCTAGTAAAAATAAACTTTTGCAAGAAGAGAGAAACTACCTTGGCATCGTTAGTAGGGGTGGCCAAAGCCTCAACCCATTTCGAGACATAATCAACAGCCAAGAGAATGTAATTCTTACTGAATGAAGGTGGGAACGGACCCATGAAGTCGATGCCCCAAACATTGAAAAGTTCAACTTCCAATATTGGGTTTAAGGGCATCTCATGCTTCCTTGTCAAGTTACCTGATCTTTGATAGCGGTCACATCCTTGAGTGAATATATGAGCATCTCGAAATAGAGACGGCCAAAAGAAACCACTTTGGAGGACCTTTGCTGCAGTCTTACATCCAGCAAAATGCCCACCATATGGTGATTTGTGGCATGCCTCTAGAATCCCCTTATGTAACGCCCCAAGTCCCTCAGGTTAGTTAGTCTCGAATCAGGAGTTTCATTTACATTTTTTAATTAAACATTAATTAAATTTGTACATATCGGGTTCCGCGGGATTGGTTTTATCTTAAGTTGGGATGCGTTTCTTTTTCTCTTGGGCTTGGTCATATTGGGCTTTTATTGGGTTGGTTTGGTTTTAAAACAAAGGAAAAGGAAATTAATAGGAAAGAAAAAAAACACATTAGGTTTCCATCTCCTTCTTCCTCCCATTGCCCTAGCCGCCCCCTGCCCCGCTCAACCTTCTTCTCCGGCAAGCAGTGACCACGAACGGCGGCCAACAACTCTGCACGTAGCGGAGCAGTGGCGGTGATTCTTCGGACCCAACGACCGGTGACCCACATGCATCCCCCTCTAGTGGCTCTGCAACAAGACCCGCGGCGGTCATTTTGGTGTACTTCCACGACAACTCCGGTAGGTTCCATCATGATCCGACGGCTGCCTACCTCCTATCGACCAGATCCGAGGCTCTTCCACGAACCCAGAGCCCGACGACTTCATTGTTGCCCAGATCTGACACCTTCGAGTAGACCACGAGCAAGTCCGGCGAAATCCTAGCGGCGACGCGTGACTGCTCCGAACAACATTGGTTCTCGCCTGATCCGGCTGTCTCGATGGCGGCTTTCCCCTCGGCGTTGCGTTCTTCGGCGCCCTGTACCTACAGCACCTCTCCCCGACTCGGACAAAAGCGACCAGCTCTTGTTTGGCCCAGATTTGCGGCGTTTTCTTCCTCCCGGTGACTTTAGGTGTTGACTCACATCCGTTCGAAGCCCGATTTAGGCTACCCACACCTTGGCGAGCTAGATGTAGGTTACCCACACCTATACGAAGTCGATTTTGTGGTAATGAGTCATTTGAACCCTCTTAAAATTGATTTCTAAGGCTGAATAGTATATGTAACTTGCTGTTTTTTTCCTGTTTTAGTGCCTAGGTGTGAGATCGACGCAAGACTTAGAGGCGCGGTTGTGTGTAAGTAGACAAGGGGCGTGTGCGTGCGTTAATGTGTGCTAGTTGGTCTCTAATGTGCTGTTTTGTGATGTTTAATATTGATTTTGATACGCTTGTGTTAATCTGTATACTTGGTGTAGTGTTGGATATTCGTCGGTGATAATGGTGGAATTTTGCCTTGCTAAACTGCTACGAATTGTCGTGGGATGATGTATATTTACAAAGGATGCACGTTAAAATAGAATTATTGTGATTATGCTTTCTTATGATGTGGGCGTGCTTGTGTGGTTTATATAAATGTTTCTTAATGTTGCGAGCGTGCTGGTCTAAGTAATACTGTTTTCTTATGAGATGTGGGTGTAATAGAAGCATATTTTCGGACCCGGCCTGCAGGCTAGGGGTTGATGTGGAGTTGGTTATGATGAGGAACGTTGGATTCTTGGGGAAAATGAATGGGTGAGTGTCAGGGCCTCGGGTATAAATGGTCGGGGGCTGATACGTCACTAATTGAGTGTCGAGGCCTCGGGTAAAAATGGTCGAGGGTCGATGCGAGGAGTCTTTTGGAAGGAGAACTATTGGGGCCTTGGGTAAAAATGGTCAAGGGCCGATAGATGGTGAAGTCATCGAGGCCTTGGGTAAAAATGGTCGAGGGCCGATGCAGTAGTGTCGGGGCTCTGGGTAAAAATGGTCAGGGGCCGACTCTACTCGAAAGAGTTAGCTGTGGAAGGCTAGGATAGCTGTGATAAGAGTAGAGGTGTTTGAGATGTTAGGGAGACTCGAGGTTGGTAATTAATTTGTTTATAGTCGTGGTTGTCGCCGAATCTTATAGAGCGTGTCTATGTTTGATTGCATAATGTGATGAAGAGCATGACTATGAATGTTTCATGATTGTTTGTTGAGCATGATGTTTGTGTGTTGTTGGTGAGGGCTATTTACGGAGTATATTTTATATACTCACCCTCCTCTACAATTGTTGTTTCAGGCGGAGGATTCGTTGGCGACCATGGTGATGAAGTGGAGGAGACATGACGAACGAGGACCATAGGCTGCGTAGTTACTTTTGCTTAGCTTAGGTTTAGATGGTTAAGACCTTATGGTTTTGTCATTAAACTATTTGTTCTTATTTGAATAATTGGGAGGTTCCCACTCGTTGTCTACTTTATTTCGGAACAAGTGTTTATTTTAGTTTTATACCATTCATTGAGTTTGCCTAGTTGGAATAATAAAGTTGCCTCATGAGGTTGTCCACGGATGATGTTTGATTGATATTCTATAGAGTTGATTCATTGGTAAATTGATGAGAGTTGAAGCTTTATGTTATATAATTAGTTCACAGGGAGTTGTCATCTCGTGTTTGGTGTTAAGTTTAGACAGGTGGGTAGTTAACGTGACCTAGAAGTGTGTGGGAAGTTCTGGGGCATTACACCTTATGTTCATGCTCAGTGTTGTGGGCATGCTTGTCCAGGGTGTGTTACCCATGGCCGCATGTCCAAACCATCCTAACCACTCGCTTTTCTTTCATGTCTTTAAAGCTTTCTAGTGTAGTTTGTTTGTATCCGGTTTCTGGGGTTGTAGGTGGAATTTGGCCGAGCGACTTTGGAACTAGGTGTGTCATGCTAAATTATGTAGACACGCCAAATTTCAAGCCAATTGGAGTTCACACGGGCCTTGTAGGCCACCGAGTGACTCCTCGTCACTTTGCACGTCTACACCTGCCACACCAAAAATGCCTTATAATGTACCTTAGGGGGGACCAAGTAGTCATCAAACCTACCCCCGACCAAGTGTTGTATACTTTCTTGTAATCAAAGCTTTCTTGCATCCAATGTTTACAATGCTTGTTTTAAAGATGTTTTCAACTATTTTTCTTTTTCACGTTTTCCAAAACCAATTTTCTCGTAAAACGTGAGCAGAGGCTAGACCGACGACCAAGATTGCCTACAACTTACAATTTTTCTCGGCTGGCTTGCTCGTTTGAGCTAGAGCAAGTGCCGCACAATCGCTCGAGCTGCTTTGAAAAGGTGCGATTGTGACAAGTGGTATCAGAGATTAGTTAGCTCCTCGACCTGAGAAAGTCCGGAACCATGTCGGTGACGAAACAACTGAGCAAGTCGCACGTTGACCGACTGGTAGAGATAGAAGAACAATTTCTCTATCTAAGAGAAGTCCCAGATACCCTCTATCTGCTGGAGGCGCGAGTTGATGAGTTCTCCGATAAGTTTGGAGAAATAGATGCAGTAAATGCCCGAGTAGATGAGTTGCCAATACAAGATCTAGCCACAAGGGTTGAGGACCTAGAAAGCAAAGCTACGCGTCTTGGTAGCTTTGAATGTGGAGACAGTTCCACGAACCCAACCATACAGATAGAAGTACGTATGGGTGAGTTAAACAATTCGCAATCGGCAATGATGCAATTGTTTAACGAAATGACGGAGGACTTCAAAATAACCATAGAAACCCTCCGAGTTGAGATGACTGAAATAAGCACTAGAGTAAACCTGACCATGCGAGCCGTGGGAAATCAAGCTCCCAACCAAGCGAACATGGGGTTCAACAAGCTGAAGGTCCCATAGCCTAAACCATTTAATGGCAATAGAGACGCGAAAGATCTCAAGAACTTCATGTTCGATGTAGAACAATACTTCAAGGCTATTGGGACAACGTCAGAAGAGATGAAAGTGACTTTGGCCACCATGCATCTTACTAATGATGCAAAGCTGTGGTGGAGATCTAAAGTCAACGACATTCAGAATGGACGATGCACGATCAACAACTGGGATGATCTTAAGAAGGAATTGAGGGGTTAGTTCTTCTCCAACAATGTCGAGTTCATGGCTAGAAGGAAGCTATGTGAACTCCGGCACACTGGAACAATTCGAGACTATGTGAAACAATTCTCTGCCGTGATGCTGGATATTCGCAACATGTCAAAGAAAGACAAAGTGTTCGTCTTTGTCGAAGGGTTGAAACCGTGGGCCAGAACAAAGCTGTATGAACAGGAGTGCAAGACCTTGCCACCGCCATGGCCGCTGTCGAACGATTACTAGACTATAGCAGTGAGCCATCCCAACCGAAAAAGAACACTCCAAACCCGACTGGGGGAAACAAGACGTTCAAACCCTTTTCCCCAAAGAGTGGGGGAGCTGACAAGAGACCCCAAGGCCCAAATTCCGGTCTTTCTCGAGGACCCTACCTGCAAAGTCAAAACACTCAAAAGCCGATATCATGCTTCTTGTGCAAGGGCTCTCACCGGGTAGCTGAATGCCCGCACCGAGCTGCCCTTACTACCCTTCAAGCGTCCGTTCAGTCGTGTAATGAACCTGAAGTTGAAATGGAGTGCGAGAAGGAAGAAGACGAAGAAATACCTAGAATGGGGGCGTTAAAATTCCTATCTGCCATTCAAAAGAGGGTCAATGGACCCAAAGGAATGCCCGAAAAAGGGCTAATGTTTGCATATGCTACGATTAACTTTAAACCTACCAAGAGTTCCATGGTGGATTCAGGTGCAACCCACAACTTCATATCGGAGCAGGAAGTCTGCCGACTGGAATTGACCATTGAGAAGGATATAGGCAAGATGAAGGCCGTCAATTCCGAAGCTCTACCCATAGTGGGTGTTTCGAAAAGAGTGTCGTTGAAATTTGGGACGTGGACAGGCAGTGTCGATTTCGTAGTGGTTCGCATGGACGACTTCGACGTTGTACTAGAGATGAAGTTCCTCAACGAGCGTAAAGTCATACCGATGCCTTTGGCCAAATGTATGATTGTCACTAGTAGTAATCCCACTGTGGTTACCGCTAGCATCAAACAGTCTGGTGGTATAAGGATGATATTTGCATTACAGTTAAAGAAAGGCCTCAACCGGGAAGAACCCACCTTCATGGCCATCTCGATGGTCGAACAGACTGTGGAGGCAAGAGATGTCCCGCCCGAAATTCAAGCTGTTATGAGAGAGTATGTTGACATAATGCCAGACAGTTTACTGAAGACATTACCCCTTCGACGAGGGATTGACCACGAGATCGAGCTCATTCCAGGAGCTAAATCTCCAGCAGAGAATGCTTATTAGATGGCTCCACCTGAGTTAGCTGAACTCCGGAAGCAGCTAGACGAGTTGTTAAATGCTGGGTTCATCCGCCCAGCTAAAGCTCCCTTTGGAGCCCCAGTGCTGTTCAGAAGAAGAAGGATGAGACGTTGCGTCTGTGCATTGACTATAGAGCCCTCAACAAGGTCACTGTTCGTAACAAGTACCCTCTTTCAATCATAATCGACTTGTTTGACCAATTACATGGAGCTAAATACTTCACGAACTTGGATCTCCGGTCAGGCTACTACTAAGTGCGTATTGCAGAAGGTGACGAGCTTAAGACCACTTGTGTAATGAGGTATGGCGCCTTCGAATTCCTCGTGATGCCCTTTGGATTAATGAATGCCCCTGCCACGTTCTGTACGATGATGAATCAGGTCTTTCACGAATACCTCGATCAGTTTGTGGTAGTCTATCTAGACGACATAGTGGTATACAGTCCGACGCTGAAGGAGCACCAGATCCACCTCAGATTGGTCTTCGACAAACTAAGGCAGAATCAGTTATACGTGAAGAAAGAAAAGTGTGCGTTCCACAAAAGCGGATCACGTTCCTTGGCCATATGATCGCACATGGGCAAATCAGTATGGACATAGATAAAGTAAAGGCGATTCAAGAATGGAGAGTCCCTACCTCTGTGACCGAGTTGCGCTCCTTTTTGGGGTTGGCTAACTACTATCGTCGATTTATTAAAGGATTCTCAAGGCGAGCCACCCCAATGACAGAGTTACTGAAGAATGGAATGACCTGAATGTGGTCAAAGGAAAGTCAGGATGCCTTCGAAGACCTAAAGGTGGCCATGATGAAAGGCCTAGTACTTGGGCTACCCGACGTGACGAGACCGTTCGAGGTAGAAACGATGCCTCAGACTATGCTTTAGGTGGCGTTCTTCTTTAAGATGGCCACCCTATTGCTTACGAAAGTCGTAAGCTGAACAACATTGAACGACGCTATACCGTATCGGAGAAAGAAATGCTAGCGGTCGTTCATTGTCTCAGGTCTTGGAGGCAGTACTTGTTGGGCTCATAGTTGGTTGTGAAGACAGACAACAGCGTCATTTGCCAATTCTTCAACCAGCCGAAGCTAACATCCAAACAGGCCAGATGGCAAGAATTGTTAGCCGAATTTGATTTCAAGTTCGAACACAAGGCAAGAAAGTCCAAACAAGCTGCTGAAGCTCTTAGCCGAAAAGGCGAACATGCGGCCCTGTGCATGTTAGGCCACATTCACGCTAGGAAGGTGGACGAGTCGATCCGTGACCTCATCAGAGAATATCTTCAAAAGGACCCCTCCGTCCGAACTGTGGTCGAACTGGTTAAGGCTGGGAAGACCCACCAGTTCTGAATCGAAGGGGACTTGTTATTTACGAAAGGAAACAGACTGTATGTGCCAAGAACGGGAGGCTTGAGAAAGAAGCTCCTATACGAGCGTCATGATACTCTATGGGTTGGTCACCCTGGGTGGTAACAGACGTATACGTTGTTGAAAAAGGGATACTTATGGCCTAATATGCGTGAGATAGTGATGCAATACACAAAGACCCGTCTTACCTATCAGCAAGATAAGGTAGAGACGACTAAAATAGCAGGGTTGCTTGAACCCCTACCAACTCCTACGAGGCCATTTGAGAGTGTATCGCTCGACTTCATCTCTGACTTGCCCAAAGTAGGGGAACACGAAGCCATTCTTGTTGTTATTGATCGATTTTCCAAGTATGCAACTTTCATTCCGACTCCCAAGACGTGTTTCGCCGAGTTGACGGTGCAATTATTCTTTAAACATATAGTAAAGCTATGGGGAGTTCCGACAAGCATCATTAGCGACAGGGATGGCCGATTTACAGGGACCTTCTGGACTGAACTTTTTTCTATTCTGGGTTCAAGCCTAAACATTTCCTTGAGTTATCATCCATAGACCGATGGTCAGACAGAAAGATTCAACAGCATGCTCAAGGAATACCTGCATCACTTTGTCGATGCCAGACAAAGAAATTGGGTCCAACTGTTAGATGTGGCTCAATTATGTTTCAATGGCCAGACGAGCTTTTCAACAGGGAAAAGCCCCTTTGAGATTGTGTGTGGAAGGCAGCCGTCTATGCCACATATCCTTGACCACCCATATGCGAGGAAAAGTCCTCAAGCCCACAACTTCACAAAGGAATGGAAGCAGACGACAGAAATTGCTCGAGCATATTTTGAAAAAGCTTCCAAGCACATGAAGAAATGGGTCGACCGCAAGGGACGCCCTCTCGAGTTTCGAGTAGGTGACAAAGTTCTTATCAAGCTGAAGCCAGAACAAGTTCGTTTTAGAGGGCGCAAAGACCAGAGACTCGTGAGAAAGTACGAAGGACCAGTAGAAGTCGTTAAGAAGGTGGGGAATGTCTCGTATAAGGTGGTGTTACTAGCTTGGATGAAGATCCACCCGGTAATCCATGTGAGCAATTTAAAACCTTATCACCCCAACCTTGAGGATGACGGACGCAATGCTGTTGTGCGGCCCGCCATCGACTTAAAGCTGAAGGAAGACAAGGAAGCTGAAGAGATCCTTGCAGAGAGAATCAGAAAGGTGGGGAGACCCGTTTGCAGAATTTGGGAATTCCCTGTCAAATGGAAAGACTTACTTGATGCAGAGATCAGTTGGGAACAAGAAGAAGACCTTGAATCCTGGAAGAAGAAGATCGAGGACTTCAAGCTGCAGCTGTTGACAGGGACGTCAACAGTTTAAGTGGGGGAGAATGTTGTGGGCATGCTCGTCCAGGGTGTATTACCCATGGCCGCTTGTCGAAACCATCCTCACCACTCGCTTTTCTTTTATGTCTTTAAAACTTTCAAGTGTAGTTTGTTTGTATCGGGTTTCTGGGGTTGTAGGTGGACTTTGGCTGAGCGGATTTGGAACTAGGTGTGTCATGGTATGTTATGTAGGCACGCCAAATTTCAAGCCAATCGGAGTTCACACGGACCCTGTAGGCCACCGAGTGACTCCTCGCCACTTTGCACGTCTACACCTGCCACACCAAAAATTCCTTATAATGTACCTTAGGGAGATCAAGTAGTCATCAAACCTCCCCTGACCAAGTGTTGTATACTTTCTTGCAATCAAAGCTTTCTTGCATCCAATGTTTACAATGCTTGTTTTAAAGATGTTTTCAACTGTTTTTCTCTCTCACGTTCTCCAAAACCAATTTTCTCGTAAAACGTGAGCGGAGGCTAGATCAAAGATCGAGATTGCCCGCAACTTGCAGTTTTTCTCGGCTGACTTGCTCATTTGAGTTAGAGCAAGTGCTGCACAATCGCTCGAGCTGCTTGGAAAAGGTGCGATTGTGACACTAAGCAACACACCTACGAAGAATATTGTCAGGTACTAGTTTAAACAAGAAAGGTTCATCCCATCTATAAAACCTAACATCATAAAAGAACTTCTTTATCTGGTGTTTACTCAAATCATTAGGAATTATTTTGGTCACCAGATAGTTCGCATAGTCAGCATACCAAGGGACTTCAGAAATAGCTAAAAGATACTCATCCACAAAATGCTCTTTAATCTCACAACTATCATGCTGCAAAGAAGACTCTAGCCTAGATAGATGATCCGCTACTTGGTTTTTTGTTCCTTTTCTATCTTTTATCTCTAAGTTAAACTATTGTAGCAACAAGATCCATCTAACCAACCTAGGCTTAGCTTCTTTTTTAGCAAACAAGTATCTAAGTGCAGAATGATCGGTAAACACTATCACTTTAGTCCCAATCAAATATGAATGAAACTTATCAAATGCAAAAACAACAGCCAAAAGTTCTTTCTCAGTCACAGTATAGTTCAACTGACTACTATTCAAAGTTTTACTTGCATAATAAACAGGATGAAGAATTTTACCTTTTCGTTGACCCAACATCACACCTACAGCAAAATTGACTGGCGTTTATGCTGAACGCACGCACTAAGCGTGGTAACAATTATATAGATGCAAGCGCACACCTGTCAGAGTAATATAAAATGGATGGAGTATCCAAGTATCGATCCTCAAGGACTTCTAAATAATTTCCAAACTCTAAAGTTTTAAAGAATAGTGAATGTTGAAATGAGTGATTCTTGTAAAATGGGAAGTGGTCACAAATAATGGTTTTGGATTTGGGATTTGGACTTATAATGATAAAACCTAGCCCGAATTACTTCAAGTTAGCCAACAAAGAATCAAGGACATGCTAAGGACAAGCTAAGGACAATATGCATTTTACTTTAGAAACCAACGACTACGCTTCTCACTTAACTTATGTCTAAGCAAGTTCAAAGTCCTAAGACATTCCCTAATATGTCTATTATGAGAGATATCTTAGTTTTAGGATGGAAATAGTCGCAACCTCGGGTTAAGGTCCTATGTCTAGGCTACTTAAGCGGAACCCTTATGTCTAAGGCACTCCTCTCCTCGGTTTAACCACTCAACAATGCAAATAAGCAACCTTTTAAGTATTGACTTGTTAAGACTTACAGTGGCCTTCTCTAAATCCTAACTTTTTGGGAAAACATGTTGAGCAATGAATGGAAAGCAAAAACACTACTTCTTAGCAACCCTTATTAGAAATAAAAGGCTAACTATCCATAATCGGGCGAGAGACGGAAATTTAGAAAGACATATTGAAGAAAATACAGCAAGTAGAGTGGTTGAAATTGAAATGCATGTGTGAAAGACAAAAGTTAACTAACAGAGAGTTTTGCTCGGGATTGAGAGCTTCGCCCTTCTCTTTCAAGCAAGGGGGAGTGTCACGTGCTCTTTCCTCCAAAAACACAACTCTCTTAACTAAAAATAAAGTAAAGGCAAAGGGAAGATAAGCAAAGTGCTGGATTTTTATATATTTGAATAGGTAGGAAATAACTAAGTACAAACGGAAATAAAACAAAGCTCAATAAAGGAATGTAAAGTGCTCGGGATTTAAAAACCAAAAGCAACTAATGAAAGCAACTCAAAAGTACTTAGAAAGCAACAAAGAAACACTAAAAATGATCAAGAGAAGGAAGCAAGGCTTGATGAATTTGGTGGAGAAGTTGCTGGAATTTATAGCTGTGCAGAATTGGTTAGGTAGGTCCTAAAACGATGGTGAATCACCCATTTCCAGCATCTTTGACTGACTAAATCGTGCTCAAACTGATAGTGGAACACTTCTTCTACACGTATGCATCGGTTGGAACCACCAAAACGCATTGGAAGACGCGTTTCATTAAGGGCAAAGTTGGAAGAAAACCAGTTTTTCTGCAGGCACGCAGGCGCCTGGCGCTTCCTATATAGGTATTTCTGACTTTTTGCTTCTTTTGATTAATTTCCACTCCCAAATGGTCCTAAAATGTCATAAATATAATATAAGCCAACCACAAACCATCATATATAAATTTTGCATGAATTGGAACTCAAACGACCGAGAAAAATCCGAAACAAAGCTAAAGCATAGTAAAAACAGCATATAAAACCTTCTTTTTACGCATGTAAACAAGCGTAATAAAAAATCACTTACATCACACATTAGTTCAAATGGCAAGTTCCAATTTGGTTCAATTATGATAGGTGCTGAGATAAGTGCATTCTTAAGTCTCTCAAAAGCTTTCCAACAATGTTCATAAAAAACAAAAGGTCGATCCACTTCCAACAACTAACACAAGGGCTTAGAAATTTTCGCAAAATCTTTTATAAAACAGCGGTAAAAACTCGCGTGTCCTAAGAAACTTCTAACACCTTTTACTGTTGTAGGAGGGGGTAGTTTAGCAATCACATCTATTTTAGCCCTATCTGCCGTAATTCCTTTTTCTGAAATTCTGTGACCTAAGACTGTACCTTCACGTACCATAAAATGGCAGTTCTCCCAATTAAGCACAAGGTTAGTCTCTTCACACCTTTTTAAAACATTCTCTAAGTTCTCTAAACAAACTTCAAAATGACTCACCAAACACAGAAAAATCATCCATGAAAATATCTACCGTGCTTTCTATCATGTCTGAAAAAATAGCGGTCATGCATCTCTAAAAGGTAGCAGGAGCATTACAAAGACCGAACGACATTCTCCGGAACGCAAATGTGCCATAGGGACACGTGAATGTGGTCTTTTCTTGGTCCTCCGGAACTATAGTAGTTTGGTTGTAACCAGAATACCCATCGAGGAAACAATAGCATTCTTTCCCTGCAACAGGATCAAACATTTGGTCAATAAAGGGTAATGGAAAATGGTCTTTTCGAGTTACCTTATTTAACTGATGGTAGTCTATACACACTCTCCAACCAGTCACCGTTCTAGTTGGGATCATCTCGTTGTCGTAATTTGCAATCACTGTCATACCACCTTCTTGGGAACGCATTGAACCGGGCTAACCCAGCTGCTATCTGAGATTGGGTAGATCACTCCAGCATCTAACCATTTTATGACTTCCTTTTTGACCACCTCTTTCATTTTCGGGTTAAGCCTCCTTTGGCATTAGATAGAATTGGTGGCTCCTTCCTCCAGGATGATTTTGTGCATGCAAAATGTAGGGCTAATTCTTTTTATGTTCGCTATGGTCCATCCAATAGCCTTCTTGTACTTTGATAAAACCTGCAAAAGCAAAGATTCATGTTCAATGGACAAATATGAAGAAATGATAACGGGCAAAGTATCATTTAAACCCAAATAAGCATATTTTAAATGAGAAGGTAGGGGTTTCTTCTCCAATTCTGGAGGTTCAATGATGGAAGGTTGCAAGGCCTTCAAATCCGCTATTGTCGGCTGCAAAAACTCAAAACGTTCAAATTAGGGCAAAATTGAGAGCGCAATTTTGGATTCTTTTTCTGCGGCCTCCAAATCTGCTTCTAAGTCTTCCACCATCATTTGCTAGAGTTCCTTCATGATTGCCTCTATTGTAGAGCACTCCTCGACTTCATCCGGGAGACGCATCGTATCAAGGACGTTGAAGGTTACATACTCATCATTGACCTTCATCGTGATCTCTCCTTTCCTAACATTGAAAACCGTATCTCCAGTTGCTAAAAATGGCCTGCCAAGAATGATCGGCAGCTCAAGATCTACTTCACAATCCAAAATTATGAAATCGGCGGGAAAAATAAACTTATCAACTTTAACAAGCACATCTTCTATTTTTCCTTCCGATTACTTTTTGGATCTATCAGCTAGTTGTAAAGTGACAGTAGTGGGACGAGCTTCTCCTATATTTAACTCTTTAAAGACAGAAAGAGGCATAGTATTAATGCTTACTCCTAAGTCACACAATGCTCTTCCTAGGTTCTTACCTCCTATTGAGCAAGGAATAGTGAAACTACCTAGGTCCTTTCATTTAACAGGCAATGGATTCCATAGAGCATCACTACTACACTTTGTCAAGGCTACCGTCTCATGTTCACCTAACTTCTTACGCCTAGATATGATGTTTTTTAAAAACTTAGTGTAGTTAGGCATTTGTTCTAAAGCATCTATGAGAGGTATATTGATATGCAACTGTTTTAGAATCTCAAAGATCTTCTTAAAATGACTATCCTGATTCTTTTTA
This sequence comes from Momordica charantia, assembly GCF_013281855.1. NCBI lineage: Eukaryota > Viridiplantae > Streptophyta > Magnoliopsida > Cucurbitales > Cucurbitaceae > Momordica > Momordica charantia. The sequence continues at coordinate 12,513,402 of NW_028275161.1, forward strand.
AGTAGCCTTTGGGGGAAAGGTGGAGGAACCTTAATATTACCTACCTGTGGAGTAGTGCTGGGCACTACTTGCTTACCTTTATCCGCCTTCTTACCTTTTTCTTCTGAACTTACAAGTTCTGCTTTCTCTTCTTGTTGTGGATTGGAGGTGGATGCAGGAACAGGTGTAACTGCATTAGTTCCTTCGTCTGGAAGTGAGGGTCCATCATAACTTAATCTGCTTCTCATGATAACTGCCTTACAGTGCTCATTTCCCTCATGATCTCACTTCAGATTTTCTGTGTGTCCAGGCAATGTACCTTGGGGTCTAGATTTTTTATCATTAGCTATCTGCCCCACTTGCATCTCCAAGCTTCTTATCGCAGCATCAATTCTTGTCATGAACTCTTTCATCATGGCCTCCAAACTTGCGTTGCTACCACTTTACTGAGTAGTATTTTGACCTCTTTGCTAATTGTATTGTTGAGGCTGCGATGCCGGTTGAGTTGGAAAACCAAGAGGAGTGTAGTTTTGCTTGTATTGTTGAACGGGTGCTTGCGCACTGCTACTAGCTAGTCCTTGGTTACTCTAGGAAAAGTTTGGATGGTGCCTCCATCCAGGGTTGTAGGTGTTTGAATACGGGTTGAAGTTCCGCTGGGCACCTTGACCTACATAGAAAATAGATGCTGGATTAGCTGGACAGTTCTCATATAAGTGGTTATCACCACAATAGACACAAGATATATCTGAAATTTGTAAAACAGGAGAAGGTTTAGCTATCGTTGAAATTGTGGTTTTGGTTTCCTTCTCCATTGTCAACTGCTTTAACATTTGGTTCATAGCCGCCATTTGGGCTTGCATTGAAGCTACTGTGTCTAACTTAAAGACTCCGGCTGATACTTGCTTCTTTGGTAATGACCTTCCTATTTTGCCTTGGTCATTAATGTCTGTCATCTTATTCAAGATATCAACGATCTCATTTATCGACTTCTCTAACAACGAGCCATTGGCTGCAGTGTTCAACATCATCCTTTATGAACAATCCAATCCTCTATAGAATTGTTCAATCTGCACACATGCGGGCAATCCATGGCTCGGACATCTTCCAAGTAACTCCTTAAAATGCTCCCAAACTTCTTGAACTGCTTCGTTCTCCTTCTATCTAAAAGACACAATGTCCTCTCGAAGGTCTACGTTCCTAGTCAAAGTATGGTACTTTGCCAAAACTTTCTCCATAAGTTCCACCCATGTGTTGACAGAATTTGGTTCTAATGCGTTTAGCCAAGTCTTTGCACCATCCTTGTGAGAAAAGGAAACATTTTTAATCTCAGTGCATCCTCAGAGACACCAGGAACTTGAAATGCATTAGCTATTTCAATAAAGGATTTGAGATGAGAGTAAGGATCTTCGTTAGTCAATCTTTCGAATTGGTCCATCGTCTGTAACTCTGGAACATGACTGGCTTGAGCTCAAACTGTGCGGCTTGGGGTAAAGGATTTTTATCCCTGAATTTAGGTTGTGGAACGCATGAGTGACATAATTCTGCATGGCTACATCTCGATTATCTGCTAGAAGGATCAGATTAGGAATTTATCTTGCTCGGTTTGCTGCTCCTTCACCTGCCATATCTCCATTCATAGGTGGATTTTGTGGCGGTGGAGGATCTTGTGGACTTCTATTCATCTCGATGGTCTCTTCTTCTTCAACTTCTTTCTCTTTTTTACTTTCTTTCTCTTTCTCAACCTCTGCTCATGCCTTCTCCTCTTAAAGGTTCTTTCAATCTCTGGATCAAAGGTCAACCAATAAGACCCTGTGCTCATACACAACTCCCTTAAAGGTTAGATATAACAATTAAGTCCAATGACAGAGGTATGCAATAATCACACAATGAAACAATTCACTTGAAAAGAATATGATTTGAAAACTTAATTCCCCGGCAACGACGCCAAAAACTTGTTGGGACTTTCTCTACCATTAAAAAAAGATTATAGACTCGTGCAAGCGCACACGATCACAAGTAAAACTCGGAAGTAATCCAAGGTTGAATCCTCAGGGACTTGTTGCTTTTCAAAACCGTTTTTATGAAGTGAATAGTTCAAATATGCAATTGTGATTTAGGAAGAAAAATGTGATGAAATATTGTTGTTTGGGGTTTTAACTAACAAGCAATTTAATAAGACTCCACCTCCTTGTCTCCTACCTTGGTTTTGATGCAAAACACGGAAAACACACTATGTTGGGAAAATGCACTAGGTGCATTTTCTGGCTTTTCTTGGGATTTGAGTTCTACTCTTTCACTCCCGCTTTTGGTTGCTGCAGAGGCTAGGGTAACCTAAAATCATATTCCTATGTGTGATTATAATCCTAGAGAATATCTACCAATTCATTTGCATTATGGGTCAGAGGGCCTATGCCTAGGACCATGTTTTAGGCGCTTATTCCTAAGTCACATCCCATATTGGTTTCCTATTATTTTACCTAACTCACCTTTCCTAAGGTTGGGCTTTCGTGTATAAATCAATTTCCCACTAGCCAAATGGAAAAAAGACGTAAAGAGAAGTTTTTAGAAACCAACACAAAAAAGTGTCAGGCGCAATCTGGCCAAAATCCCGAGCGTGTTGAAAATCAAATCATTTGAGTAAGACATTCCACAAGGAGGTTGATAACTAATTTAGAACATAATTAAATGAAAGTAAATGCACGAAAATATATAGAAAGTATTTTTCATTGAATTTAAATGAATAAATAAGCCGTACAAGAAGTTCTAGCTTAACCCTCTTATCTCTCGAGTGTGAGGGGAGTTGAAACTCGCTCAAGAACTTTAAAATAACTGAATGAACAAAGAATGGAAGTAAGAACTCGAATTAAAAGCAATACGAAAGGTAAAAACGTGAAAAACGAAGAAATGAACAACTAGAACATGAACATAAACCTTAAAAACGTGTTCTAAAACTAGAGAGCATTTAGACGAAGATGAAATGAAGCTTGGAAGGGATGATTTGCTGAGGGATGAATGGCTTTCTTTTATAGCACCATAGGTTGGTTGAAACTCTTCTCCATTTTAGGTGGAAAATGGTTGAGATTCACCTAACCACCTCACTTGGACTTGGACTCACGGTTTTGAACATGTGGGAAATGTCCTCCTTGCCCTTTAATAATCGAAACGTGCGTTTTGACAAATTGCCCTCCAAAAATGCATCGGACACAATTTTGCAAAAAATATAATTATGTTATTTTCTTCCAACTTTGACCGCATTTATCTCATATTTTTCCTAAAGTACCATAGTTTGACTTTTATGCAGAAATAATCTATGCATGTTCTACTTTAAAAATATGTGGTCCTTTTTGGCAAATAATAATGGGAAATGGGTCAAAAACGTGTTCAAATAAGTAAAAAGTCAACCCTAACAATCGCCTTGCGGATCACAAAATCTTGTTCCTTCGCATAACTGAGGTAGGTCTTCTACCTTCTTTCAATCGCTGCTAAAACCCCTGCCATGGAGCTCAGCTGCTGCAAGAGACTAAACTGGTCAAATAATTCTTTTGTTTGTATTTCTTCACTTAGTAGGTCATCTGCAAGTCTTAACAAAAAGCATTCATCCACATCATCAGGAAACTTAACGGAGTTAAAATTAGAAAATGTCACATGTTCGTCTTTAGCTCTCATGGTGAGCTCTTCATTGTGCACATGGATCAATGCTCTACCCGTGTACATGAAAGGCCTTCTCATTTCCTGCTGTGCAACCGGCTCTTGTTGAGCTACTTGCTCCGATGATGTTGCAGCATCATTCACTCTGGTCTCATTAACAGGTATATTTTCTGCAATACTCTCAGTCAACTTCTCTGCTGGAAGCTCCTCTTGCTGCTCCTCCGTATCCTTTTGCATCAGAGAAGGATAGGGGTGTGGTGATGCTTTGCCACACTGAAGAGTCAATGCTAGACATTGCTCTTTCCCTTCTCTTTTAGGAATCTCAGTATCACTTGGCAAAGTGTCTTGTGGTCTGCTTTTCAGTTCATTGGCCATTTGTCCCATTTGCACTTCCAGATTTCTTAGGGCGGCCGCCTGACTTTGAATCATGGTATCATTTTTAGCCATATACTCTCTCATCCATGCTTCAATGAAGTTGGAATTGGAAGAATTAGCCACTAGCCTTGCTCCTTGTTGCTGATTGGGCATTAATAATCCTGGTTGTTGTGCTCCATTTTGCTGATAATGCCCTATATTCTGATGTCCTTGAATTCCATGGTTTCCTCCCCAGTTGAAATTTTCATGTTGCCTTCACCCTGGGTTATACGTGTTTGAATAGAAGTCATTCATACTAGGACTGTCCAAATAGTACACTAATGTTGGGTTTCCTGGGCAAGAGTCATATGAATGGTCACCTTCACGGTAAGAACAAGAGATTGTAATTACCTTGCTTGATCCTGGGTTGGTCGACGATGTTGTAGCAGCGCTCATGTTCTTTACCATGTTGGTTAAAGTTGTGATTTAATCGTTCAGCAAAGCCATCTCCATATTGCTAGCAGCCCCATAATTTCCTCTGTCATTTATAGCTCTAGAGTCTGACCAATGGTAATTATTGGAAGAGATTCTTTTCAATATGTCCACTGTTTTTGTGTATGATTTAGATAACAAGGCTCCATTAGCAGATGCATCAACGACCAATCTGGTTGCTTTGTTCAGTCCATTGTAAAATGTTTCTATTTGAATACACTTTGGCAAACCATGGTATAGACATCTTCTGAGCAACTCTTTAAACCTTTCCCATGACTTAATCACGGATTCTCCTCCTCTTTGCTGGAGTTGTTGATGTCTCCTCTAAATTTGGCATTTTTACTTGGGGGAAGTACTTTATCAGGAATTTCTCAGCGAGGTTGTTCCAAAAGGTAATAGATTCTGCTAGCATAGAGTTCAGCCAGTCTCTTGCCTTGTCCCTCAATGAATACGGGAACAATTTCAACCTTAGTGCTTCTTTTTATACTCCTTGTATCTTAAAGGAATCACTGACTTCAAAGAAGTATCTTAGATGGAGATGTGAGTTTTCAGATGGATTCCCAAAGAATTGACCCACTATTTGAAGCATTTGGAACATAACAGGTTTCATCTCAAGCCTCTCTACTTCTATCTCTAGATCTGCTATAACTAGATGAAAACCGTGTAGTGTTGGAGCAGCGTAGGCTCTGATAGTTCTGTCTCCATCATTTGCCAACAGAATAGCGTTAAGAGGGAGAGCAACTGCTGGTTTAGCAACTCTCCCTCCTCTGTTATCTCCTTCAACTACTAGATTAGGGAGTCTTGGTGGTAGATCCATTGGGTTAGCTTCCACTTGTTGTCTACGATGTTCTCTTCTTCTACGATGAAACGTGCGTTCAATCTCGTTGTCTATAAAATACTCCAGCCCTTGTAGATCGTGCATCCACCTTCAAAATCCACCAAACGGTACTTAAGAGAAATTCTTCTAGCACAGATTATCTTAAACAAAAATATGAAGTGTAAAACAAAATCAATCCCCGGCAACGGCGCCAAAAACTTGTTGGGCTAGATCTATGTCCCTTGTGCAAGTGTACACAATTGTCACAGCAAGTAATAAAAAGTTCGTATCCACAGGGATTGATTGTTACGCACTTCAATAGTCACTTAAGATGAGGGGGGTGGTTAAACAAGCAAAGTATTTATAACAAATAGGAAAACTAAAGTAAGTCAACCCAAAAAATACACCAATGAACTACTGTTAAAATAAATTAAAGACATATGACAGCAAAATGTCTGAGGAAACGTGCAAATATGAACTGAAATACTAATGTTAAAGTAAGGGGGAAGCGGCTAAGTGACTCTTGTGGACTTAAGCAAATGATGTTACAACATAAACGATGCTAGAACATTGGCCAAACATACATGGAATCTTTCCAGATTTCCCAGATTTTCTACTGTTAACATTCATAGACAAACAATAACAGCATATATGCACAGTTTTCATGACCAAGCTAGGTGATGCTTATCCCTAAGTCACCACACGCTACACTCAAGTAGACTTTAGCTCTAGATGAAGTATTTCGCTTCCTATTACGATTTTGCAAAAGTTAACAAGAAGGTATTCCAACATGGTGATCAAGCATATTGAAAATAAATTTATAAAACAATTTCAACTCAATGTTCTTCATCATTTAAAAATAGTAACGAAGTCTACAGCCATAAGGGTTCACAACAACCTCCCCTCACAAATTAGATTAGCTACGCAAAGTCATATAAGAAAATCAAATAAACACTAGAATGAAAATAAAACAAAGAGATTCAAAGATAAAGAGAAGGAGCTGAAGGTTTCAGCTCAAAGCGAAATCCTCCTGTTCTCTGTTTCAGCAGCAGATTTCTTGGCTTCTTCTTCCTCTTCCACGAGCAGCTAGAGAGTTTTTCTTGGAGAGTGGGATAGATGATTCCAAAATGGAGTGGGGAAGTCTTCTCTTTGGAGGTTGCCTTAAAGGGTTACTTTTATACCCATCCTTAATTTTAGGGCAACACAAAGGATAAAGTGTGCCCCAGCTCTAAATTCTAGATATTTCTCCGAGTTACTATGGTAAATCCCATCGAATAGTCATTTCACTGTCAGTTTGTCATTTTCTGCTGCTTTCTAAATCTGAATATGATGCTGTAGTATCGTCAAAGCTGTAGCAAAATGTACCAAAATTAGCTCAATTGCAATTGACAATACTACAATGTAGAAAGCTAGTATTTATGATCTTTTTAGCATAAAATCAGTGAATAAGGGTGCAAGTGATGCTATCTTTAGCTAATTTATACCAACATTATACCCAAATAACTCTCTATTTAGAGAGTTATCAACAAGCGCACACGGCCACAAGTAATACTTGGTAGTAATCCAAGGTCGAATCCTCAGGGACTTTTTGCTTTCAAAACAATTTTAAGGAAGTGAATAGTTCAAATATGCAATTGTGATTTAGGAAGAAAAATGTGATGAAATGTTGTCATTTTGGGTTTTAACTATCAAGAAATTTAATAAAACTCAACCTCTTTGCTTCCTACCTTAGTTTTGATGCAAAATATGGAAAACACACTATGATGAGAAAATGCACCAGGTGCAATTTTGGCTTTTCTTGAGAAACTAAGTTCTACTCTTTCACTACCGCTTTTGGTTGCTGCAGAGATTAGGGTAACATACAATCATATGCCTATGTGTGATTACAATCCTAGAGAATATCTACCAACTCACTTGCATTAGGAGTCAGAGGGCCTATGTCTAGGACCATGTTTTATACACTTATGCTTAAGTCACATTCCATATTGGTTTCCTATTATTTTACCTAACTCACCTTTTCCAAGGTTGAGCTTTGGTGTATAAATCAAGTTCCCACCGGTCGAATGAGAAAAAGATGTAAAGCGAAGTTTTTATAAACCAACCCAAAAAAGTGTCAGGCGCAATTATGGGTAAATCCCGAGCGTGTTGAAAATCAAATCATTTTGACTAAGGCATTCCACAAAGAGGTTGATAACTAATTTAGAACACAATTAAATGAATGTAAATGCACGAAAACATAAAGGAAGTATTTTTCATTGAATTTAAAAAAATAAATAAGTCGTATAAGGAGTTCTAGCTTGACCCTCTTCTCTCGAGCGTAAGGGAAGTTGAAACTCGCTAAAAAAGGTAAAAGTGTGAAAAACAAAGAAATGAACAATTAGAACATAAACATAAACCTTAAAAACGTGTTCTACAATTAGAGAGCATCTAAAAGAAGATGAAATAATGCTTGGAAGGGATGATTTGCTGATGGAGGGATGACTTCCTTTTATAGCACCATAGATTGGTTGAAACTCCCTACCATTTTAGGTGGAAATGAGTTGAGATTCACCTAACCTCCTCATTTGGAATTAGACTCACAGTTTTGAACATGTGAAAAATGTCCTCCTTGTCCTTCATTAATCAAAACGTGTGTTTTGACATTTTGTCCTCCAAAAATACACTAGGCGCAATTCTGCAAAAATAGATTTCTGTTATTTTCTTCCAACTTTGACCGCATTTTTCTTATATTTTTCTAATGTACCATAGTTTGACTTTTATGCAGAAATAATCTATGCATGTTCTACTTTAAGAATATGTGGTTCTGTTTGGCAAATAATGATGGGAAAAGGGTAAAAAACGTGGTCAAATAGCTCTACCGACACATGTTTCTACAGTAAAAAGTCAACTCTAACAATGACCTTCCCCTCGAGAAACCTCACCTTGAGGACGACTTTCTCTCTCAGAATACCTACTCACTACAGATGACTTTCCCCTCGAGGAAGACCTCACCTTGAGGATGACTTTCTCTCCATTAAAACCTGCTCCAAGAGAGAATTTATCACTACGAATGACCTTCCCCTTAAAGAATACCTTACTCTTGAGGATGACTTTCTCTCCCGGAAAACTTACTCCAAGAGAAAAACCTTATCACTACGAATGCCTTTCCCCTCGAGGAATACCTTACCCTTGAGGACGACTTTCTCTCCCAGAAGACCTACTCCAAGAGAAAGACGTTGTCATTGTAGACGACCTCCCCCTCAAGGAAGCCCTCACCCTTGACTTCGAGGATGACCTGCACTTAAAGATGACTTTCACTTAAACAATGGTTTTCCCTTCAAGGATGAGCCTCCATCAACTCAAAAAATGAGCTCTCATGGGAGAGGTCATTAGATCAGAGATAACTCATCCGCAACTAAAGATAAAGCTCCTAGTTGAGCTCATCATCGTCTAAAGGAAAGACTTCCACTTGATAACTCTTCCCTAACTAATGAGAGAACTTCCTCATCTCAGCTAAGGCGAGCTCTCATCAGACACCTCATCTCGGTCAAAACGATAAGCTCACATGAGACAGGTCACGTCGGCCTAAAAAGAACCATCGTATAGCTCCACTCTGGCTTAAGAATGAACTCTCATCATCAGATCATGTTCGAGCAAGCACGACACCCTACCTAAGAGTTGCTGACCTATACTCAATGGGGGCACCAAAATATAAAGTACGTATGTCAAACCTTAAGCGTCCAACTTAGATCAAGCTCCAACTTCAAACTCCTAAACACCCAGCTTAGCCCAAGCTCATTCAATCTCCATGCGCAAACTCTTAAGCGCGCAACTTTAGTAAAACTTCTCAAAGTTCTGAATCGAACTCTTTGGCTGAGTTTCTTAAAGTTCCCAACTCAAGCAACGTGCCATTAAGGTGAATGTATCTCCTAAGGCTAGATAGTAAACAGATCCTAAGACTATAACTTGCGAAGAGAGGGCTCACCTCAACCCCAACGATTAGCTCCCATCAGAGTAGCTCATATCGACATCATGGAAGAGCTATAAGATAGCTCACCTCTACATCAACAAATGAGCTTTCATTATAATAGCTCATCTCGACATCAATGATGAACTTTCATCAGAATAACTCATCTCGGCATCAACAATGAGTTCTAATCTGAATAGCTCAACTCGACATCAAGGAATAACCATCCGATACCTCACCTCAACCTCAATGAAAAGCTCTCAGGTAGCTCACTTTGACCTCAATAATGAACTTCCCATCAAACAGTTAATCACAATGACCAATGGATGAGCTTCCACCAGATAGCTCATCTCGACATGAAAGATAAGCCCTCATCAAAACTCATTTAAGCTAAAAAGAATGAACCGCCATCAGATATCGAAATCTTCAAGAAGTGACTAATCAAAATTACATCGACTTTGAAGACCGAGGCCACCTAGAGTCGAAAGTTCTAAAACTTAGCTCAAGCCTTGACGACAAGACCTTACTGAAAAGAGAGCATGACCAAACTTCTCATAGATCTTGTCACGTATTAATATAACCTATGAAACAGTCCTTTGACAAGTTAGCTTCCTAACTTACCAAAGTGAGGGTAAATATTGGAGGCAAAAATATGACTTACCATGTGGCGAGATATGTCCAAGCTACCGCCGAGCTCCTAAACTCACCTGTGGCTGAGCTGTTTAGCTCACCTATTGCCGAGCTCCTAAGCTCACATATGGCCGAGCTTCTTAACTCACCTATTGTCGAACTCCTAAGTTTACCTATGGTCGAGCTCATATGCTCACTTATGGCTAAGCTTGAGCTACTAAGCTCATCCATAGCCGACCTCAATCATTGCATACTTATGGCTCGACATCTAACCTCCTTGTCGTAACGGCCATAACGAACGTGTCTTTTCACTCCGCCTATAAAAGGATCTTCATTTCTCTTACTCAGGTATGCAATTCTACTCCAAGAATGACCTATTTGAGCTCCCACCTATACTGACTTGAGTATTGGAGTGTTTACTTTCTTTTTGCAGGTCCTAACTTGCATGAGCCTCACCTCGTCAGCTCAGCCAATTGCCACGTGGCCGACCTCGGCAGCTCGTCAAAATTTTGCATCAACATGCATAATAGATCGAATCAAAGGTCTTGCTTCAATTGCTCTTACAAAATGGAAGTGAGAAATAATATAATATGAAAAAATGGGAGTGGAGAAGAGAAGAGAAATTTGAGAATGGAAGAGAAATAAATGGAAGAGGGAAGAGAAGAGATGAGCGGCATCATTGTAATTACACAGTTCTTTTAATGGAATAAAATATTAATTTAGGTTACAAAAAGAAATTTTGAAATATTAGGTCATTTTAGGAGAGTAAAAACCTCTTTTTAGGTTGTTTGAGTCAATTTCCCCCACACATTCTTCTTCCTCCATTCTTCCTCTCTTGTAGCTGCCCCCTCTATTTGTATCGCCGACCACCATAGCTCCGGCAATCCAGCCACCCGAACAGCAGCATCCCGACGAACGCTGACCGCAGTGCCAACAGCGCAAACCCGGTGACTCGTGCAGTGGCTTGACTTCTCCAATCTGCAACAAACAGCGTGACTCACGAACCTCAGCGGCGGCCACCGTTTTGGACAGCAGTAGTGGCACGCATCAACTCCGGCGTCACTCCTCCCCCTTGCGCCTAGATCTGCGAAGCCCTCGAGCAACTCCAGCGATCTGTAATGGTGTTCTAGTAGCGGCACGACTTGGTTACTCTGACGAGAGCAGCACGTATAGTGGCGGCTCTCCCCTTGGCATTGCGTTTTCTGGCGATTTCTTCCCTCTCTACGGCGGCGACGCGTTTTCCACTGCCAAAACGTGAAAAGTAGCAGTCCGTGACATATTCTTCTTTTCGGAGAATTTCAATACTTACCCACACCCAATCAAAGCTCGATTCGTGATACCCACCCCCTTCGGCATTGGTTCGACGCTGACCCACGCTTGTTCAAGGCTAAATCGGTGTTACCCATCGCTTTTAGCATCAGACCAGCAAGCCTGAAGCCTTTCAAACTCGATTTTGGAAGCCCGAACCTCTTCGGCATTGACCCACTCTTAACCCAAGTGGTATTGGCGTGAGGTAGTAGGTAACGACTCATCTAAGATGGTTTTCGATTCAATTAAAGTGTTTTTAGTTAGTTTCTAATCCAAAGGTTTCATCTCTTTCAATTTAGGAATCTTTTGGTGGAGCTTAGGAGCATTAGGATCAGTGTTTTCGAGGTACACCCGAGCGCTCGCCACAGGCGAGAGGCGAGGCGATTTGGCCCAGGTGCGCCTTGCAAGATGCCTAGGCGAGCACCTTCAATTGGGTCCTAGGTGTCACAACCATACTAGTAGAGAGTAGGTTGTGATGCCCACATAGTGGACAAGTGGTGGCGACATGCATATGTCGCCTGTCGGACCATGTTGAGGGCCAAGAGAGAAGTGTCGTGATGCGACCAAGGAGGATGGTGCATCACCTATCACACCCCATGGATGTGCACAAGAATGCCTAGAGAAAGCGTATGCAGAATGCAAGGCGAAGGTGATGTTAGTGGCATCGGTGACAAGCTCAACGGGGACCAGTTGGGGCCCCAGCCCACGACCCTAGAAGTCGGGGTTTCATCGAGAGTTTGGACGAGTGGCTTTAGAGTTAGATGCATATTAGTGAGATATGCAAGCACGCCAAGTTTTGTGTCAATCGGAGTTCAGACGTGCACTCTACATTGACGAGTGACTCCTCGCCACTTTGCACGTACACGCTTGCCAGACCAAAAATGCCTTAGAATGTACTTTAAGGGGAGGCATGGTGTCAGCTCTCCACCACCCCTAGGCCCTATGGCCTGAGTGAGCTACCATATGGCACATGCATGTGTCATGGCGTGGGCAAGCGTTGCAAGACCAAGGTCTTGGGTATGTTCCTTCGAGAATGAGAATCTCAAGGACAGTGTCAGACGGCACGGGTGTGCCAGCTTTACGCCTCGTCCCATGGGCTGGAGGTTGCACATAGGGGTCGTTATGCGGTATAGTATGCTCGAACGAGCGCAAGAGTCGTCGTGCCTCGATAGTGTTCGAATGGCTAAATGTTGGGAAGGTCCCGATCATAAATACAAGTCCATGGGTCGGTTTTCGGTATGCATGCCCAAGTAAGCAATGAAGCCTGATGACATCCCGATGCTCGGGTGGCATCTTACAGTACCGGTGGGTACTCGATAAGTGAGAAAAAGCTAGTCATGGCCCGATAAGCGGCAAGACTCATCCCGGTTGCCGAGTTTAGTCATTCCTTGTCCGGATCTCGACATGAATCATCCTGGTAGTATCCAGTAAGGCCATTTAGCTCGTTATTGACTAGTTTCTCGACAGGAATAGTCTTACAGGCGCTCGATGGGCTCGATAAGTTAGTTTTGACATAGTTAAGCGGTAGGAATCTCCCGATTGTACCTGGTTGGCGTTTTAAGCTCGTTCTGATCCCGTCATAGGTAAAAACTCATCATGGTAATGTCCTGGCTCATCGTAGTAGCAGGACCGCCGAGTGGCCGAGAACCAAGATCATTTGAAATCAGTTGCGACGTCGCGTTTAAAAGACCTTGGCCTAGAGTATAGACAAGGTAGAGTCGTGTGGCTTGGCCTAGTGTAGAGTCAAGCCGGCTAGAGTCACGATAGAGTGGAAATGAAACTACGGGCGACGTGCATTGCTGAGACATGTTAGAATTTCGCTGCAAGTGAAGCTAGGTCGAGGAAGAAAGAACATCGCCCAAGGTCCGACCAAGCCAAAAAAAGCGTGAAAAGTGGATTGGGGCTAAAGTTCCCTGTAAGGCTGGCCATGGTTGAGCTTAGATCATGGTGCCGCACGGTTGAAAATTGTATGACCGTGACATTTGGTATCAGAGCCATTCTTTGTGCATTTAGTCAGACAGTTTGACAAGCCATGTGCAGATTGAAGACTCCACAATTGTGTCAAGAGTGCCAGTTTGGGCAGGGCAATTGCGTCAGTCAGTATCAGAGGTAGTAGAGAAGGGTTAAAGATGGGTTTCTTGAAACTCATGATGTCAAGAGTAGACAATGGATTGGGGGAAGTCCATCCCGTAAAAAAGTGAAAACCAAGCTTAATTGCTAAGGGCTTGGGTGTTCTGTGGAACAAGTGAAGAAACCGAAGGCGAACCAGGTAGGGTGTCTTCAAAAGAGCCAGTACCATCAGAGGGATAGTGTCAATGGCTGCAAGCAGACAAATCGAGGTCAATGTGACATGCACGGATAAAATGCAAGAGATGCATCAAGTAAATCCGCAGATGGTGGATAGAGTGGCTGAATAGAGAGCCAGTTCGAGAAAGGGAAGTGACCCGAGATAATGGGTTGCTTGCCCCAAGTTGTGCTCGAGACGTGAGCACGTGTGTCCCTTAAGTTGAAACACTCTAGTGTAATACGAGCTTGTAGGTGCGCTCAAAAGAATGAGCTAGGTTGCATGACGAGTTTAGAGTGACGACTTCGCAGAGAAGTTCAGAGGCTAGTGTTTGCTGAAGAAGGAGTGTCAGCTTTGTGCGATTGTGTTCGTGGGAAGCTGCAGGTAGAGAAGAGTCGTGTAGCGTATTCGCCATATGAAGGTGGCATGAAGGCAGTCGTGTGGGTTGTCCGTGGAAGCTACAGGCAGAGAACAGTCGTGCAGCGTTTTAGCCACATGAAGGTGGCGTGTAGACAGCCATGTGTTTGTTGGGGCAGAAGTTCCCCAGTGTTGTGTGTTGTTGGGCAGAGTTGTTCGGGGCAAAGAATTTTCCATAGATGACGCATGAAGAGTGCTCAGTTGTTTGCCGTGGCAATGTTGCGAGTCTCGGGGCCAAGTCCTAAAGTTGGACGCGTGAAGGTCCGTGGGTGGGATAGCTAATTGATAGTGTGCAAGTTCCGTATTCAGTCTGATGCACGATTATTTAAAAACCGATCAATTTGTAACCAGTCTGAAGTTGGAGTATTGGGTCGTCATCGGAATGATGCCAAGTTTAAGTAGGGGATAGTGTTACAATCCTAACTGTTATCTTTGGATTGTACCTCATGAGTATGTCATCGAGGACGATGACAGTTTAAATGGGGGAGAATGTCAAAACCATAGTAGTAGAGAGTAGGTTGTTGACTGGGCGTTTATGCTGAACGCACGCACTAAGCGTGGTAACAATTCTATAGATTCAAGCGCACACCTGTCAGAGTAATATAAAATGGATGGAGTATCCAAGTATCGATCCACAAGGACTTTTAAATAATTTCCAAACTCTAAAGTTTTAATGAATAGTGAACGTTGAAATGAGTGATTCTTGTAAAATGGGAAGTGGTCACAAATAATGGTTTTGGATTTGGGATTTGGTCTTATAATGGTAAAACCTAGCCCGAATTACTTCAAGTTAGCCAACAAAGAATCAAGGATACGCTAAGGACGATATGCATTTTACTGTAGGAACCAACGACTACGCTTTTCACTTGACTTATGTCTAAGCAAGTTCAAAGTCCTAAGACATTCCCTAATATGTCTATTATGAGAGATATCTTAGTTTTAGGATGGAAATAGTCGCAACCTCGGGTTAAGGTCCTATGTCTAGGCTACTTAAGCGGAACCCTTATGTCTAAGGCGCTCCTCTCCTCGGTTTAACCACTCAACAATGCAAATAAGCAACCTTTTCAGTATTGACTTGTTAAGACTTACAGTGGCCTTCTCTAAATCCTAACTTTTTGGAAAAACATGTTGAGCAATGAATGAAAAACAAAAACACTACTTCTTAGCAACCTTTTTTAGAAATAAAAGGCTAACTATCCATAACCGGGCTAGAGACGGGAATTTAGAAAGACATATTGAAGAAAATACAGCAAGTAAAATGGTTGAAATTGGAATGCATGTGTGAAAAACAAATGTTAACTAACGGAGAGTTTTTCTTGGGATTGAGAGCTTCGCCCTTCTCTTTCAAGCAAGGGGGAGTGTCACGTGCTCTTTCCTCCAAAAACACAACTCTCTTAACTAAAAAATAAAGTAAAGGCAAAGGGAAGATAATCAAAGTGCTGGATTTTTATATATTTGAATAAGTAGAAAATAACTAAGTACAAATGGAAATAAAACAAAGCTCAATAAAGGAATGTAAAGTGCTCGGGATTTAAAACCAAAAGCAACTAATGAAAGCAACTAAAAAGTACTTAGAAAGCAACAAAGAAACACTAAAAGTAATCAAGAGAAGGAAGCAACGCTTGATGAATTTGGTGGAGAAGCTGTGCAGAATTGGTTAGGTAGGTCCTAAAACAATGGTGAATCACCCATTTCCAACTCCTTTGACTGACTAAATCGTGCTCAAACTGATAGTGGAACACTTCTTCTACACGTATGCATCGGTTGGAACCACCAAAACGCATTGGAAGACGCGTTTCATTAAGGGCAAAGTTGGAAGAAAAACTGTTTTCTGCAGCCTTCCCAAGCTTCTGGCGCCTCCCATGTAAATATTTCCGTCTTTTTGCTTCTTTTGATTAATTTGCACTCCCAAATGGTCCTAAAATGTCATAAATACAATATAAGCCAACCACAAACCATCATATATGAATTTTGCATGAATTGGAACTCAAACGACCGAGAAAAAGTCCGAAACAAAGTTAAAATATAGTAAAAACAGCATCTAAAACCTTCTTTTTACGCATGTAAACAAGCGTAATCACACCCCCAAACTTAACTTTTTGCTTGTCATCAAGCAAAACTTAGCAACTTTAATCAGCTTTCTAACACATGGATAAGGTAAAGCAAAAGCAACCGAGATGTTCAATCATAAATTGTCTCAGGGAAAAGATGTCAAAGCCTACCATTCTATTGTCTTTGTAAGCTTAGTCACTATAAACCAAGTTTGAAATGATAAAAACTCTCTTTCAAAATTCTTTTTCCTTTCAAAAACAGAAAACGTTTTCAAATATCCCTAAGGAATCTGCACACTCCCTTCTTACATTAAGACTTTTACATCTGAAAGACAGGCTACTAGCCCCTGAGGTTTCCACACACTAACATCGGTTTCAACCACAGCTACTCGTAGAAAGACTTTGAAACTAACAGCTAGGTCATAAGACGACGACAATGAGAAACACGAAGTCACTTATCACCATCCTTACTGCTATTTTCAAAGTCAACACCCAACCTAAAACTAAATGAGTGTCTACAGTAGGACTCGGGAATCATAAAACATTTTCTTTAACTCTCATTGTTTTTACCACTCTTTTCTTTCTAACACAAGTCTTTTCCCCACTCTTATTTTCTCTCAACAAGACTCTTTTTACTCTTTTGCAACTTTTGTCTTTTTTTTTTTTAAGCTAAGTGCTTTTCAACACTTTCTTTCTTTCCAACTGACTTTTTTTCAAAAGAAAATAGCATGATTTTTCAAATATAAAACACTTTATCTTTCTGAAACAATGACTGACACAACGACTGTCCCCCCCAAACTTAAGAGAGACAGTGTCCTCACTGGGAAAAGACTTTTGCATCTGATGAAAAAGGCTTAACAGTAAAAAGGACAAGGACTTTCTATATAGGGGCAAAGAAAAAGCTTAAAGTCTGTAAAGATCAAAAAGACATAAAAGAAAATGAGTTTATCACATAAACGAAGGAAATAGCTCAAAGCTTAGTCAGGCATAGAACAGAAAACTCAACAATCTCTTAGAATCATCATTGACATGAAATCACATGCACAGCACAGATGCTTCAAAGTAGCCATGTGAAAAAGCTAAACTAAGGTTAAGTGAAGGCATACTTTAAGTGTTCAGAAGATAAACGATACTAATTTATGCATGCTTCAACTGAGCTTGAAACATAATCAATACAAAAAACATGCGTAGTAAGGCTAGAATATGCAAACGACATCATTAACCAAAAGAATAAAACACAAAAAATAGCAAAGAAAGAACCTCCCTTTCATGAAGTTGGAGGTTGTGGACTAGGATCAGTGTCGATTCTAGAAGATGGATGACCAAGGATAGCAGCTAGCACTGGAGGCCATGAAGGTAAAACCGCAAAATCCAATGAAGCCCTCAAGTTGTAGATATGTTGCACGACTTCTCGAACCTGATCTCGCAGCTGTTGGTTCTCCTCTCGGAGACGACGGATCTCCAATGTATGAGACGTCCCAGTACCTTCCCTTCTTTGTAGCGCATGGGCGATAATTCTCTGAATATTCTTCTCGTCCACAACTGGAACATTCCCTAATATTTTTCGAAATGCACGTTTATGCTGAACGCACGCACTAAGCGTGGTAACAATTCTATAGATGCAAGCGCACACCTGTCAGAGTAATATAAAATGGATGGAGTATCCAAGTATCGATCCTCAAGGACTTCTAAATAATTTCCAAACTCTAAAGTTTTAATGAATAGTAAACGTTGAAATGAGTGATTCTTGTAAAATGGGAAGTGGTCACAAATAATGGTTTTGGATTTGGGATTTGGTCTTATAATGGTAAAACCTAGCCCGAATTACTTCAAGTTAGCCAACAAAGAATCAAGGATACGCTAAGGACGATATGCATTTTACTGTAGGAACCAACGACTACGCTTTTCACTTGACTTATGTCTAAGCAAGTTCAAAGTCCTAAGACATTCCCTAATATGTCTATTATGAGAGATATCTTAGTTTTAGGATGGAAATAGTCGCAACCTCGGGTTAAGGTCCTATGTCTAGGCTACTTAAGCGGAACCCCTATGTCTAAGACGCTCCTCTCCTCGATTTAACCACTCAACAATGCAAATAAGCAACCTTTTCAGTATTGACTTGTTAAGACTTACAGTGGCCTTCTCTAAATCCTAACTTTTTGGAAAAACATGTTGAACAATGAATGAAAAGCAAAAACACTACTTCTTAGCAACCCTTTTTAGAAATAAAAGGCTAACTATCCATAACCGGGCTAGAGACGGGAATTTAGAAAGACATATTGAAGAAAATACAGCAAGTAAAATGGTTGAAATTGGAATGCATATGTGAAAAACAAAAGTTAACTAACGGAGAGTTTTTCTCGGGATTGAGAGCTTCGCCCTTCTCTTTCAAGCAAGGGGGAGTTTCACGTGCTCTTTCCTCCAAAAACACAACTCTCTTAACTAAAAAATAAAGTAAAGGCAAAGGGAAGATAAGCAAAGTGCTGGATTTTTATATATTTGAATAAGTAGAAAATAACTAAGTACAAATGGAAATAAAACAAAGCTCAATAATGGAATGTAAAGTGCTCGGGATTTAAAAACCAAAAGGAACTAATGAAAGCAACTAAAAAGTACTTAGAAAGCAACAAAGAAACACTAAAAGTGATCAAGAGAAGGAAGCAAGGCTTGATGAATTTGGTGGAGAAGCTGCTGGAATTTATAGCTGTGCAGAATTGATTAGGTAGGTCCTAAAACGATGGTGAATCACCCATTTCCAACTCCTTTGACTGACTAAATCGTGCTCAAACTGATAGTGGAACACTTCTTCTACACGTATGCATCGGTTGGAACCACCAAAACGCATTGGAAGATGCGTTTCATTAAGGGCAAAGTTGGAAGAAAAACGGTTTTCTGCAGCCTTCCCAGGCGCCTGGTGTGATGGTCGTACATTCTTCAACCGTGCGGCACCATGATCTAAGCTCGACCATGGCCAGCCTTACGAGGAACTCTAGCTCCAATCCACTTATTGCGCCCCTTTGTGGCTTCGTCGAACCTTAGGCGAGGTTTCTTCCTCGATCGAGCTTCAACCGTCCCGCTCCTACGATGAGCCAGGACCTTACCAGGATGAGTTCTGACCAATAACGGGGCCAGAACGAGCTTAAAACGCCAACCGGGTACAACCGGGAGATTCCTGCCGCTTAACTATGTCATAACTAGCTTATCGGACCCATCGGACGCCTCTAAGACCATTTCTACCGAGAAACTAGTCAATAACGGGCTAAACGGCCTTACCGGGTACTGCCGGGATGATTCCTGTCGACTTCCGGACAAGGAATGACTAAACTTGGCAACCGGGATGAGTCTTGCCGCTTACCGGGCCAAGACTAGCTTTTTCTCCCTGTAAGGCTGGCCATGGTTGAGCTTAGATCATGGCGCCGCACGGTTGAAAATTGTACGACTGTGACACTAGGCGCGCCTCTCGCTTGAGGCAATCTGCCCTATTATTTTTTTTATATTTTTAATGTGTTTTTTTTAAACACCCTTCTCCTTCGAGAAAAACCTACAAGGCCTAACCCTTCTCTCTCTACCTCTCCTCTCGACATTCATCTTCATTTCACCACCCTCAATCTCCATTCGCCCGCTCCCGTCTTCAACCATCGCCGTAGTCGCTGTCGTCAACTGTCACCGTCGTCTCCTATTGTCGCTGCTGCCTACTCCGTCTGTTGCTACCTCAGCTCATTCGTAGGTTTTTTTTTTTAAATTCTTTTATCTCATTTGTTCTTTTTCTTTTCCTCTCTTTCATTGAATCATTTCACACCCATTCTTTCTAAATCTTCACCATGGTTTCTTCACAGTGGATCTTTCCTTTACCTTTCTTTTATTTGTTTATTTTTTTATCTTCCAAATTTTAATTTTAATAGGATGGAAGAAGATGGAAACAAACGTAAGCATCTCAGTTGGAATTACATCATATTGGATGATCCGCAAGATACAAACATGTGCAAGTGCATGTTTTGTGGAAAAGTTTCTAAAGGTGGAATTTGTTGAGCAACACAACATTTGGTTGGGAGAAATCGAAATGTAAAGGCATGTTTGAAATGCTATGTGAGAGAAGAATTGAAGGAGTATCAAATAAGAACAAAATTAAGAAGGAAAGAGAGTAATGCCCTCCCAACATATGAGGATTTAACCTTGATTGAAGAAGATGAAGAAGATGAGATGGAAGTAGTTGGTGGTAATGGATCAACATCAACCCCAACGGACAAGCGAACAAGTACAGGTGATAATGTGAGTAGTATGGGTGGAAAGGGAGATGAAGAGGAACTGAAGGAGGAAGTTGTAGTAACTCTTATAGTCAATCACAGTTAAAACCACCTCGACCAAAAGGGCCAATGGATAAATTTGCTTATCAACATCCTAGAAAAGTTGTTGATGATAGAAATCGATTGAAGAGGTTGAAGCAATCCACTATTACTGAAAAATATGATAAAGAGATGAGGGATGGTACAGTGCAATTCATCATGCATTGGATATCAAGCAGGTATTCCTCTAAATACTAATTGCTTGAGAAGTTTTGAAGTAATACTAGAAGCTGTGGGACAATTTGGTCCTTGTTTGATACCTCCTTCTTATCATGAAGCTTAAGTAACGTACTTGAAAAAAGAAATACAGTACACAAAAAATATAATGGGCGATCATGAGGTAGAATGAAAGAGTAATGGTTGTTCGTTGATGTCAGATGGGTGGACTAACAGGAGGGATAGGACACTAATCAACTTTTTGGTTCATTCATCTGTTCGAACGATATTTTTGGAATCCATCGATGCATCTTCATGCATAAAAACTGGAGAAAAGATTTTTCAACTTTTAGATGGCATGGTAAATAAAATTGGAGAAGAAAATGTTGTCCAAGTTGTGACGGATAATGCCTCAAACTACGTCCTAGCTAGCAAACTTTTAGAAGCCAAACGACCTCATCTATATTGGACACCATGTGCAACTCATTGTTTAGATTTAATTTTAGAGGATATTGGAAAGATTGATCAGGTTAAAAGGTGTCTTAGAAAGGCTGTGGCACTTAGTGGTTTTATTTACAATCACTTGTATGTGCTAAGAGAATTTACTAATCAACATGAATTGGTAAGACCAGCAGTGACTCACTTTGCAACTTCATTTTTAACCTAGTTAGTATTCACAAAAATAAAGCTAATTTGGGGAAGATGTTTATTTCTGAGAAGTGGACAACCTCTAAATGGGCGAAGGACCCAAAAGGGAAGAGAGCAGCTGAAACCGTTATGATGTCGTCCTTTTGGAATTCGGTTGTGTATACTTTGAAGGCATCGAGTCCTTTAGTTCGTGTGTTGAGGCTCATTGATGGTGATAATCCAGCTATGGGTTATATTTACGAAGCTATGGATAGGGCAAAAGAGGTGATTAAGAGTGGTTTCAATGAAAATGAGGCGAAGTATAACCGATTTGGGAGATTATTGATAAAAGGTGGGATTACCAACTTCATCGGCCTTTACATACAACCGGATATTATTTGAATCCATCTTTTTTCAATGACAACAAAGAGAGAATTATGCAAGATCCTGAGGTCATGGATGGTCTGATCAGAGTTGTGGAACAATTAATACCATTTATCGATGACTAAGTTCAATGTACAATCGAATTAGAATTGTACAATGAAGTGAAAAGCATGTTTGGGAGTACTTTAGCAGTAAGGATGAGGGGTGTTAAAACACCAGGTAATGATATTATTTATTACTTTTAGTTTTAATAGACATATCTAAGTTTGAACTACTAAAAGTCTAAATCATTTGTTTAATATGTGCACTACTGCATGGTGGTCTCTTTATGGCGTCAATGCTCCAATTTTACGAAAGTTAGTCATGAGAGTCCTTAATCTAACGTGCAACGCTTCTGGTGTGAGTGCAATTGGAGTGTTTTTGCACACGTAAGTGAGAATAATTTGGTTTTTCCATTGTTAATTGAAGATTTAAAAATTCAATTTTGACTCTAAATTCGTTAATAATTTATTAATTTTGTAGATTCATTCCAAGGAGAGGAACATGTTAGAGCAAAAACGTCTTAATGACTTGGTTTATGTAAAATATAACCTAGCACTTAAAGAGCGCTATACTCTATTGGACCAACTTGATCCGATTTCTTTGGATCATATTAATGAAAGTAATAAATGGTTGATTGGAACACTCGAAGAAGAAGGTAGTTAAGAAGAAAATGAATTGATCTTTGATGATGATGACCTCGCATGGGGAGATGTAGCCGAGGCTAGTGGTGTTGGAGAGCCCATAAGACAAACTAGATCTACATCAACAAGATCTAAAGGAAAGTCGTCTGCTACTCCCACTCCCACAACTTCTAGAGTTCGAAAATCAGTACCAGTGGTGGTTAGTGATGATGATGATGACACCAAAGAATAAGAATTAGAAAAGGAAGATTGTGAGGACGACCAAAATGAACGGAATTTAGATTTAGATGAGGATGATGATCTTTGATCACTTATATTTACTTTTGTTCTATTCCAGACTCTAGTATTGCTTAATGTTGCTTGTCTTTATTTGGAACTAAACTTATAGAATTTGGTTTTTTTATGTATCTTGTTGACATTTACTATGATACTATTTTGGTATTGATTTTTTAAAGGTTTACTATATAAATTTATGCACTATATATATCGACCCCCAACCATTTACCATTTACTATGACCAAGATGAATGGTCGGGGGTCGATATGCCAACTCTGGACAAAGATGAGTGTCTAGGCCTTAGCTATGCGTGGTTAGGGGTCGACGTAGTGAGTCTTAGTGGAAGGCAAGTATTGGGGTCTTGAGAGGAAATGACAATGGCCAATATGTTGCAAAGTCATTGATGTCTTAGCTATGCGTGGTTAAGGGTCAGTGTAACAGTTCGGGGCCTTGGGAAAATGGTCAGGGGTAGAACGCCAAGCGCCATAGAGAAGTGTCGAGGCATTGGCTATGCGTGGTCAAGGATTGGTATGACTCGAAAGAGTAAGTCTTGGAGGAATAGGAAAGAGAACTGTAGTGAATTTTGTCATATGAGACTTGGACTGCGCATGTAGGATGCATGTTTAATCAAGCATGTGCATAAACTGTTTCTTTTATTTAAAGCAATGATATTAACGATAAGCATGATATTTTTGTTGTTTTATAAACATGTTGTTTATATGTGACCCTTCAAGTAAGGTATGCTTATTGAGTACTAATGTTAGTACTCACCCTCCTCCCCTTTCTCCTTCAGATTTTGTAGATAATGAGGTAATCTTGCGAGAATGGTGATAGAGAGAAGGAAACTTGACTGGAAGGACTATATAGCGCTGCATCATTTTATTTTCACTATCTAGATAGGATAGTTGGAGTTGTTTCTTATTTATTTATTTTTCTTTTTTTTAGTTTGAGTTGTTATTTGGTTGATAGGTTAGTTTTATTTAGTTCCTATTTGAAGGATTTTTTAAACTGCCAAGTTGTAACTCTTTTGAGAACTCTATTTAACAGGGTTGAAACTTATTGAGGTTATAGATTAATAATTTTGTTCAAATCGAAAAATAAACTAAACTAGCTTTTACTTCTTTGGTATTTTGAAAGTTGATTTTGAGACTTAGTAAGGTTAGTAAAGTTGCTTAATTGAAGTTGCTGTTTAAAATGTAGTTATGTTCTCATGTTCTTTGGGTTGTGTTGAGCTGAATAGGAGATTTTAGTAACGTGTCCCTTTTGAGTTGTTAGAAATTTGAGGGGCGTTACAGACTGGTCTAAAAACTAGGTCGTTTAGTTTTATGGTCTTTCTTGGTCTCCTTTCTATCACCAGGTACGTGGACTTGTTATCTTATGGTTGATTGACTTACGGACTTATTATTCTTTATGTTTTTACTTGATTTGCTTATGTTTTCTTATGTTTGTTTTATGAGTTGTTATGTTGATGCTTGTGTGTTAGTTAGACATAGGATGCTCCCTAGTTAACTAAATAGTTGTGTGCTTAACTTCGTGATGCTTTTGCTAATGTGTATTGTGACTCAAGGTGAGTCATTCTCTTATTTTATTGTTGCTTATTAGCGAGTGAGCATAGAGTTGGAAACTGTTGGATTAAAGTTCTAGTATAAGAGTAGTGCAGTGGAAACGTGGTGAGAATCTATTATCGTTTTGTGTTGCTAGTAGTTTAATTCTCTAATACGAGTGGAACTTTTAGGTTTTTAGTAACAGTCCTTGTTTGTTTGTACCCTTCTTCTCTTGAAAGTGATAGTATTGTAATTATCATAGCTTTAAGTATTCTTTTTTAAATTGGTCCTTGTTCCCTCTATTCAGTTTTGTAAGCGAGTCTTAAGTTAGAATCATTAAGTTGTTCGGTAGGTTATGATTGACCCAAAATTTATGGTACTACAATTCCTTTGGTATATTTTTTTTTTTCTTACCATTCACTCTATATATTTGCTTTCTATGTTGTTCATTAAAAAGAACGATTTTATATAAATTTGAGATTTTTTAAATAAATTATTTAATATTAAATAATAATATCAATTATATCTTTTTTTTAATTATACAATTGATGATACTTTCAATGGATTATATATATATATATATATATATATATTTACTTCCAGTGGATTATATTTATAACTTATCAAATTAGAAGAATAATATTTATTTTTAATGGAAACCATTTTTATTTGAATTATAAATTAATACTAATTTCAGAAGAAATCATCATGTCCACTTAAGATATGTTTGAAAGTGATGGTAGGATGAGTGATTTTTAAAAAAGAGTTTTAAGTATAATTAATTTTTCAAAATAACCTTTCAAATGATACTTTAAAATCAATTTAAGGTGATTTTAAACTTTCCTAAAATTAAATTTTTAATTTGTCAAGTGTGCTTAGTAGTGATGGTAGAATTAGTAATTCTGAAAAAAAAAATTTAAGTATAATTGATTTAAAAAGACTTTTCATGTCATTCCCATTTAGGTCCGATTTTGATCTCAATTTAAGGGACACTGATTTTAACAACGACAAAAGTAATTTTGATTACTCCCAAATACACCTTAAGGTTTAAATTGTAATCCAAATTTTCTTCTTGATATATTCGTCTTTAGGGAAGAAGATTTTAACTATATATATATATATATATATTTTGTAGTAGTGGGCGTGAGGGATAACTTACAATCTCTTGGTTGAATTAATTAGGTTGAAATAATAAATTAAAATTTTCAGATCTGGAAAAAGGAATTTCTAATTAAATCTTAATTTAGAAATTTAATTTTCATTTTTTAGATTATATAATTAATTTTCATTTTTTAGATTATATCTTGTTATATCTTTAGGTTTCAAAACCAAATCATTCTCCTAAATTTTGGATTTACACGCTGCCCCCTCCTCCCCAGCCCCACCCTCTCGCCTGCGACTCCCTGTGCGACGGCGAACGGCGAACGGCGGCGCAAACCCCTACGGCGAGGCATCCCCTGCAGCGGCGGCTCAGCAACAACAGACTGGCAGCGCGTTCCTCTCTGTGAAGGAGTCATCACCCGCAGTAGACTTCTTCCACCGGGTGGAATTTTGAAGGTAAACTTGAAATGTCAAGGAGCAACTAAGCTCATGGATTGCTATTCATTGTTCTATAGCTACCTAGACCATTTATCACTGTTAGGTATTTCTTTCAATATTGTTGTGACTTGTGAGTAACAAATGAACTGCATATTCTTTTTCCATAGAAAAAATTTATTAGGATTCAAATGTTCTTTTGAATAACCATGCTGCCTAAAATCTAGTGTGGAGGGGAGAGCATATTCCCTACTTTGCTGTGGGATTGTTTGCTATAATATGTTATTTTAACATATGATTTAACATTTGGTCATCAATAATTCTTGTGGTCTATTGTGGTATGGTATCTGAGTGATTTGAAAAGCTTGAATTCATGTGCACCTAAGGTTTACTTTCCTTGTGTCTTGTGGTTCATGAAAATATATCATAGTGGTATACCATATTCTGTGCCTATTTTATTTTTCAATCAAAATAATTAGAGTAATTACATTTTTGGTTGACATTGCCAAAAATGTTTTACCTCTCGCTTTGATATGCCTTCCTCGTTGTTCCTTTCACTCTCTTCAATAGAGCTTCTCTATTGAAGAGAGAAGCTCATGATTGTATGCTTCCCAATTAGACATTGCAAGACGAAATTTCATGCATCAGTGAGACAGTGCAAGACAAAAGATAAAAAATGAAACTGATGTGGCCTTACAATCCAAAAACACAGCAAAAACCCCAGTCCAACAAAATCAAATCAAATTAAAGGTGACAGAGTGAGATTGATAGACAAGAGAGAGCTGAGGTGAGAGAAAGAGAAATTTTAATATTTTTATGGTTTTAAATCTAGGATATAACTGTAAATCCTATGATGGCCACCTACCTTAGGAATTCATTTCTATGTATTTTTCGGCACCAATGTCTTTTACGCATAAGCTTGCCCAGACACTCACGGATATAAAAAAGAACGTCTAGGATATAATTGTAAATTCATGTTTAAAAGTTCTAATATAATACTCTTTATAAACATAGGGTGTTTCTCTTTGCTTTTTACAAAAATCCCCCTTGGGGTTGGCTTCTTGGTGACGAATGCTGGAGCTGATAGCGCTCAAGTTTGACAACAGTCACTACAGACCATGATGAGCACACTATCGGTGAAAATGGTTGAGTCTTTCTCTCTATTCAGAACCTTTGCAACCTTTCCCTCTTCTCAGCGAGGTTTGCTTTGATCTTTTCGTGCTCTCTATTTTGTACAATTTTTAAAGGATTGAAACTCAGAGTGACACAAATTATGATATTATAGGTGTTCCAAATTATGGGCTTGTTCCATTCTTGCATCAAAATAGAGGATCAAGGGTGAGTTTTTCTAAAATGACATGGAGTTTGGAAAAATGCAGAACACGTGTGGACAATAGTTTGCAAGCCATTTGCCCTGCCTCTGAAGCTTTTGCTCAAGCGGCTGTTGAAGCACTTAAAGCTGGAAAGGTGATCGCCGTCCCAACTGATACTCTCTACGGGCTCGCTTGTGATGCTTGGTACACCATTCCCGCTAACGAGTTGTTTACGCAATTGCCTTTTCTCTTTTTAGTGTTCTTATTCTTTTCGTTGTGGAAATTCGGGTGACAACGCCTTTATTTTATTCTTTTCCTGATGATAAAAGTATTTTATCAATAGTATTACTACCAAAGCCTTCATCTGGGAGGTCTAGGTGGAACAGAACCTCCAAATCTTCCACATTTATTTTTTCGTTTCTTTTTCTTAAATGAGAAATTGAGCTTTCATGATGGACTTCATTAAAAATGAAGGTAATGTTTCCGATCCTTTTTAGTACAATGTTTCTTTTGTGGTGAGAGGTCTTTACTGACGAGTGCGTGTCTCACTCCATTGGTTTGGTCATTGCCATGGGTGGTGAGCGTATGAGTGCTGATGGTAGGTCTCTGGTGGCAGCAAATATTGAGAGTTTTTTGAGTTGGTAGATAGTCTTCAAGGAGAATTGTGGTAGTAGTGAAGAGCAGTTTGGGGAGGTCATCTTACCCAATTCTGTTACTAAGTGGCATCAGTGACAGAGTTAGGGTTGTAATTCGATATCATATACAGTAGGCGGCTCTTCTAGAAAAGATGTCTTTCATTTCTGTGGGAGGATGTCAGTTTTTTTGGGCTTCTGGGAAAAGAGATGTGCTCATTTTGTTTGGGTGTTCCATCACGTTTGAAGGATCATCTTATCCTGTGCATTTCTTCCTGGATGATGGTCCAGTGGTTGGTGTTGGGGTAGGTTGCTGGAAGTTGCAGGGGCAGACAATTCAGCTAGAATGGGCCTGATAGAACGTGTCACTGATGAAGGAGGTGTTGTATTTGTGGATAAGGGAAAGATCCTTTGGTGTGCAACATTCTCTTATTATTTTGTTGATCATCTAGCTCGAGAGAAATAAGAGAATGTTATAGTGATTGAGAGCCCTTGGGAGAGGTGTGATCTGTGGTTGGGTTCCCTTAGGGGTGTTAGTTTCTAAGGATTTCTATAATTATCCTCCATTTCTCATTCTCAGTGGCCAGGCTCCTTTTGTAATCTCTTGTTTGTAACTCCGTGTATTTTCTGTACAGGATAGTTTTGTGGTAGACCTTTGTAGCTTTTTTGTATTGAGTCTGTTTGTATTCTTTCCTTTATCTTGATGAAAATTTGGGTTTTCATCAATAATAATAAAAATAAAGAAATAGACCTTACATAAGATTATATTATGGAACTCCAATGTCAATATTTGTAACCCTGATTTATGCCTAGACAGTTGACTGTTTGAAAAGTAGATAAAATTATCTTTGATTATATTCTCAATTTGTTCCTCAAGATAGTTTGGTCTTTTCAATGATATATTTACTTTTATTCGGTTGCCCGTATCTCTCTTTCTGCCCTATTCTTGTTCTCGAATCCACTATTTTGCATAAAATAGTCATACTATGATTTGGATTCTGGGGGTCAATACTTATGAAATACATCATTGTGTCAGGACATAATACTTACCACACTCTTAATGATCCAAAATTGAGGGATTTTTAGGAAATACATCATTGTGTTAGGCCGAAATTGTTACCCACACTCTTCTGATCTGATAATGGTTATTAACTATGTATCCTTGTTGAATAATCTTGTACATCTTTTAAGACTTTCTTCTTTAGAGGAAGCATATCTTATAATTGTGTCAAATCGAGAGATGTGTTTTTCAGAAAGGAGGGTAACATGGTATTCATTTCAGAAGCGCATATGCAAAATGTTTGAAGAAAATATAAGAGAGATGTTTTCCTGTTTGTGAAGTTATATAATACACAAAGTAACCATCTCTAAACTTAATAATGTTGCATTTTGAATTTATTTAACTGTGGTTTCCATGGGGATTAATTTTGCAGTTCTTTGGAGGCAGTCAATAGGATTTATGAGATTAAAGGACGTAAACTTACGAGTCCTCTCGCCATTTGTGTTGGTGATGTTGCTGACATAACTCGTTTTGCTGTAATAGACCATTTGCCTCCTGGTTTGCTTGATTCTCTCCTTCCAGGGCCCGTAACTGTTGTACTAAAAAGAGGTTTGTATTACAAATCAGCTTCTTAGTGTTTAGGTAATAAATACTGCATTGAGTTTGAAAGTACTTTTGACAATAAACCTTTACGACATTATTTGACTTACAATAAATGAAAAATAAGCAGCTTGAATAATTATTTTTATGTGTAGGGTACTTGATAATTTTTGGCAGGTTATAATAATCTTTTCGATTTTCAGTTCTTTTTATCTGATCCCATATCATTTCAATCTTGACGGCTTGTGGCTTATACTCAACAAGGGAGAAGCAGCTAGGCTTCTTCTCTTGGTTAAAGAAAGACAGGCAGCTGGTTCTTGCTAATAACTTTTTTATCCCTTAATCTCTTTTGAAGTTTTAGTAGAAAATTATTTTCTTCAAAAAGTAATTTCAAAATTCTGCTTTCCTGGTAACTTAGTGTAGGTTAGAGTACTTAGGAGGGGTTTTTCGCCTGTAAAAATTAGATGTTCATTTTATATATCTTTATTAATGGTTTGTTCTGTAAATTGCCACACCTTCATATCCAAGATTATGTTCATTTACATTTTAGTCTCTAACCTTCCTATATTCTGAGTTTTTTACATTTAGGTATTTTGCAGGCGAGTCGAGTACTCTTGAGAAGTCTTTGAACCCTGGATTGGACAGTGTAGGAGTCCGTGTACCCGACTATGACTTCATTCGGCTTATTTCTCGTAAATCGAAGACAGCCTTGGCCCTTACAAGTGCTAATTTAAGTGGGCAACCAAGTAGTGTCTGTATAAATGATTTCGAAAGCATATGGCCACACTGTGCTTATGTATATGATGGTGGCGTTCTTCCTGCTGGGCGAGCAGGTTCTACCATTATCGACCTCACCAAGAAGGGGACATTTAAGATTATCAGAGCTGGAAGGTACGTCTCTTTTCTCATGTTCGTCTATTTCTTTGTAGAATTAGCGAAAAGAGTTCCTACCTGCAATGACTTTGTCCTGTGATTCTGAAGTTGTCCTGAATTTTTCTCCTTTCTTGATTGATTGTCATGGTCTATTTATTACCTTTATCTGCAGTGGAGCTTTGCCAAAGTCCAAGAGTCAGTAGTACTATCTGAAGTCCTTTAATTCTCCTTTAGAGAGTTTCTGAGATGGCATTACGAGTTCTATCCTCTTATCGTTTTGTTTTCATTAAAAAAGAAGACTGATTAGCATTGAACTAGAAAAATATTTGGATTTTACCATCTAGTTTTGACATATAACAAACAATTGACTGTTCCATCATGTAAGTAATATCTTTATCAGTTCAGCTGAGCTATACATTCTCATGTCAGCATTCAAAACCAGAAAAATATTCGGATTTTACCACTTTAATATAACTCGAGTCAATGTATATAAAAAGAGAGAGAGGGACATCAATAATTGGAAGTGTAAAATATATGGAAAGTAAGCCAAGTTTTGGTATTTGATCTTCCTTTTTTGGATAGTGATAGTGGATTAGCCTCGAGGGGTAGCCCAATTGGCAAGGACCTGGGATCTCTTGGTTATTTGGTTTAGAGGTCTCAAGTTTGAACTTTCTGGTAAGCTTGATATAAAAAACGTCCGTTCCTTGGGGCGGGAACGGGTACTCCTAGGTATAGAAGAGCAAAACTCTGACTCCCAGTTTTTTAAATCAATATAACAAGACCTATTAGGTTGAACGGTAACTCTACCTAGTTACTGCTGTTAATACTATATAATGATGTGATAGGTATCTTGTGCAAACTTCGATTGATTCGTTACGACGTAACGTAACAAATGGCAGAAGAAAGTCATATTCATTTTTAAGCTACCTGTCAAATTCTTTTTTATGTAGACTGCTATTTTGTTTTGTTTGGCTCTCAACTTTCTGGGATTTAATCATGATAAAAATTGTTGGTTGTGGCTTCTGTTTCTTTGAGTACCAAATATTAAACTCTGCCTATGAATCATGATGATTTTTTTTTTTTTTGTTAACATTTGCAGTGCAAAGGATCTGACTGTTGCAACCCTTGAAAGGTATTCCCTGTTGGAAGAAGCAGCTAATTAATATTTGAGCATCACAATCATGCCAAGTTTTTCCAAACATGTGTTAATTATTTTAGAGGTTTCTGAGTTTTTTTTTTCCTTTTTTTTTTTCTTTGAGGCCGAGTAAAAGTGAAGATGAGGCCTATGGCTTTATTACCACTCCATTTGTAACAATTATATTGCACTTTTTTTTTCTAAAGTTGTGATTTTTATTTGTATGATTATGTAACATTTTGATTATTTGTCAAATTTACTATACCCAATGATGAGAATGACTTCATGGAATGAGAATCAACTTCAATTTTATGTATAGATTTTGGATCATTGTACACAATTAGTACCATTGTTTAACTCGTTTTAAAAACTTTTTTCTAAAGTTTGACTCAATTTAACTAATTAATGCATTCATGTGTGGAATGAATTGTGTAAAAAATAAATTTGAAATCAAATACAATTATTTAGCACATTTCAGGATTATAGAAATGTTACTTAACACAATTAATTTCCCCTCAAATTAAACTAAGAAATTAATATAACAATAAATTCCAGGCAACCTTATTAAATTCTATGAACTTGAATGATCATGTAAAAGCAATTAACTTTAACACAATTGTCAAAATGAGGATGTAAGTTCGATCCTCACCCCACATATTATATTAACAATGAATTTAAGCTTAAATTAAACTAAGAAATCACTATAATAATAAATTTCAAGCACCCTGATTAAATTTTTTGAACTTGGATAATCATGAAAAAGCAACTAATTCTAACACAATATTCTGGCCAATCAATAATAGTTCCTATTTGTACTAAAAAAAAATAATAAATAAATGTAGTTACTAACAACTAATGTCATGAATAATAATAGAAAATTAACTCCAAAAACCAAAATATATGTTTGGTCAAATTTGACCTACTCCTTTCTCCAACTTGTTTTTAGATATTTTACCATATTACACAAGTTCAAACTTACAAAAATTTTGTAAGAAAAATAAAAGAAAACACGACTATAAATAAATTTGAACCAAGAGAATAAGACAGAAAATAGTGAGAGAGGAAAAAAGAGGCATATTTAACAAACAGAAAATGTGAGATAGGAAAGGTAAACAGACTAACCAACTATACAACAACTTCTAATACTACCCTCAGGTAATAAACGCCTAAAATCCCTATCTTGGATAACAGAGGAAAGAGAAGACGAGCAGGAAGAGCTTTTGTATAGACATTAGCCAGTTGGAGATGAGAACGTATGGGAAGCAACTTGATAAAACCATCAGGTTCACAATCAAGCTCGATATGCTTTGTACGTTCATGGAATGAGGGATTAAATGCAATATGAACAGCAACCTGATTATCACAAAATAAGAGAGCTGAAGGAGTAAATGGTATATGCAAATCAGATAGTAGATGAGACAACCAAACTAGTTCACATGCAGTGATAGCTAAAGCACGATACTCAACCTCGGCCGAAGAACGATAAATGGTGGACTGCTTCTTTGATTTCCAAGAAACCATAACATCATTGAGAAAGACACAAAAACCCGTAGAAGATCGGCGAGTGTTAAGACACGATGCCCAATCAGAATCTACAAACACTCGAAGTTGAAACGATGATGAACCTGGTAAAAAAAATACCTTGTCCAGGAGATAATTTTAAATATCTCAACAAATAAAGGGCCGCATCCATGTGAGCCTTGCAAGGCTTAGCAATCTATTGAGTGAGCCTATGTAATGCAAATGTAATATCAGGTCGTACTTCAGTATAAAAGTCTGCCAATAAAACGATGATAGGTAGAAGGATCTGAATGCAAGTCTGAATTAGAAGACTGGAGTCGCAAAAGAGGATCCATAGGTATAGTAGATGGCTTACAACCATGTAGTCCATAATCTTCAAGTAATTGCAAAGTATAGTGTCGTTGAGAAAGACAAATACCAGAAGAAGACCAAGCAAGCTCCAAACCAAGAAAAAACATGAGAGAGCCCAGATCCTTCAACTTAAAATGACCATGTAATGCTACTTTCAAACGCTCAATATGAGGAAGTGAAGCACCTGTAATGATGATGTCATCCACGTATATTAATAGAGCAATGAAGTCAGTATCATGACCACGAACAAATAAATAGTAATTAGCTTTAGACTGAACAAACCCAAACAAAATAAGAGTCTCAGAGAATTTTGCAAACCACTGTCTGGAAGCTTGTCTTAACCCATAAATGGACTTATGTGATCGACAAACTAAACGCTCCCCCTTAGTATTAGCATTGGGCACTAGTCGATAACCTAATGGAAGATACATATAAACTTCCTCAAAGAGATCCCTATTGAGAAAAACATTATTATCATCCAACTGAATTAGTGGCCAATGAGATAGTAAGGAGCACCTTAACGGTAACCATTTTCCATTTTAGCAACTGGGGAGAAGTTCTCAATAAAGTCCAACCCTTCTTGCTTTATGTACCACTTGGCAACAAATTAGGCTCTATAAAGTTCAATAGAACCATCTGCATGATGCTTAACTTTGTAAAGACATTTGCATCCAATAGAGTATTTTCCAGGCAGTAGAGGAACTACAGACCATGTATGATTAGGTGAGCCTGGATAAGCTTAGCAATGTATTGAGTGAGCTTATGCAGTGCAAATGTAATATCAAGCCATGAAATAGTTAAGTATAAAAGTCTGCCAATCAAACGATGATAGGTAGAAGGATCAAAATGCAAGTTTGAATTAGAAGACTAAAGTCGCAAAAAAGGATCCATAGGTATAGTAGATGGCTTACAACCAAGTAGTCCATAATCTTCAAGTAATTGCAAAGTTTAGTGTCGTTGAGAAAGACAAATACCAGAAGAAGACTGAGCATTGCAAAAACTTGAGAGAGCCCAGGTCCTTCAACTTAAAATGATCATGTAATGCTACTTTCAAACGCTCAATATGAGGAAGTGAAGCACCTGTAATGATGATGTCATTCATGTATACTAATAGAGCAATGAAATTAGTATCATAACCACAAACAAATAAAGAGTAATCAACTTTAGACTGAACAAACCCAAACAAAATAAGTCTCAAAAAATTTTGCAAACCACTGTCTGGAAGCTTGTCTTTAACCCATAAATGGACTTATGTAATCGACAAACTAAACACTCCCCCTTAATACTAGCATTAGGCACTGGTCAATAACCTAATGGAAGATTCATATAAACTTTTTCAAAGAGATCTCCATTGAGGAAAACATTATTAACATCCAACTGAATTAGTGGTCAATGAGAAGATACAACAATAGTAAGAAGCACCTTAACAGTAACAATTTTAGCAACTGGAGTGAAGGTCTCAATAAAGTCCAACCCTTCTTGCTTTGTGTACCCCTTGGCAACTAATCCGGCTCTATAACGTTCAATAGAACCATCTACATGATGTTTAACTTTGTAAAGACATTTGCATCCAATAGAGTATTTTCCGGGAGGTAGATGAACTATAGACCATGTATGATTAGCTTCCATGGCATCAAGTTCCTCACGCATGGCAGTTTGCCAATGAGGAAATGGCATGGCCTGATGATATGATTGAGGTTCAAAGTGGAAAGAGACTTGGAGAACAAAAGAACGAAAATTGGGGGACAAATGAGAGTAAGAAATAAAGTGTTGCAAATAGAATCGAGTAGAAAAAGAAGGATGAGAAGAATTCGATAAAAGGTTGCAATGATATTGTTGAAGGTATGTGGGAGGTTTATAACTATGGGTGGAGCGACGTAAACATGGTTTTGAAGGAATCATGGTGGAAGGATCAGTGGGTAAAATATGTGATTCTTGCATAGTATGGGTGTGGGTGTGGTCTTGAGAAAGTGCAGGTGGTTGTTCAATAGTAGGTGAAACAACAGGAGGTGTGTAACGACCCGACTTTTTGGACTTAGACTAACTAAGGATGTTACTACGTACATGCTTTCAACGTTTTAAATTTAACAAAATGGTAACTAACAAGAACATCGTAGTAAAAATTTCATAACTTACTAAATAGTTAGAAACCTTTATTTGGGATTAAAAAAAAAGTAAACAAGATGAAACATTTCTAAAAAGAGGAAAAAAAAATAATACCAATAGTAATTAAATTGTGAATAAAATGAAAACTTTGTCGCTAAATCTTAAAATAAAAGTTGAACATAATTCAGTATGGAATGCAGAAATAGAATTATGCTGACACGGTCCCCATGGCACACTCAGCAAACGGTCTGTCACTTGTCTCATATGTTCTTGCCATTACCTAAAAAAAATAGAATTAGAGTGAGTATTAAAAATACCCAGTAAGTAACCCCGCTATTAGGGTCAGACATGCATACACAAACGACATGAACATGTGAGACCTAAATCTTTATTTAGTCAAATTATTTTCCTTTCATTTTCCTTTTCTTTTTTTGGCAAAAGTAAGCAATTCAACCTTACACAAACAATACCAACTCCATTATGGTACATAAGTGAGTTTCTTGGGAGACTCTACCCCAACTGAAGGTAGTTGGCACCTAGTCAATAGAGCCAAGTCTCACCCACTTTTAGAGCCTCAATTTCAGTCTAGTCTGTGCATTAGAGTCAATGTTTTCGAGGTGCACCCGGGCGCTCGTCTCAGGTGAGAGGCGAGGCGTTTTCGCCCAGGTGTGCCTCGCAAAGGCGCTCGCCTTTGGGCGCATTGGCGCGCCCGTCGCCTGAGGCAAGGCGATCTCCTCCTTCAAGGGGGCGATCTGTCTTTTTTTTATTATTTTTAAAGTGTTTTCTTTTTTTAAAAACCCTCCCTTGCGCGTGCGACAAACCATTTCTGCCTCCCCTCCCTTTCGACATTCACCTTCAGGCTTCACCACCGTAATCTCCGTCGGCCGTTGCCCGCTTCCCCGTCTCCGACCATC
The DNA here is from genome assembly GCF_013281855.1 of Momordica charantia. Classification (NCBI taxonomy): domain Eukaryota; kingdom Viridiplantae; phylum Streptophyta; class Magnoliopsida; order Cucurbitales; family Cucurbitaceae; genus Momordica; species Momordica charantia. The sequence goes on from NW_028275161.1 coordinate 12,549,322, forward strand.
GCCGTCGCCTCTGTCTCAATCGGCGTCGTCGTCTGCTACCATCGCAACTGCCGCCTCCTCCTCCGTTACCACTGCCGCTCACTCCGATAGTCCGACTTTTTTTTTTTCCTTATATCTCATTTACTCCTTTTCGTTTCCTTTATTTTATTTCACACAAATGTTTTCTAAATCTTTGGCTTTCTTCACACTTCACAATGACTCTTTCCTTTACATTTTTTTTATCTTCAAAATTTGAATTATATTAGGATGGAAGAAGGTGGAAACAAAAGCAAGCATCCCGGTTGGCAATACATCATATTGGATGATCCGAAAGATACAAACACGTGCAAATGCATGTTTTATGGAAAAATTACCAAAGGTGGAGTTTGCCGAGCAATAAACCATTTGGTTGGGGGAAATCGAAATGTAAAGGCATGTTTGAAATGCCCAACTAATGTGCGAGAAGAATTGAAGGAGTATCAAACAAGAACAAAAGTAAGAAGGGAAGAGAGTAATGCCCTCCAACGTATGAATATTTAACTTTGATTGAAGAAGATGATGAAGATGAGATGGAAGTAGTTGGTGGTAGTGGTAGTGGATCAACATCAACCCCAATGAACAAGCGAACAAGAATAAATACAGGTGATAATGTGAGTAGTATGGGTGGGAGAGGGAGAGGAAGTGGAAGTGGAAGTGGAGGAGGAAGTAGTAACTCTTGTAGTCCATCAGTGTTAAAGCCATCGCGACCAAAGGGGTCAATAGATAAATTTGTTTATCAACATCGTGGAAAAGTTGTTGATGATAGAAATCGATTGAAGAGGTTGAAGCAATCAACTATTACTGAAAAATATGATAAAGAAGGGAAAGATGCTACAGTGCAATTCATCATGCGTTGGATATATCAAGCATGTATTCCTTTAAATACTATTCGCTTGAGAAGTTTTGAAGTGATGCTAGAAGCTGTGGGACAATTTACCCCTAGTTTGATACCTCCTTCTTATCATGAAGCTCAAGTAACGTACTTGAAAAAAGAAGTACAATACACAAAAAATCTGATGGGCGACATGAGGTAGAATGGAAGAGAAATAGTTGTTTGCTGATGTCAGATGAGTGGACTGATAGGAGGGATAGGATACTGATCAACTTTTTAGTTCATTCATCTGTTGGAACGTTGTTTATGGAATCCATCGATGCATCTTCATGCATCAAAACTGGAGAAAAGATTTTTCAACTCTTAAATGGCATGGTGGAGAAGATTGGAGAAGAAAATGTTGTCCAAGTTGTGACGGATAATGCCTAAAACTATGTCCTAGCTGGAAAACTTTTAGAAGCCAAGCGACCTCATCTATATTGGACACCATGCGCTGCTCATTGTCTAGATTTAATTTTGGAGGATATTGGAAAGATTGAGCAGGTGAAAAGGTGTTTTAGAAAGGCTGTGGCATTTAGTGGTTTTATTTACAACCAGTTGTACGTGCTAAACATGATGAGAGAATTTATTAACCAACATGAATTGGTAAGACTAGTAGTGACTCGCTTCGCAACTTCATTTTTAACCCTAGCCAGTATTCATAGAAATAAAGCCAATTTGAGGAACATGTTTATTTCTGAGAAATAGACCACCTCTAAATGGACGAAGGACCCAAAAGGGAAGAGAGCAGCTAAAATCGTTATGATGCCATCTTTTTGGAATTAAGTTGTGTATACTTTGAAAGCATCGAGCCATTTAGTTCGTGTGTTGAGGCTAGTAGATGGTGATAAACCGGCTATGGGTTATATTTACGAAGCTATGGATAGGGCAAATGAGGCTATTAAGAGTGGTTTAATGAAAATGAGAAAAAGTATAAACCGATTTGGGAGATTGTTGATAAAAGGTGGGATTGCCAACTTCATCGGCCTTTACATGCAGCCAGATATTATTTGAATCCATCTATTTTCTTTGACAACAAAGAGAGAATTATGCAAGATCCTGAGGTCATGGATGGTCTAATCAAAGTTATAGAACGATTAATACCATCTATCGATGATCAAGTTCAATGTTCAATCGAATTAGAATTGTACAATGAAGCAAAAGGAATGTTTTCGAGTAATGTAGCAATAAGGACGAGGGGTGTTAAAACACCAGGTAATGACATTATTTATACTTTTAGTTTTAAATTTTTAATAGACATATTTAAGTTTGAACTACTAAAATTTTAAATCATTTGTTTAATATGTGCACAGCTGCATGGTGGTCTCTTTATGGTGTTAATGCTCCGATTTTACGAAAGTTAGCCATGAGAGTCCTTAGTCTAACGTGCAGTGCTTCTGGCTGTGAGCGTAATTGGAGTGTTTTTGAACACGTAAGTGAGAATAATTTGGTTTTTTCATTGTTAATTGAAGATTGAAAAATCCACTTTTGACTCTACATTCGTAAATAATTCTGTAGATTCATTCCAAGAAGAGGAACAGGTTAGAGCAAAAGCATCTTAATGACTTGGTTTTTATAAAATATAACCAAGCACTTAAAGAGCGCTACACTCTACAAGACCAACTTGATCCAATTACTTTGGATCATATTGATGAAAATAATGAATGGTTGATCGGAACACTCGAAGAAGAAGATGGTCAAGAAGAAAATGAGTTGGTCTTTGATGATGACGACCTCACATGGGGAGATGTAGCCGAGGCTAGTGGTGTTAGAGAGCCCATAAGGCAAACTAGAACATATGCAAGATTTAAAGGAAAGTCGCCTGCTACTCCCGCTCCCACAACTTCAAGAGTTCGAAATTCAGTGCAAGTGGTGGTTAGTGATGATGATGATGACACTGAAGAAGAAGAATTGGAAAAGGAAGATTGTGAGGACGTCGAAGATGAAGAGAATTTAGATTTAGGTGAGGATGATGATCTTTGATTACTTATATTTACTTTTTGTTCTATTTCAGACTCTAGAATTTCTTAATGTTGCTTGTCTTTATTTGGAACTAAACTTATAGAATTTGGTAGTTTTATGCATCTTGTTGACCTTTACTATTTTGGTATTGATTTTTTTAAGGTATTTTATGCACTATATATATAATCTTTACTTATTTATTAAGGTGCACCTCGCTTCAATCGGGCGTCGCCTTTGTATCGCCTCTCGCCTCAAGGCGATCGAAGGACTCGTCGCCTTGCGGTGCGTCTTGTGCCTCGAAAACGCTTATTACAGTAGGGTAGTTGCCACAAACCCTTTATATAAAAAAACATTTTTTACATTCATTTCATGCATGAGGTCCCATAATTAAACATTCTGTAATGCAGCACAACAATTTTCACGTAGCATTCAGTTCATACAAAAAATAAAATAAATCATCCATCATATAGCTATTCAAAACATCATATAAAAATTTCCAACCTAGCCCTAAGGTCATTCTGAAAGTAGAGTCACTTACCTTAACAACAAACCAAAATAATTATCGGTTCAATCGACCCAAAGTTCTTGACACAACCTAAAAATTAATTCCCAAAGAAAAATCAAATAGAATAAATAAATTTTTCCTGAACCTTGAAACTTGTCCTATGGAATATATGATTCTAAGAAAATATAAAATCATAAATTTACCTTTTTGCTTACTGCTTAAAATTGAGCAACAATTGGCGTCCGATTGCTTGCAAGATAGAGAAGAAACTAAAAAAAATAATGTCGACTGAGAGAGTGAGGGACTTGTTACAGCAAGAGAGTGGAGGAATAATGCTGATCACTACCTAGGTGAAACGGCAGGAGGTGAGAAAGTAGAATGTAACTGATCATTAGTAGGCTAATCAATGGGCATGATATCAAATGAAATAGTAGGTTGTACAATGGGAGGCTGGTTAGTAGTAGAACTAGGAGGTAGGACAGTAGTAGATTGAGTGGTCATGTTGAAATTGAAAGATTCAGGAATAGAAAATTCAAGGAGAAAATCAAGCGGTTTAGAATTCAAAGTAAGCGTATGAAAAAGGAAAACTTTCTCATGTAAAATAACATCTCTTGAAATGAAGAACTTACTTTTTCCAATATCAAAGAGTTTGTAATCTTTTATGCCAGGGGATAGCCAACGAAGATAGCTGGGATAGTAATGTGGATGCAGAACACAAGCAGCCAAACACTCTTATTAAACCATAATCAGGCAAAGAACCATTTAAAACTGTAAAAGGGATACACCACTGTAGCAAAGGAGACGAAGTCTGATTAAGTAGACAGTAGTAAGTACACAATCACTCCAAAATGAAAGAGGCATGTGATACTGAAAGTAAAAAATTTGAGGGCCATTTTTCTTTTAGAATCTTTCCTTGAGGTCAATCCAGATTTTCCGGGCTGAATTGGAGAAAATTATGCCGGCAGAAATCGGCTTAGATAAAGAATTAAAGATCCAAGCAATGATCTCCTGATTGTTTCGTATCCATGTAGGTAGCAATTTGTCTGAAGGTTTTGTAATTGTACTATTTATAAATCCAAGCTTGTTCCAAATGGAGATAGCGATGATGATAGATCGACTCCACGAGGTGTAGTTATCATTCGTGAGAGGCTCAGTAACGAGAACAAGATTGTATGTATCAATGTGATGGAGGAAGTAAGGATTGTGAGAAGAATCTGTAGAAATGAAAGAAAAGAAGACGACGGTACTTGGGTCGAAGAATTAACGTAAAGTGTTGTGTTGATTCCCCAGGCGATCCCTCATCCACTACGCCACAATATTCATTTTATTTTGAAGTGTTGTGTTGTATATATAATAGTTGTTTTGTTTCTGTTTAGAATAATATTGTCGAATGGGGGGAATGACTACCTGTAATAAAGCACAGGCTAATACGAGCCGACCAGAAGAAGCAAGGCTTAGATTATCAGATCTTGGACACAATCTTCCTAGAAATGGAGAGCCCATTGCCTCGCCTTTTCTAGCCTCTCCTTCTTGCTTGCTTACCTTAACTCTTGTCTTAGTGACTCTTCCTCTTTTCTAGGTTTTTTTCTGGTTAAAATGGTCGATTTTTCATTTGCTAATGAATTGGATCCGCCCCGATTTGATCAATAATGGGATTCTTGGCTAGAAGAAAGGTTCTGTGACATGGACGCTCTGCCCAACTAACTCGATCGTCTCTATCAAGAAAATCCCGCCAAACATGTTGTCTCTCGAAGAGACGACCAAGCCTTTAAGCGCTACGTTAGTTAGTCGACATTATTTTTAGAAATAGTTTGGGAAGTTCCATATTTTCATAATTACTATCGAAAATAGCATTATTAAAAAAAATACTAAATATACCAATAGAGGGATAAAAAATAGTATTTTAGCTTTTTTTTTTTCCTTCTTCCCTTAGTCCTATTCCTATTCCGTTGATCACAAAAATAATAAAAAAGTGAGGAAAGAATATTCAAATTTCAAAGTTTCAAAATACAAAGCGCAAAGTGAAAATGGCAGATCAGATGGCGACGCTTTTTCTTCTCCCTCCCCAATACGAAACCCTCTTTTTAACGCTCTCTTAGCTTTCGTTTCACAATTGAAAACTACAGCAACAACAATAAGAAGAAGATGGAGAACGAATCCTCGGCTATGGAGGAGATCAGAGGCCTCCCCACGCACGGAGGAACCTACTTGCTCTACAATGTTCTCGGCAACTTCTTCGAGCTCTCCGCCAAGTACGCCTCTTCCATTCAACCTGTTGGTCGTGGCGCTTACGGCATTGTTTGGTAATTACCACTTCTTCTTTCTTGATTACCACCTCTGCTCTGTTCTTAATTTTCCATTTCTCACTCTGATTTGGGTTCTCAATTCATTCTTGTACTGAGTATGCTGTTTTGTTTTGTCATTTGATTTTCTGTAATACACCCTAATTTCTTTTCTTCTTTCTTTGTTCTTCTTTTTCTCAGTAGGGTGGGTTCATTTCTAGTGCTTCCATTTTCTTTGTTTCAATTTGTTTGTCAAGATTTTGATCATTTGATGTCTCAGTTGTACGACGAATTCGGAGACGAAAGAAGAGGTTGCGATAAAGAAGATAGGGAACGCATTTGACAACAGGATTGATGCCAAGAGGACCCTTCGCGAGATTAAACTCCTGTGCCATATGGACCATGACAATGTATTTATCCGAACTGATGCTCAATTACAATCTTCAATTTGCTGTTATATAACCAAAAACTCTGAAGCTATTTTTGTTATGATTATTTGTTAGCAATTATTGCTTATTCAGGTTGAATTTTAGTTTAATTAATGTGGCTAAACGTGTGGATTGATTATTAATTTTAAAGGGGAGGGAATTTCTTACTTTACTCCATGATAAATTATTATTGAATTTGAAAGCTTGGACTTTTCAGTTACGTGTTTTGAATCTTGTTTCTATATCAGCTGTGCTTTTGTTTTATCATCAACAGATTTCCTTAGTGTTTGATGAAGGGATGGAAAATTTATTGCTGCTATAATTACTTGGAGAGTTTGCCTTGGGGACTTATTTCGTTCTGCCATTGAAGCATAATAATCTCTTTTTTCCCCTTTCCAGATTATAAAAATCAGGGATATAATTCCTCCACCAGAGAAGGAAAAATTCAGTGATGTGTATATTGTGTATGAATTAATGGACACTGACCTGCATCAGATTATTCGCTCTAGCCAGGCTCTGACGGACGATCACTGTCAGGTAAGGGATAACATGAGAGTTACTTTTGATTTGTTGAGGTTTCCTAGTTGATATGCCTGAAACCTACACCTTAGTTTTCTAACAATGTAACTTGCAGTGATTGAGTTTGTTTTGTGGATAATTCTTTTGGGAAGTTGGATCGTGAAACCTAACATCTTGAATTGCATGAATAGAAGACTCTTTTCAAATTGATAGATGGCAATTCCATTCTTTCTTACAGGATCTAACGTTTCTACAAGAAAGAAGCATTTTTCTTATACATATAATTAGAATATGCCTAAAAAAGTTACGCATCCTGTCTATGAAAGATGAGCGATGCCCTAGAGAAGAGAAGAATGATGTTTAACTGGTTCAACTTCCTTGTCATGAAATATTATGCATTGCTAAACAAAATTTTCTCCGGGTGTCTTGTATGATCTGTACTTATAATGTGCTATATACTGAAGGTTTACTTGGAAAATGTTACGTTCCAGTGAGATTTGTTATCAAAAGTCTGTTTCAATATTTAATTCTAGGCTTTATGTCGATAATAATTTTGTTGGAGCATCAACAAACTATCTGAAAGGTTGGTTAGAAATCTTATTCTCCCTGTTAAAGCTGTATCTGTTTATTGTTGGGACAGTACTTCTTGTACCAATTACTGCGAGGTTTGAAGTATCTACACTCTGCTAATGTCTTGCACCGAGATCTAAAACCAAGCAACCTTCTTCTCAATGCAAATTGCGACCTCAAGATTTGTGACTTTGGGTTAGCAAGAACGACCTCGGAGACAGATTTCATGACAGAATATGTTGTAACCCGATGGTATCGAGCCCCTGAACTGCTGCTCAACACTTCTGAATACACTGCAGCAATAGATATTTGGTCTGTTGGATGTATTCTCATGGAAATTCTAAGGAGGGAGCCACTGTTTCCTGGTAAAGACTATGTGCAGCAACTCGGGCTTATAACCGAGGTACTTAATCATTGCCTATCAAATTTCTGCCTACTGTTTAAATTATTTGTGTAGCACTGAGGTGATCTTGTTGTTTCTATAATGTGCTGTTTCATAAATTTCCTGAATTATTATCCGCATTGGTTGCAACTTTAGCTTTTTAATGCTTGTGAATGGAGTTGTTTCTTGATCATTACTACCCCAAACCAGTTGCTAGGTTCACCAGATGATTCAGATCTTGGGTTTCTAAGAAGTGATAATGCAAGGAAGTATGTTAAGCAACTCCCTCATTTCCCGAAGCAACCGCTGACCGAAAAGTTCCCAGATCTTCCTCCACTGGCCGTTGATCTTGCAGAGAGGATGCTAATCTTTGATCCAAGCAAGAGAATAACTGGTAATGCAATGCACCCACCTTTGCATCTAACATAACTTAAACTACCTCTTTTTCTCTTCTCTCCTATATTTTCCTGATATGAGATGTATTTCCTGTCTAAAAGTCGAGGAGGCGATGAGTCACCCATATGTAGTAAGTCTTCATGAAATCAATGAAGAACCAACCAGCCCTGCCCCTTTCAACTTCGATTTTGAACAGGCATCCTTGGATGAAGAAGATATAAAAGAGCTTATATGGAGGGAGTCTCTCAAATTTAATCCAAATTACAAATAGTTTCAAACATTTCGCTCATCTTCAGTTTATTGGGTCTTGATTGAAGAGTTGATTTCGTTTCGAATACTAAACGAGTCCAATAGTGTGAATTGATGTTGTATTAGCGGTTGGCAAGTTGGAACCGAATTTGGGAACAAATAGTTCTTGTATATAATATAATCATGAAGAAGGTTCATTTATCAGGGATTGGATTCACCATCTTGTGGATGATGGCTGGTGTGACATAAGAAAGGGCTGCATCGTCCTCGGCCTCGCATCGAGTTTCTTTGCCTATGTTTTTTAGTACTCTAGGAAGTGAAAATTGTGACTCCTACAGGAAAAAGAAAAAGACAAGAAGATAAAATGTTATGGTTTGCTTCTCTTTTCTGGTATTATTGCTATTGTTTAATACCACAACATACAGTTTTGTTTTTTGGGGATTGTGAGTTCATGTTGACAATGGAATTACTGTTATCAACATTCAAAGCTGATCTTGTTACTGTCACTGTAGAGGCAGGGACTTCAATTAGAATAACTTTAAGGAATCTCATTTTCTTAAATTTTTCCTTTTTAGTAATTAAATTCTAATATATGTGCTTTCACTGTACAATGCCTTGATGTCTTTACCTTTTTGTTTTTTCAAGTGCCTTGCTCTTAAAAAAAAAAGTCGATCTTATATCGCAACTCGGGTTGATATGTTCAAGAGTCATGGTAACGAAATTAATGAACCTTGGAGGAGAATGATGATGGAGATGTTTTGCAATTTTCTCTTGTTCATTAACTCAAACCATATGGAGTCTGTTAGAGCTTCTGGAAGAGAAGCAAATAACAAAATTAATGGCAAATTATATTTTTAGTTCTTAATAATTCTCAAGGTTTAGAAAATGAACCATATGGTCTTGATATGTGCTTGGTCGTTATTGGACTTACAAAACAATTGACATGATGTGATAATTAAGTGGTGATTGAGACTTTACTTCTCTGTACTATTCTAGAACGATGTGACTTAAAATTTATTGTGACTTTTATTGTTACAACTGTTTGGCAAAATTGAAGGGGTAGAGAGGTAATTATAATGCCCCTCCACCTATAATTAATCTAATTTGTCCTGACATCTTTTTACTCCGACAAAGGAGATTAAGGGCTCAATCTTTTGGTTGGAGGTATATGTGAATTATTGTTAAGCTATGTTTGCTTTGGCATTAAGGACTTGTTTGTTATTGTTTATGATAATATGTTTTTGTTGTATTTTTTTTTCTTTCTTTTATTTTTTTGATTGACAAAAATATATATATATATATATATATATATAATTCTTGTGTCTTTCTAACTGTGATTTGGATGGTTGATTGAATTAAATGAAATTTGTTAGGTAAAATATTCACCTATGATTTTTATATGTTATTTATGCTAGAAGAGGTTCTTCTATACATGTGGTTTATTTGGTTTATTTATAGGTACAATCTTGAATTTGATGAATGTGGAAATAACATCATAAGCAATTAAGATGATGAATTGTTACAGAACATCCCTATTTTCACTCAGAGATTCTTCCTTTTTCATGAGGAATCTAAAGAAAAAAGGGAAATCTTTTTTTATTTTTGAGTACAAACAGCAAAAGATAAAGGAAGAAAGCATGTTGGGTGACAACTGATAGAGTATATATTAATATATTTTATATTCTTTTCTTGTATTAATATTAATTTGTCATTTACGTTCTCCTTAGAGGATTAGGTCAACCTTGTATATTTGTCTATATATAGACTTTAATAATGAAAATAAATAATATTGGATTCTCTCCAACCTTAGTCTCGTATCAGAGTTCTAGGTTTCTTGCCCGTTAGGGTTTTGATGCCCATTAGGGTTTTGATGCCCATTAGGGTTTTGTGCCCGTTAGGGGTTTTGGGCCCATTAGGGTTTTGTGCCGTAAGGTTTTTTTCATTGCTAGCCAACACAAATCACCGCCGCCGCCGCTGTCGGTCGCTGCCGTTTGCTGATTCGCCAAACGCTGCTGTTTTCGAATTGCTATTCGTGGGTTTCGTCTCGCCGTCCTTCGCACCTTCATCGCCGCCAGTCGCCATGCGCTTCCGTCACTGCCAATCGCCTTCGTCTCTCTGGTTGTCGTGGGGTAGCACTTAGAGTTTCTGGTTCTAGAAAACACCTGATTCGGTTCAAGTGGTCCAGTTCAACCGGTTTGGTTTCAAGTGAAGTGGTTTGGTTCATTCGGTTCAAGTTCGGTTCGATCTGGTTCGTCACATTCCGGTTCGGTTTGGTTGATTTATACCGGTTTTGGTTAGATTTGGTTTGGTCTGGTTCTGTCGTTTTGTTCAAATAAGTTCGTTTGTTTGTTATGACTGAGAAGAAATCAATCGTAACTTCTGAGGTGATCCCAATGATATCAAAAAATCACAGAACACAAGTTGAATAATATATTATTTGTCTAACAAGTTGGGCATGATTAACATATATGCACCAACTTGAGGGGGAGTGTTAAAGTATATATTAGTATATTTTATATTCTTTTCTTGTATTAATATTAATTTGTCATTTACGTTCTCCTTATAGGATTAGGTCAATCTTGTATATTTGTCTATATATATAGACTTTAATAATGAGAATAAATAATATTGGATTCTCTCCAACCTTTAACTCACAATGGGTCCTTTAACCAAATCTGCAAACATT